>NC_073746.1:181427482-181754148 GCF_029784135.1 Toxorhynchites rutilus septentrionalis
CTTTGCTATCATCCTTGGTGGAGACAGTTTTGCTACTGTCATGCGAAACCAAATCACACACCTAATTCCAGAGCTATTGTTTTCTAGGTGAGCCGATGATAGCCTAGCTTGATGATTCCCCACACAATTGTGTAGTTCAGAACCTTATGAAATGGCGTCAGTTTGATGTAAAAATTGCAATGCCAAAGAGATAAGCGAGTAAGTCATTTGGTCACGCTTACAGCTCAATCCGAAACGAAGACATGTAATAACGCAAAACAAGGAAGAACAAGCGATGTTCATTGCTTCGTATCTAGAACGATACTAAAAGTTTGCCTCAGCGAGATCCAATATTTATGTTCCAGGCAAATATCCCCCTCCGTCCTTCATCTTCTTCTTTTCTTTGTTCACGGTGACTTTAAATCGTTCCTTTTCATTGATCGCCGATAAGTTGCTCGTTATTGACGGCATGGATAGGGAATCTCACAAATGAGTAGAACAAATATATGGGGAAATGGAAATCAATTTAAACCGTTTACACATTAGGGGATTGTAACATGGAGCATAAAAACAAATCTTAAGGAATTTCCGATTCGTTTGGTATATAAATCGCCTAAACCCGTTCGCGGCAAAAATAATTATTAACTTTAACTTTATTTCATAAAAACGTTATGACGTTACCTGTTACCTGTTATGGGACTTGGCACCCTTAATGAAAGACGTAGTTCTACGTCAAAAAAATGGCTTCGATGCGGTACGGATTTTCTGTTGCCATTCTGCAAAAGGTGCTGATTATTATAATTTGTAGAACATTCCTTTGATGTTGTTTTTGGGAGCGTTGGAGATGTAATTTAGCTAAGAGATACTGAGAAAATACTTATATATTCAATAAGTTCAGTGGTTTAGTGTCGAAGTACAGCGAGTACTCAATAGTACATGTTAATGTTTTCATAAATCGATTGAAAATATTTCTATACATCTATAACAATAAAGAAAATTATATAAATACAAAACTGTTGAATGACTATAAAATAAAAAAGCTGATTGTTCGTACCCTTTTCCGCATTTTTTATTCATCTTGTTGAATAAACCTCAGTTCAAGGTTCTCTTATATGCTCTATAATAAAATATGTGATAGATAATGGCCACGTTATGCATTTCCAATCATAGATATAATTTTGGTAGCATAATATCTGCATACGCCAAAATATCTAGAGGCGAATGAACTGCAATGTTCATTTAGACCATGCAGATCAGAATAAGTTTTCGTTTTCTACAAAATCGAGAAGCTTGACGAAATCATCATCACCGTCATCATCATTATGATTTCGGAAACCATACAACTAGCAACCAGATGGGGCTGGCGACGAGGGCACCCAAAATGGCTTTTTTCAAGAGCGTGAGTTAAGAATAAGTTTTCTTAATTGGCCTTTTTCAAGGCTAGAGACGCAAGAACTGCCAAAGTCTCTATGATCGAACACTCACTCACTCTCCAAAACATCATTCACGATTCCACAGTCATCCAGCAAGCAACCATTGTTAGGCGGCGAGAGCGTCCAAATTGCTACAGGAGAATAACTGAAAAAAGTTCAAAGTCTCCGTAATTAAGGACATCATCATCACCGAAACACCCACGTTGAATGAACGTTTGAGTACAAAGTCTCAATGAGGCAAACCAAAAAAAAGGAGAAGAAGAAGTCAAAGTGGGAAGAAATTGAGCAAATAAAGAATTGCGTGGAAATAACATAAAACCATTATTCAACATATATTGAATCCAACAATACTAAACGTTCTTTTCAGAACCACAACAATTTCGTAAAGAGTTTTTTTTAGTCAACTAATTCATTATCTTATCTTTACAAAATTTCGAACAAATGGAAATAACACAATATATTTCAATTGAAATTATTCGCCTCTAGCCTTGAAAAAGGCTTATTGGACTATCGACCAATGGAACGTCTTGAGATTGAACAAAATAACAAATGAACAAATTATTTCAAATGACTGATATCCGCTCATATCAAAACGATTCCTTGAATTTGAAACGATTTCAAAAAACTATGCATGTTTCCGGTTCTGTTTCTCCCAAAGATAGACGTAGTCCTGCGAGAAAAAAAAAACTCTTGTTTCAATCCTTTCAGAAAGCCTGGGGATCTCTTGATTTGCAGCATCTGGAAGACCTCGTGAGGAGTTTGCAGAATGCCCAGCAAAAGTTATTGATGCCGAGAGGAAGTCATACAAATTACCAAAAAATAAATAAATAAATAAATAAATGAATAACCATAATAATCCCTCGACGATAAGCTGATTCAGAACGTACACTTTTTGAAAGGCAAATTGCCTATAATGAATTTTTTCACATTCCTCGTCAGGACACACTCGTTAGTTGGCAGCGCATGTGGAGTGAAGATGAGTTCGGTCGTTGGTTACACACGATTATCCCTAAGGTTTCGACGAGTGCTTGGTTTAAGGGATTGAATGCAGGTCGTGATTTCATTCGCGTGATATCTCGGCTCATGTCCAATCACTACAACCTAAACGCACATCTCTATCGCATTGGGCTCGCAGCAAACAATCTTTGTGATTGTGGCGATGGCTACCACGACATCGAGCATGTTGTCTGGTCGTGTATTCGGTTTCATGCTGCTCACTCTCAGTTCTCTAGAGCACTGAGAGCACAAGGCAGACAATCGGATATTCCCGTCCGGGATATCTTAGGTAGCCGTGATCCTGATCTTCTGCTTCATCTATACCTGTTCCTCAGAAACGCCGATGTCAACGTTTAATGAGGTTTCCTTCGTTGTGTCCCTGTTTCATATCCCTCCTATCCGATCTATAAACTTTTACTTAGTCGCGGCAATACATACACACACTCTTTACAGATACACGGGCCAAAGGTTGTGCAGTCCACTGATGATTCAACAAGAGCCAAAGGTTGTACCGCTCATGACAACTCTACACGAGCTGATGATTGCGCCGGCTAGTGACCATTCTATCCTGGATTCCTCGAGTCGAGAAGACGCACCACGCTAGATATGGGGTACATATTAGGGGGCGTTGCTGATTAATGGTCAGCTGCATCCCAATAGGAAGTATCCCGTGTCGGGCACACGTACAGAGCATTGGAGACAGCAACATCCCAATTACGAGAACACTTGTAATACTAACCTTGAGCCGACCGCGAGTAATCGGTTAAATATTACTAACATAGTTATAAGGCAAACATTGTCGAAATATTGAACTCCCGGCCCCATCAGGCTAACGCCATATGAGCCTTGATAAAAATATATATTTTGGAAAAAAAAACATAATTATGGAAGTGGGCACTTTTTGTCAACTTATTTTTCACCGAACTTTTCTCAATTTCAGTTCCATATCCCTACAGACAAATTACCAAATTACCGCTCTAAATCTCATAAGCCGAAACGTTTTGTCTTAGGATATTAACATTCAGGAATGTTTTTTTGGTGTTGGAACTATTGTTTGCACTGAGCTTACTTAAATATATTTGTTCTATTAATCGCGTAACTTTGTTCCCGCTGTGTTGGTCGATTCCGACATATCCAAAACGTTATAGACCAAGCATAGGCATATGGTAATCAAACAGCTTCAACACATTAGTAATCGTTGTCCGAAAATGTTTGATTTTGGACTTAATGGAGCTGCAGCTGATTGAAAAAATTCGAGGGATTGTATCCGAGACACAATTGCTTAGGACGTAGGACTACGCCTTTTTTTTAAATTTGTTGACAAAAATGAAATATCGCGAGAATGGTCGTTTAATAAAAATCGTTTCTCGATTCGCAGTCAGAACCATTAACAAAGCTAGGAGCTTGTTGCATCAGAACAGAGCCGATGCAAATACGAGTGCAAATACGAATGGCAACTAAAGGTATCGAAGGTGTGCTATTCACATGTACAGGAAATGAACAAGTTCTAGGTATTCTCTTTTCGCTATCCCCCTTCGTTGTTTCTATTCTAGCGGCTGCATAAGTTGCCCGTTATTGACAGCTCTGTTCGGGAAAGCACACAAATAGACAGAACAAATGTATAGGGAAATAGGAATGCTTCCAATTTTCAGCAATTTAAACCATATACAGACTATGAGATTGTAATGTATAGCATATCAAAAAAAAATCCGTTCGCAGGAAAAATAGTTATTAACGTTAACTTTATTTCATATAAACGTGACCTGTTTTCTGATTTGGCACCCTTAATGTAAGACGTAGTCCGACTTCAAAACAGGGAGGCATTATAAAACAGAATTCTCGTAAATATCCTAAGGTAGTCAGAACAGTTGAGAAAAATATAGATAGCATGAATAAATTTGAAAAAAAGATTACATGAGGATTATGTCCGAGACGGGACCGTATAGTTGATGTAGGACTACGTTAGACTATTGATGGTGGATGTTTGAAAAATTCCATTAAGAAACTTTTTGTTAACAATTTTGGTGACCATGAAGAACCGTTTAGTTTGATTGTTGGGTATTGTTTGTTCACTCCACTAGAGGTACAATCGAGTGATGTTGGCAGAAGGATGGTATATCCTGTTTGACTGATGCATATCGCAATAAAAGATGGTGAAGTAGAACGAGATATGCTGGAAACTGCCCTTTCTAGATAACTTCTGCATTCTGCATGAATAAATTAATGAAAAATATATATGGAGAGTGGATGGAGAGTTTCTTCATTGCCATTTTCGCTTCAAACCAACGAAACACGAAGCTAAATGCGTCAACACAAATTTCAATTCGACAACACGTTCCAATTGGTGCAGAAATCAATGATTGTCAATCGACCAATCAGAACGCGAGATTTTCGTTTAGGCTATTCTTGACATTTTCCAGTTGTTCGATATATAGTTCCACAAAGTATATAATTTTCTTCGCTGGAATGATTTTTTAGGGAGCGCCCAGATTGTTTGTTGCAAATATCTCATAAATCCAACAAGCATTTACTGAGCAATGAGTGCTCGAAATTTCGCTTCCGTGTTTATATTTGTACCCCCAATATGTTTCCGAAAGACATAACCAATATCTCATGAGTGATGTAAAGGCTAAAGTACGTACCTTCTGAATCAGATGAGATATTGGATAAAATACGATGGTTAAACTAATTTTACTCATTTCATCCAATACCCTGTAGGTTGGGTGACGATCGAATAAAAGGCTGAATTTTGACGGTCATTAAATTTTATTGTGTAAAGTGTAAAGTTAAATTTCAATTATTGATACACAACTATTGTCACACTCTACGAAGAAAGCTATACTCGCGATCTAATGCTTTACACACACTCTCCGCTTAGTTTCAACTTTTAGCTTTTACCGCCTAATGGCTTTCCAAACAAAAATATCGACCCGAACAGAAACACTTGTCCAAACAGACGTAAACACAGACAATGTTCCCTTCGTCGATTTGCGCTGATGTCCTTTTCGGTTGCACATCGCAACCCCCCTCCCGGATGGTTTGCGTTATCAGGGCTAATTACATGTAAAACAATAAATTGTTATTTTAAAAGCATAATTTCAGTTACTGAAACACAGAAATCATCATTTATCCGCACGTAGATTGGCCGGACGGAAATAATGCCTCATCGCACTCAGAGCCTGTTTCCAAAGCTGGGCACGTATTTGCGACAAAGGGGGAGACGAATGGAGGGTCGGGTTCCCTACTGTGTGTGGTGCCACCAAGCGGTTCTATTCTGCGAAAATGACAGTGTGGCCAATCCCAGTCTGATCCGGCGGTCTGATTATACCCAGACTGGTCGGCTCGTTATTATGGAGTGAAAATAAACATTCGAATGTCTGATAACCCCCATTCCGGTGCCTATTTGCGGCAGTCGCACATCAATTGGGAGTCCCCCCGTAGGCGGCCCACCGCAACCGATGCAGCCGGAGAGCGGGGATAAAGAATATTTTTTCGCGGCCTTCGCTAGTTGGCAGCGCTATCGCCGAATCGATTATCATTTTCCCTGAACTTCAAGCTTCGCCAGTGTGGCCATAAGAGAGCAAGGACTATATTTCGGGAGTCGTTTTTTACGTAATGGCGACTTGCAACGCGATACGGTCGGCACGTTTTGAATGGTTCGACGGGAAACGGGCAAATAAAATGTGAAATCAAATCGCATTCCGTGGTTGGCACGCAATGACAATTTGATTGTATCCGGTGAAATACGTCGTTGGCGGAGGCCACGTGGTTCGCAGACTAAGTGCCGATAGGAGGAACAAAATCAGACTAGCAATAGAAATTCTTTTGAACAGAACAGCTGTTGTAACAGTATCAAACAAGTAGAACCTCGAAAAAAACAACCCAATCCAAGCTTAAATTCAACCTCAAATCCAACCAACCTTAAATTATTTAATTTATATCACACCGGGAAAAAAATCAAGTTCACCGACGAATGTTTGTTGTCAATAAAGTTGAAAATAGCAAACACGCAATCATCGATCGGATACAGATTACGCTGCTGCGCGTGATCGATATAAATCCAATTGAGACTCCGGCCGACGGACACAAAAAATATGTTTTGCCTATCGTTGGACCAACACAACTGGCAAGCGAACGTGTCAAACGTGCAGGAGCAATTTGTTTAATGCAATTTTAAATAAATTATCAACCATTTTGATAAATAATCTCGATGGTACCCGGGGAGGATGAATTCCATGAATCGTGGGTGAGTGTCAACCAGACCTGGATAGGCGCTCTGGAAGACACGGGGACCGAGGAACGTGGTTTTGTGTGACGATGTTCCGATGGATGGATGGATGGATGGTTAGTGAGATAGATAGAGCTGTGATGTGCAATTCATAACCTTTTCGGACGGGACCCACAGAAGCTCGCCGCGTCGTTGCCGCTTCCCGCGTATGATTCATGGCCTGGCATACCCACCCCCGGTTGCGATAGTCTCGGTCGAGGTGGGACGGGGATGGGATGGAGTTTAATGTTTCATTTATATGAATGACTGCTGATGTACAGCTCCAGCCACTCTGTGTATCCATAGCTCACGAGCAGCCGACTTTCCGTCGTCAGAAGGAGACGAGCGCAAAAAAAATTAATAACGATGTAATATAAACACCGTATGGTGTCAGAAAAATTCTTCGACTGACGTCAAGTATTCTTTACATTTTTCGCTCCATGGCTATGGCTCATATTTTGCTTTGTCCGTACCATTTTTTTATTTTCGCTGCTCATCACCTAGAGTGAATCTCTGAATCACTAAGCGTGCAGCAACACATACATCTGAAGATCCCCATCTGGCAATGAAAGGAAACAGTTGATTGTATAAATATATCTTCAGATATTCATGGAGTGTCTCATACGACGGGTATAATACATGACAGCAAGTCCTTGTGAATAACATCAATTGTATTATTGTGTCTGAATTTAGGTTTATTCGAAAGCAGTCATTGCCGCTTTGAGTTGAGAGTGAACATATCAAATTAGCATTTTGCTAAATTGAATTTGATATATCATGGTTGTACAACAGATTATAGTCAATAACTGTCATGATCGTTAGCGGAATCAGTACTAATCGTACATATCTTGGAGCAAACTTCGCATCTATTCAGGTAGGGAGATCTTTTTCGGCACAGAAAACTCTTTCGGCTTGCGCTGGCATCATCGGAAATGTAATGAATGTAACCATAAAATATATCGAAAGTAATCCGGGATTGATTATTTGATGAGCCCTTTACCTTACAGGTGTCATAATATGTCACAACGAAATAATTTCGATTGATAAAATGCATTATAAATGGTGACGAGACATGGGAGTTTGACATGCAAGCCTAATGACGTTTCCCAATAAAAGTATCAAAGGCGGTCAAAGTTCAAGATGATTAAAGTTCATTTGCCTCTAGTATCTGTAATGGCGATTTTCTCAGGCTCTCAGGTTTTGTAGTCCGTGTTGGGGAAACACATTCTGGTCTCAACAAATACAAGCAAGTACAAAAGTACCCGCAGCTTACCAATTTCCCCGGGCTCCTTGGTTTAGAAGTCCGTAGTAAAACACATTTCTTTCTGTCTGCATATATTCATGTAGGAACAGAAGTGCTCCCAGCTTGCATGTATTTGCAATGCAGTAAATCTCGACGTTTCACGCAATTCTAATACATTTGTTTACATTTCTTTACTTCCCCCCTGGGCGATTTTTCGATTTTCAGAAAACTTATATTTCGAGATCTGCGACAATAGTAAATGATGTCCGAATGAGCTAATATTTTGTATTACAACGCGGACTCGATAATATACAGTTTTTGATTTCTTTTCACTGTATATAATCGAGTCAAAAAAAAAATTCTTGGTTTTTCTTGCATGTATTTTTCATTTTCTGAATATGAAAGAGGAATTTGATTTTGATTCATCTTCTTGAAGTCAGAAAAAATCTTTCTCACATGAAAAAAAAGACGGGTGACGTAGGACTATACAAAGGGGACACCTTTTGTTAAATATATATTTTAAATACATTATTTTATTTTCTTCTACTACGTGAATACCTACCTATCTACCTGAAAAATGGATTAGTTTACTGTTTACTATTTATGACCATGTTGATGGTTCTGAAAAGAACCTTTGGTGTTGTGTTTTTGTTATCACTCGATATTCCCATTTTGTTCGGTTAAACCTTCCTGTTTAGCTATTGCGTTTGCCACTCGCCACAGCTTTCACAGTTGGAAAATTTCTTCCCATCCAGCTTGTGACATGTTATGCGACGTGCCGGAGAAACACTTTGCCACTCACTGAAACTAATTGTTGCCTTGATGAGCGCCGAACCGAAGCTGCTCTGTTCTTGATGCGGGTTTTCTGATTGTCGTGAGCAGCTTTGCAAGCCAACTCGAGCACTCCGACGGCCGAAACTCTATAATCGCTGTTAGGTATACTGGTGCTCCGGCACCAATCCGTTCGGCCTAGTTACCCTTGCGGAGCAATCAGTGAATGCGGACAACAGGGAACTGGAGACCTGCACGGTTCGAGTGAGACTTTGCCTTTTCCTTAACTTGTCCTCCTTTGTTACGTCCACGATGCCGATGCCGTACAACCACACGGGTTTACGGTTTGAAAGAAAATAAGATATTTTTTTAGGGTCCGCGTGTTTTATACTCTAGCGGTACACACTCACAGGATAGAGACAAATCGGCAGACTCAGCCAGAGGGGCGAGTCAAACGAGACGAACGAATGAGCGTTAAAAGGGAGCGATGGCAAAAAAATACATTCATTACGATTTGTTCGCTCGTTGGATTCACATGCAGGCTAAAAAGGGTCCTTTTCAGGATCACAAAATTATCTTCAATCTAAATAGTTTATTGTTTTGTTATCACTCGATATCCCCATACTGTTCGGCTAAACCTTTCTGTTTAGCGATTGCATTTGTCACTCGCCACAGCTTTCACAGTTGTAAAATTTCTTCCCATCCAGCTTTGTGACATGTTGTACAGTAAATTACATTCAATGCGACGTGCCGAAGCGCCACTCAGTGTCGCATTGGAGGCGATTTTAACCTGTAATTGAACATTTGCGATGACAGTGGTACAGTGTCGACTTTCAATGTGGGGTCATAATTTGGATCTCTATGTTTACAAAAATGTCCAACTAAATAAGTCGCATTACATGTCCGTCCAATTAGCTAAATGTCGAACTAATTGTAAATTACTGTACTTTCAATCTGGAAACAATTTAAGAATTGGTGAAAATTGAATAATCTTGAAAGTCCCCAACTATCAATAAGCTCAGAACAACTGCCAAATTCACATACTTATCAGATCCTGGCAAACAAATTATGAAAAAATCAATTTGTGTTTTATTATTATTTTGGATAATGTTTTAGAAAGCATTGAACTGTATTTCCTAAACTCTTTTTTGGAAGGTTTAATGGCCCTGAAAAGCGCCTTGTTTTATGGAATGGTTCCAATTTAGAAAACTTAGTACTCGTGGTTTTGAAAAAAACCATTTCGAACGCCCTCGATGCCGCCTTGTTCTGGATTTGCCACCAAAGCAGTGTGTATGAAGAACAAACTTTTTTCTTCTGCTACCTGATGCCGTTTTGCGATTGCGTTTGCCACTCGCCACTCGCTTCAACTGCCTGTTGTCTTGATGTCCACCGAACCGAATGTGTTCTGTTCCGAATGCGGGTTTTCTTATCGTCGCGAGCAGCTTTGCCAGCTAACTCGATCACTTCGGCGGCCGAAACTATATAACGCCGGCTAGGTGGACTGGTGCACTGGTACTAACGCGCTCGGCCTGGCTACCCTTGCGGGGAACTCCATATCAACACGGTTCGAGCGGGATTTTGCCTTTCCCTTCACTTTTCCTCCTTTACCATGTCCAGACATGGCTGCTTGGGTTGGTTTGTTGATGTGTTGTGATGCGAACCGATGTGGTGTACGGTTTGAATGAGAATGATCGTTACGGAAGGAAGGAAGGAAGGTATTGTATTATAGAGACTTTAAACTTTTGCAGTTCATTCGTCTCTAGCCTTGAGAAAGGCCCTTTGAAAACTCTACTCTATTCTACTCCAGCTCTACCACCTCCGCCCTCTTGCCTTGAAAAAGGCACTCGATCCCTCGCCGTCCAGCCCGTCCAGCAACGATGTTGTCCAGTCGGTGTCCACACAAAGAATGGCTGATCGTTACGGCAGCGCAGTGGGGATTTTTAAGCTGACTGGCTGGCTCGAGAATTACGCATGTGTGAGACTGCGACCAATGTTTCGTTCATTTTTTTCTTTTTCCTTTCCAATCGTGTTTCATTCTATTTCGCTGCTGCTCTGGTTACCCGTTTTGGTCGGTACGATTTGAGGAGCACAAAATGGATCAATAAAAAATGGGCACATAGTGCATTTTGACAATGCTTGATATTTCACAATTATTCAATTATTTATCTCAACAAAAATGAAATGTTATTCGTTATGATAGATGCGTAGATATATTTCCTATCAATTGATGCAAAAACCTTTGAGATCTATTGAGAAATGCTCGAGTTATAAGCGTTCCAAATCATGCATTTTTTCCTACTTGTTCAGTGCCTAGATTTCCATTTCACCCCCTATATCTTCCGGTTAGACGTAGTCCTACGTCAAAAATCAATTTATCCAGATTCTCTCAGGAGGTGATAGAGTTTCATATTTGATGAAAAAAATCCTCCTACGCATATGTTCGAATTTCAACAATGACATAGTTATAGAACTTTTTTTTGCTTCGGACTCTGTTGCCTCAAACTGGCTCTACATTAAAAAGTACGCTACGTAAGACGATTCTGTTGCTTTCATTTGAAAGATGAGAAAGTTTAGTACAGGTTTTAGTAGTGGAACATCTAAATTAGCGGATTTCAGTATCATTTTGGAAGTGAAAAACTTAGAAGTTAATAATTTTTGATGTGTTATTATTAATTTTATCCTAAAAATTTATGTTAAACTAGATTGTTTCTATCAATTAAATTAAAGCTTTTTAACCGCTCTACAATTTGTTCTTTGACTCCCAACTTCTTTCTTTCTTAATTCGGCTGCAATATCGATATAAACAATTCCTGGTAAAAATTCAAGCAAAATCTTCAAAAATCACGATTTTTACCCAGCTGTAAATTACACCTTGACGTTGGAAGGTTACATTTCTTCTTGAAATAAGTCATATTCGAAATACAAAAAAAATATTTTATTCCAAACTGTATGTAATCGAGTCCAAAATTGTATATAATCGAGTCCGACCTGTATCATGCAAATCAACATTTCGCATTTTACTTTTCGGTCTGTTTTAATTTCAGTAAAAAACATTGGACCATACTTGTTTGTAAAACATTTGGCCGATTAATTCGAAAAGCAGTATATTGAATTGAAAAAAAAACTGCATTTAAGTTTTGTAAAGCATAAGTTTCCAACGATATAAATGGAGTTCTTCTTAACACGTCCATATTACCCCCACCTCCCTTATATTGTAAATGCAATTGAACATCATGATATATCTATTCTTCCTCTCCGATTGTTGAACGTTTAACGAAGAGTGGAATGAGATGAATGAGCGGAGAGAGGAGAGAGGAGAGAGGAGAGAGGAGAGAGGAGAGAGGAGAGAGGAGAGAGGAGAGAGGAGAGAGGAGAGAGGAGAGAGGAGAGAGGAGAGAGGAGAGAGGAGAGAGGAGAGAGGAGAGAGAGAAGAGAGAGAAGAGAGAGAAGAGAGAAGAGAGAAGAGAGAGAAGAGAGACGAGATACGAGAATTGTTATTACAAAAAATGAATAAAAATGAAAAAAGTAGAAAAATTGCAGTGAAGAAGAACCTGATTTATTTATATACGTTCTATTCATTAAAACTAAACAAATTTAATATAACAACACATCAATTACCTGGATGAAACTTTTGCTCTAAATTATTACTATTTTTTAAAACTTTTGTGCTAGAAGAGAACATAAAAAGGATCAATAAAAAAGAAGATAAAAGTTAATTTGATGAGTGTTCCTTAGGGTACCAATGAAAATGGTCATCTCGAATTTCAAAAAGTTACCCCATAAGAAATATTCACCACCTCAAAAAAAACACACTATGCAAAATATCGGCTCAATCGGATTTAAGGGAGAGTGGCGTAAAACGGTCAAAGTTTGAGTTTTTTGAAGATCGAAAAATCACTCAAGAGGGGAGTAATAGAAATCGGAGTCTTCGAAAAAAAATTTTTGATGCCAAATGTCTTGAAAATGCATAAAACGTCGAGATCTAGTGTCATCTCGAAATTTTTTTTTTGTCAAAAATCGGCATTCTGGGGCTTGTTGATGTCTGCGACACCAGTAAATGAAGTACGAATGAGCTAATATTTTGCATAGGGTATTTTTTCGATGTGGTAACTTTTTGAAATTTTAGGTTCGATTTTTCCCCATATATTCATTGGCACCCTAGTGTTCCTCCATGATTTATCAATTTATTTTTATTTATTACATTGCCATTTGAAATACGGCGCTTATATCTTTTCTTGAGTTTTATGTGATGAATCATGAAAAAAGGGTGAAAACTACACAAAAAAGCTTATGCACCCCTAAACGGATACTACGATTTAAGTGTGTTTACAGAATTCTAATGTGTATTCTGCATCTTTCTCGAATGTAAACATTGTGTTCAGCTGTCATTTAGTGCTCTTGAAGTTTTCGTGCTTAAAATTTCAGTTTCGCGTTCAAAATTGAATGTCATTTGTTGCAAAATGCCCGAAGAAGCACAAACTTCGATCAGCATCCGAAATTTAAGTATTAAACACCACAAAACTGGCAAAAGCTACCGTGATATTGCCAATATTGTCCAGCTTAACAATGATAGGTCGCTAGGATTGTTCAGATGTACAAAAAGCTAGACGATCGGGGCGTCTTACAAAGACAACTGGCCGAATTCACAGAGCTATCGTTAAGAAGGCGTTGCTGGATTGGAGACTATCAGTTCCAAAAGTTGCAAATCAGATTGAAAGCGAGTTTTCCATTCAACTGACATCACATACGAAATCGTCCTCAGGTCTTAAGGGCAGATCAGCACTTAAGAAGCCCAGGACCACATTTTATGGATCAGGTTTTATGAATAAGGTGATTTGATTTGGTCAAACGAAATGAAAGTAATGCTATTTGGTTTGGTAGTATCACAAGAAGTGCTCCCTTGGCCGAGTGGTTAGCGTCATAACTAACATGCCGGGTGTTCGGCTTCGATTCCCGTTCTGGTCGGGGGAATTTTTCGTCAAAGAAATTTCCTCCGACTTGCACTGTGATCACGCGTATTCTAGAGCTTGCCACTCAGAATGCATTCAAGGCGTGTTATTTGGCATAGAAATCTCAACTAAGTACTAATAAAAATGACGCAAGTAATACTACGTTGAGACGGCGAAGTTCCTCTAGGAACGTTAGTGCCATTGAAGAAGAAGAAGAAGAAGTATCACAAGAAAATGGCGACGAACCGGTGAAAATTAAAAAAAAGAGTGTTTGCGGCCTAGAGTCAAGCATAGTGGTGGTGAGTTACGGAGTCGGAAGGAATTTCATTGTCAAATTTTTCTGACTCCGACTCCGATTTCCAATTGATTGGTCCAATCAAATCAAAATATTTAGCTGAATCAACAAAATTTCATTTCATGATTCTATTAATTTCCTATTCTCGTCCGAACCGTTTGCTTGTGTGTTGGTCAACCAAAGCTCTCTACTTTCTTTATAAGCAACAAGATAGCGCTTAACATGACTTCAGTAGCCAAGAAGAACATTGTGGATATGGTTGTGTAAGACAGCATCCCGCTGATATTTTTTTCACAATCAGCTTTCATGTCTTTGAACGGCAAGAAAACTTTGAATATATCTTCAAAGCCAAAGCATCAGTTGCATGGTGATTGGTAGAATCAAACATTAAAAAAGTGAACTTGCGCAAATCCGTTAAGTAACGATTTTTTTTTTCCTTTATTTATTTAATGAGGCCCAAGTGGATAAAGAGCCACCATCATGTAGTAACGAATTTGTTGAAATAATTTAATAGATGAAGTTGTCGACATGCTCCAGATCTTCCAGATGCATTGCACCGTTCACGCACTCCATTTGAAGATTCGTGACGGATTGAATGATCGTTCTGGTACTACCTTGATTGGTAAATTGAGTTACTAGAGCAGCTAGAACCCCGAAAACGGGCGCAATTCTTAAAAGAAGAGCAGCAAAATATGCAATTTTAGATTAGACCACTCGAGAAGGAGTACGTATCTCACGATTCAGCGACTGATTGAACTTAGAAATTTCATCAATGATCTGGATAACGAGAATCCTTCCCTAACCGAGAATCAGTGCAACAAAGCGATCGATCTGGAAAAGTTCCTGTTTCAACCGTTCAACCTAACTTCATCTTCTTCAAAGAGCAAAGATTTCGATGCTTACCTGAATAACAAAAAAAGCTAAACGACGTCACCTTGGAAAATAGAATAAGAAGGAAAACCTTCAGTTGAATATTTTTTGAAGTGACATCCTAGCTTATTTGTCAGAAATTGAAAAAAAGAACCGGTCGTGCAAGATGGCAGTTCATGAAGTGATTTCCGCGTTTCCTGAGCTCATCGTGGATGTTGCACGAACGATTACTGCCATCCCACTAACTCAAGTTAGCGTAGAAAGGCTGATCTCTGCTTTGAAAATTGTTGGGATTGTTTTTAGATAAATAATAATAAACTGAAAAACAATTAACCTTGTTTTTTGAGCACAATGGTCTATCACATCTAGCTAATAATAGATCAAATGCATACTCATTAAAACGATAGAAGGCCTCCCCTTCAGGGAACACAGGGTCGGGAAGAAAGTTTTTTGTTTGTGACACTCATCTTCTTCTTTCTTCTTCAATGGCACTAACGTTCCTAGAGGAACTTCGCCGTCTCAACGTAGTATTACTTGCGTCATTTTTATTAGTACTTAGTTGAGATTTCTATGCCAAATAACACGCCTTGAATGCATTCTGAGTGGCAAGTTCTAGAATACGCGTGATCACAGTGCAAGTCGGAGGAAATTTCTGTGACGAAAAATTCCCCCGACCAGAACGGGAATCGAACCCGAACACCCGGCATGTTAGTTATGACGCTAACCACTCGGCCAAGGGTGCACAAATCAAACATGACACTCATCAAACTTTACTTTTTTTTCAACAACAGGGTTCAATAATCAGTTGATTGGCACAATTTGAAAAAAAATCAATACAAATGCAATTGAAGTTTACGGAGAACCTAAGCAACAGATTCTTGTATAACAAGATTTTTATAGTGTATTTGGAAAAAGGAAAATGCCACAATTTTTTGTGTTCCTCTTAGACGACACGTTGGAAGAGGCGTATCAAAACAAACCAATGAATTAATTACTAGATAGAAAATGAGTTAGGATGGCGATTAACCCGTCCGAAAGATGTATCTAACATTTAATAATCATTTCGCTTTGCCGGGCAATTAAAAACATCAATTTTACTCTGATTGCATCAAACACCATCCGTCTTCTATTGGGCCACCAATTGCTACCAAGCGCTCTCGAGCAGCATTATTTTTGACGACGTTTTCCCACCCCGCTGCTGGCTGGAAGCAGCTGGAACCAGACCGGGTTGAAATGATCCGAAGTGCGCGCATCTTCTCGGGCATCTCCCTCCCAACGGCAGTGTAGACATGTGTTTATAATTTATAATGATTTCTCATCTTTTTTTTCATCTCTCTCTTTATACACTCTTCATCCATGATACACTTATATAAGCGGTGGCAGGCAGCGCAACGACCTCGTTAGTCGTAAACATTGTTATGGTCGTGTTTTTTTTTTGTTCCTTCCTCCCAAATCACGTCTGAGTGGGAAAATGCTGAGAATGTTCCTCATTTTCTGCTATTTGACAGCAATTATGCCCCGGGAAGATGATGCTTCTCATTTCAGAAATGGGCAAAAAAAACCGTTTGATTGCCGCATCTTGTTTGTAAATGGAAACTTTAATAGATAAACTGTGACGGTTATTAGGGTTTTTTTTTCTTTCTCGCTCTCTGCATTCATTAGTAGCTTTCAATTCGATTGGATTTCATCAGCAAAGGACAAGATTTGTCTTCTCTGGTAAATTCGCATTGTCATAGCAGAGGGGTAAATGATATGATTTCTGTTGCCGCAGTGAGATGTTTGTTTAGATCGTGCGTGACTATGGCCGAGAAAGAAGCTGAAAAAAGTGGAGCAAATGAAGCGAAATCGGAGCTAATTTTCGTCAGAGCACGAACCAATTCATTGGCAAGGATTGACCGAATACAAATAAATCAATTCATCTCGAATGTTTTTCTCGGAATCCGAACAGTAATCTCGGATTGTAGAAATGTTATCGGCAGAATATGTGTGTGAAGATTTGTGACATCGACATGAGCGGTCTGTCCAATGATTTATTTCTTTCTTGTTTTCAACCAGGCCGAAAGGAGGGAAGCATGTTGTACGCGATGCAAGTTGATGACCACTGCATCGCGTTTTTCTTGCGAACTATTCGACACGCCAAAGTGTCACTTACTAAATGTGACCACTCGGGTAAAGACCGCTAATGAGTTGGCGATGGTTTCATTATCCAATCAGCAGCATGTATGGAATATGCTCATTAGCGGAAACTCCAATTTGTCATGCCAGTCACTAATTTATGGCGAGAGAGGGAAAAATATGAAAGAAGTTTATGTTAGGGTTTCATTCTGTAGTTAGTCCTCTGTTCTGACTCTATTCACTCAATTCTGTTGTTGTAGGATTCCTTGGTACACGATTTTTATTTAACACTAGCTGACCCGGCAATCTTCGTCCCACCCAGAATGGATTTTTTGCTATGGATACTTTCAAACAATAACGTGTTCTTACTTAGTGAACGTTCATGGGTTTAATCGCTTGGTCCTCAAACGCTGCTTGCCTGCGCTGGCAACGCCTCTAGTCAGCGTTTTCAATTGCTCTCTGATATCTGGTGAATTCCCTGCCTGCTGGAAGGAATCTTCCGTTTTCCCGATTCACAAAAAGGGTAGCAAAACGAATGTATCTAATTATCAAGGAATAGCTTCACTAAGTGCTACCTCCAAGCTATTCGAGCTGATTATTCTCGAAAAACTGGCTCAAAACTTCGCTCACTGCATTTCAGAGGATCAACATGGCCATGAAGTAGATGCCATCTATACGGATATCTTCGCTGCGTTTGGTAAAATTAATCACGATATTCCTTTGGCTAAATACGATCGATTTGGTGTTCATAACAATTTGCTAGCCTGTCTATCATCTAACTGACTGGTCCAAGCATGTCTGTAAAAATTGGAGACTTTGTCTCTTCTCCCTTTCCTGTGACATCCGGAGTTCCTCAAGGCAGCCATCTAGGGCCGTTTCTGTTTCTACTATATATGAACGATGTCAACAGTGTTCTAAAATGTCTTAAGTTGTCTTACGCTGATGATCTAAAACTGTATTCAGTGATACGGAACGCAAGTGATGCTATATTCCTGCAAGATCAATCGGAAGCTTTCGCCGAGTGGTGCCAACTGAACCGCATGGTACTCAATATTTCGAAATGTTCCATAATAAAGGGTGTGTCACATCAAATTGCATCACGGAAAAAACGCTGTAGAAATTCACCCAGTAGACCGATCCTTTTGAAAATTTTAGACAGTAAAATAAAAATTATTAAACAACATTTGGCATTTTCTTTTTATTCATACTTCGAGCCCAAGCCCGTATGCTCGCACCTTCCTCTTTACCCCGTCCATAAGGTTCTGTACAACGTCAGGTTGTAGTTTTTTTTGAACAGAAATCCATTTTCTCTTGAAGTCCGCCTCCGATTTGACAACTTTTGGGTTCTTCCGGAGGGCCTGCTTCATAATCGCCCAATATTTCTCTATTGGGCGAAGCTCCGGCGCGTTGGGCGGGTTCATTTCCTTTGGCACGAAGGTGACCCCGTTGGCTTCGTACCACTCCAACACGTCCTTTGAATAGTGACACGAAGCGAGATCCGGCCAGAAGATGGTCGGGCCCTCGTGCTGCTTCAATAGTGGTAGTAAGCGCTTCTGTAGGCACTCCTTAAGGTAAACCTGCCCGTTTACCGTGCCGGTCATCACGAAGGGGGCGCTCCGCTTTCCGCAAGAGCAGATCGCTTGCCACACCATGTACTTTTTGGCAAACTTGGATAGTTTCTGCTTGCGAATCTCCTCCGGAACGCTGAATTTGTCCTCTGCGGAGAAGAACAACAGGCCCGGCAGCTGACCGAACTTCTCGGATCACGTCTAAACTGCTCAACTATGCGCTTGTGATCTTTTTCACTGACGAAGCATCCATTTTTGCCGTTCTTCACCTTCCGGTCGATGATTAGGTTCTCGAAGTATCGTTTTAGTACTCTGCTGACCGTGGATTGGACGATTCCCAGCATCTTACCGATGTCCCGATGTGACAACTCCGGATTTTCGAAATGAGTGCGCAGGATTAATTCACGACGCTCTTTTTCGTTCGACGACATTTTTCCATTTTTCCAGACAGTGAAGCATGGCCAACGTGATCTATACACTCTTATCTGATTATAAGCGAAAGCTGAAGATATAATTCCTAAAAATTAAATTTCTACAGCGTTTTTTTCCGTGATGCAATTTGATGTGACACACCCTTTATCATTCGGCAGACAACGTACATTTATTCATTATAATTATATTCTATCAGGTACTAGCTTGAAACGGGAATTAACTGTCAAGGATCTGGAAATACTCATCGATTCTAAGCTCACATTCAAGGATCATGTCGCTTACGTGGTGTCAAAAGCTTCTTCTCAACTCTTTTTCATATTTCGTTTCGCCAAATCATTCAAAAATGTATATTGCTTGAAAGCCTTGTATTGCTCATTGGTGCGACCTATTCTGGAATACTCGGCTGTAGTGTGGTGTCCATACTACCAAAACGAGACGAATCGCATCGAAGCTATTCAACGGAAGTTTGTACGATTCGCTCTGAGGCATTTTCCGTAGAATGACACCGCTAATTTACCAAGTTACGAAAGCCGTTGTACGCTCATACATCTGGAACTATTGGAGGCAAGACGCAACATTGCGATGGCAAGCTTCATTGGTGATCTGATCCAGGGGAACATTGACTGCACTTCGCTGTTAACACCCGTTTATATCTACATATAAACACCCGCCGCCGGAATTTACGCTCACATACTTTCTTGTATAACCGTCCCTCACGAACCAACTATGGATTCAACGAACCCATGCGGAGGATGTGCCGAATCTTCAAGAGATGCTACGATATGTTCGACTTCAATGTTTCTCGTTATAAAAACAAATGTAGTTTCCGTAGTGTCTTAAATTAAGTTGTATAGAGCGAGTAAAACTTGTCGCCATTGGGGTGAATATTTTACCTGTTGACTATACATAAATAAATAAACTCGTCATTATAATATAAAATTATTTTCAGACACAAGTCTCGTTCAAGATTGTTGATTCGATTGCACATAGCATACTTCACCGTTACACGGAACACATGTGTTATGAAGAAAATATAATAAAATATAGACAACCCAAATCGGACGATTCCTTTCTCCAGTTTTGCACTTACCAACATATTTGGCGAATAATTTATATTTATGTAACTATATAGTTAGAATATATAGACGTATTCCATGCCAACTCGAATCGCAATTGGCAGCAACATCTCAGATTGCGGTGAAACGTTGTGGGTGTAAAGATATTGGTCATTTAAGCAACTTTGCATACTTGAAATATTAAAAAAAAGAATTAGACTACTTTTTGAAAAGTATCATTTTTTTCTTCACTTTTTACAAAAAATTATAACTAAAAAACTATAATATCCACAAAATTCTGATCAAAAGATGAAATGTATGAAATTGTTCAGGTTTGCATAAAAATACTATTTTTAATATATGCCGAAAAAAAATATTTTAAAAATTAAATTTTTCTTTGCTCAAAAACGTTTTTTCTTAAATTCTCAAAAAAGGAAAATGTATAAATAGCCCTTACAATTTCCAACAAGGATGGGCGCTTTTACAGAAAAAAAGTTTTTCTAACAACAACTTTTTCATGTTTTCTTTAAAAAAATCACAACTAATCCTAAATTTGGGAGTCACCACTTTTTTTTCATAAAACACGTAACATTTAACACATATATTTTACACACTAATGAAACATTATAATTAACACGTGATGTAAGAATGGGTGTGTTGTGTTGGCATCCGACGGTGAGAAGGACTTGGGAACGACTGTTATCATCGATTTATTATTCGGTTATCTCGTTGCTTTCTCTCTTATCATCTGGAGTTTTTGAAAACGAGCTTCAAATATTTTTTTAAATTCTCAAAAAATATACAGATCGGACTCGATTATATACAGACTCGGTTATATGTGATTCGATTATATACAATTTTGGACTCGATTATATACAGTTTGGAAAAATATTTTTTTTCGCATTTCAAATATGACTTATTCCAAGGAAAAATGTAACCTTTCAACGTTAAGGTGAAATTCAAGTGGCTATTATATGTACAGTGGGATAAAAATCGTGATTTTGGAAGATTTTGCTTGAATTTTCACCAGAAATTGTTTAAATCGGTATTGCAGCGAAATTAAGATAGGTAAAAGTTAGGTGTCAAGGAACAAATTGTAAAGCGATTAGAGAGCTTCAATTTAATTGATAGAAACAATCATGTTTAATATGATTTTTTAGCATAAAATCATAATAACACATTAAAAATTACTAACTTCAAAGTTTTTCACTTCCAAAATGTTATTTAAATCCACTAATTTAGATGTTTCACAACTATATCCTATACTAAATTTTGTCATCTGTCTAATGGAAGCAACAGAATCGTCTTCTGTAGCGTAATTTTCAATGTAGCGCCAGTTTGATGCAACAGAGTCCGAAACAAACAAAAAGTTCTATAACTCTGTCATTGTTGAAATTCGAACATATGCGTAGAAGGATTTTTTCATCAAATATGATCCTC
The DNA here is from genome assembly GCF_029784135.1 of Toxorhynchites rutilus septentrionalis. Classification (NCBI taxonomy): domain Eukaryota; kingdom Metazoa; phylum Arthropoda; class Insecta; order Diptera; family Culicidae; genus Toxorhynchites; species Toxorhynchites rutilus. The sequence goes on from NC_073746.1 coordinate 181,448,896, forward strand.
TATCACCTCCCGAATGAATTCGACTCGATGACTTGAAGGGGATGAATCAAAAATTAAATCTTTCTTTTATTTTCAAAAAAACGAAAAATATATGCATAAAAACGATTAAAAGAAAAAAAAATTTTTGACTCGATTATATACAGGATTCGATTATATACAGTGAAAATAAATCCGAGACTGTGTATAATCGAGTCCGCCCTGTATACGAATAGCCCTAAATACTTTCAACAAGTCACCCATACATCGGAAGATGGTCACTTTTTACAGAGAAGAAGTTTTTCTAACATCAACTTGAAAATTGTTTGAGAAAAACCAATTTTAATTTTTAAAATACTTCTCTCAATGTTTTTTTTTATTTGGTCGTTATTTTTAATGAAAACATAAATAATTTCCTGCATTTCATTCTCTAACCAGCATTTTGTAGGTCTTATCGCAAAATATTAGAGCCGCTTTTATTGTTTTTGATAGGGTGGCAATTTCTGTTCTAGGGTGGTCCGAGAAATCAATTTCCTCTTTTTTTCCGAAGATGACTCATCAAAACTCATAACTTTTGAAATACTATACTGATTTCGAAGATCTACATATGAAATTGAAGTCAATTAGCTTAGCTTTTTTGAAAAAATATTATATTATACATGCGAAGAATTTTGGATTTTGTTTTCGTAATTATTGATTGTATTTGTTTTTCATAGCTTACATGGTCTCGGGACCAAAGGCGCAATATTTTTTATATGTTTTTTTTTGAAGGCTGGGGATTTGTTACAAAACATATTCAAAAATCAAAAAGGCGTTATTTTTTTTTGTTCTTGAGTTATGATTTATAATAACCGATGGTCCGAAAAATGGTTTTTTTCATTTTTTCAAAATTCATAGATTCATGACTTTTGAACTACTGGACCGATTCAGATGATCAATTTGAAGCCAAAGAGTTGGTCTTCTTAAAAAAAAATACCGCGCTTGCGTCAAAATTTGATTTTTGTCGCATAGATGTAGTCTAATTACATTGAAATATTGAACAAAAACTGAAAACATGTTAACTTTGAAAAATGATAACTCAAAAATGAGAAATAAAACACCTTTCTGATATTTGGATATTTTATGTGCTTTCAAGTAAAAATATTAAAACTCATAGCGCCCTTGGTCTCGAGACCATGAAAACTATAAAAAAATACAATCAATAATTACGGGAATGAAATCATTTTTTTTAGGAAGTGTAGTATTTTTTCAAAAAAGACTAGATCAATTGGCTTCAATTTAGCTCTGTCGAAGCTATCCGTTAGTTCGTAAAAATGCCATCGCTAACTGGCAACGTAAGTGGAACGAAGTTGAATTGGGCCGGTGGCTTCACTCGATTATCCCTAAGGTTAGCCTCAAACCATGGTTCAAACGTCTGGATTTTGGTTGGGACTTTATTCGCATCTTCTCTCGACTCATATCCAATCACTGTTCGTTAGACGCGCTACTCTTTCGTTTTAATCTTGTCGATAGCAATATCTGTGCTTGTGGCCAAGGTTACCACGACATCGAACACGTTGTTTGGTCGTGCGAGGAGTATCTTGTAGCCATCTTGTTGATCGAATTTAGAAAACTCTCTTCGGGCTAGAGGAAGGCAGCCCAATGTGCCGGTGAGAGATGTGTTGGCTAGGTTAGACCTCGATTACATGTCCCAAATATTTGTCTTCCTAAAAGTTATCGATCTTCGTGTCTGATTGTCCTTATATCCTTATATTCTCCTTTTCCTTTTCCTTCGTGAGAAATCAAATGCCTTCTTACTAACAATAGAATAAGGTGAAATGTACATATTAAACATAAGATAGGCGTAAGAATTGAGTATGATGAATGTGAGTGTGAACATTGTCAACATATCCATATATCCTTTCCTTTTCCCGAAGAAAATATGTCACCCTTCTAAACTCGAGTAGACCGCGAGTAATCGGTTTCTACATCACTAACATTAGAGTTAAGGAAAAATGTTTATATATACTTGTAACAATACAGTGAGGAGTTTGGCTCCTTTAAACTTATGTAACTGAGCCTGTAAAAATAAACGATTTAAAAAAATGGCTTCAATTTGATATGTTGATTGTCTAAATCTGTCGAGCAGTTCATAAGTTATGAATTTTTGAAAAAAGGGGAAAATTTGATTTTTCGGACCACTTCAAAATGGAAATGGGCACCCTAATGAAAAAAAAAATGAATAAATAAATAAAAATACGGGTCTTAAATACCGAATTACAATTACGATGAAGAACAAAATTATGTACCACTTTTCACGAAAATCTGAGAACCACTGTATTGGTTTGACATGAAATAACTATATATATATATAGATGGATTAGAAAATCAAAATCCTTCTTTCATGCGACTTTTCCTAGTTTAACATGATCGACCGAAGTTCCAAATAAAATGAGTAAAAAAATCTTTTTAAGTTAAACGGTTTCATTGTGATTAAACGTAATAATAATAACAGATGATTTTTTAATTTTTTTTCATACTTAATTTTTTTGGAACGTTTTCATGATGTACTATTTTCTGTGACCTTTTTGGATTTATGTTATTCATAATGTAGAGTATTCTCCATGTCAGCCATTTTGAAACGGTGGCCAAATTGAATTTTCGATATTTTGGAATGCAAATAATTATAATGACTGCTAAATTTCAGAGCAAACAATAAAAAAGTAGAAGATTTTTCATTAGATATCTAACAGTTCGGCTGAAAAGATGGTGCCTCTTGACTATCACAAAGCACCATCCTTCAATGGATACGTGTCAAAATTTGACAACAATCGGTCGATTTGTTCGTGATTTACAGCATTGAGAGTAAAACAACTTTTGTTATTGTGAAAAAAAATGGCAAGATCACAAATCAATAAAAACGATGGCAGAATTTCATGAATTGGGCTTCGAATTGCTTCCGCATCCACCGTGTTCTCCAGATCTGGCCGCCAGCGGCTGTTTTCTGTTCGCAGACCTGAAGAGAATACTCGCTGATAAGAAATTTAAGACCGATGATGAAGTGATTACCGAAACTGAGGCCTATTCCGAGGAAAACCCGAAAGAGTACTATAAAAATGGTATCAAGTTGCAAAATCGCTATAATCGTTGTATAGTCCTCGAAGGCAATTATGTTGAATAATAAAATTGAATTTTGCAACAAAAAAAATTGTTTTACTGTGTTACCTTATATACTTTTCAGCCGAACTGTTATATGCGGGATTTACATAAAAAGTAATTGGCCATACTTTGTTCTACTAGTCGAACCCTTTCATTTGATACCCATATTGATGGGGTTTTGAGAAAATATGTAATCCGCAAATTTTGTAGCGGCCGCCATCTTGGATTTTCAAGATCATGGGATACGCAGTTTTATAATGACTGCAGAGATAAAGATGTGTTCCAAATTTGAGATCAATCGGTCAACAGGAAGGGGGTCAAATTTTATTAATGTGGGACAGCGTTACAGGCAAAGTTACAAAGTTACCCACGTTCAAATAAACGGGTAAAGTTAAATAAAACCGTTTAGAAGTGACGTCTATCAATACGCTCAACTGTTCGATATGGCGATTGAAAATTCAAGCCATGCAACAGCTCTTTTTACTCAGATTTCTTGTCTTCTCGAGTAGGAGAAAACGGTTAGTATTATCCTCCATTTCTATGGATACAACGGTACAAAACGAGTTCTACAGTTCAGAGGCCGAGGCACCTTGTACTTGTAGTATCAATACACACACCATTCATGAGCAATAACAAAACACTTGTTGAACAGTGTGCAAACTCTCGAGGTAACTAAATATTCTAAGAGCACTTTTCTTAGTTGGTGAACAACGTAGAAATTATGAATGAATCGAAGCTCTGACTTTCTGAATTATTTTTTTATCTAATCCAACATTTAATTATTGGTATCGATCGTTGTATGATGAGTTTAAGTTGTAACAGAGTTTTATTCTTCAGGTACAATTTGACTCTGTGGAAATAAAGTAAATTTATGGGCTAATAAACAGATTGAAATAGAAAAAAGTTTGCTCTTGCTTGTACAACATATCAGTGAAGATGGTTTCTTTGTCCGACTACAATTGTTGTCTTTATATGTGGAAGCTCTTACGGTGACCCACGAACCCAGATATGTTCTCAAATCAAATTCGCTACTCTCAATCGCAAGGGGTGCCATGCGCCTCCACTTTTCCGTCGAAACTCCATCTGAATGATTTTGATTCACAACTCTGATGATCTTCTAATGTACAACAACCAAAAACGTATTAAGTGCCCATCACAACACAACACACTTACCGTCCCACTCGCAGCCGATGATTTCCGCCCGGAGGCAAACCGTCCGGTCGTATTGACTGTATGGGTAGATGCGGATTTTCGAGGCATATATAATTGGCTGCAAAATGTTTTCCACTTCGCTGTAGGTGTTGGTGTTTCCCGACAGAATCTGCAATGGAGAAAATGAAGAAATAACATGAGGTAAAATAAAAAAAAAAGTTCGCTCGGAGAAACGGTATGAATCATTCGGTTCACATACATATATAAGACGGGGGAACCACACGGAACATGAGCGCACCGGAATGAAAATGAAATCGTAATGAATGTTGGCTCTGGTAGGATACTCGACGTCTTCCTGTTACGCGCCCTCCTCCCTCTCGTTCTCTGGACACACTCCGCACATTATGGAAACGAAAGGGAAAATTATGTTTCACTCTCTACCGATTGGGGAAATGATTTTGCTTTTGTGGGATTATGCCATTCTGAGTGTGTGTTTGTGTGTATGTTTGGATACACTTTCTTCCACGCCGCTGGTTGAGGAGTAAATTACTTTTTTATGGACCAGCAGAGGCAGATTTATGGAAGGTGTATTTATAAACCATTTCCCGGCAAACAACGAGTCGAGTGAGATTAATGCTAATATTTTTTTCTCTTTCTCGATCGCTGTTCGCTTCTACAAAGCTATTAGACGCACCCTGGAATCGTGGAAGTCAGTGGAACAAGACATTTTATTCATTTGGAAGACGACTATTTGAGGAGAAGTTGGATGATAGATTGCTGGAATTTGAAATCACATGGTTCTAAAATTATAACCCTTATCAGAATGAGCCCTTTCGATAGAGATGGAGAGCGAGAAAAATTCGACAATGACAGAATTCTTTTTCTAGATTTTTTATATTTTCGTGGATATTTATTGTAAAGATATGTGCGTTTGTTGTGCCAGTGTTTGTAATAGTTTAACTTATTGCTACGCCACTTTACCACATCGTTATAGAAAGACTATATTCACTGTTTACTGTTGTACATTTTTCTAGATATAATTTTAAGTGTGACACTTTCGTTGTAGAAATTAAAATCATTTGCTTGTTTATAAAATCAAATAAATATGTTTGCCTATGCTCCATTTTCAACCACATCCTTTGCTAATATTTTGGTAAGCAACAGATTTTATCACTGGAATTGTCCCGGTATTATGGCGCAATGCAATTATTAATTTTAATGTTGTCGTAAAAATTCAATCACTCTCCCATAAAATCTGACTGTATAGTCCGTAATAAGTGGTAATATGAAGGAGAGATTTGGCGTTGTATTTTTTTTACTGTTAAATATGCCTATTCATCCAGACTCCAATCAGATTCCACCAAATGCAGAGTCTGTTGTTTTTTTTTGTAAACTTTCCTATAGTGGTATATTAGCATTTTAGTTCAAATTTCATTCAAAAAAAATTTAGCAATCGAAGGTGTTTGAGAGCGGAAATAAGGAAATTCACCTTATTTTTGTATTCTTCTTCTTCTTCAATGGCACTAACGTTCCTAGGGGAACTTCGCCGTCTCAACGTAGTATCACTTGCGTCATTTTTATTAGTACTTAGTTGAGATTTCTATGCCAAATAACACGCCTTGAATGCATTCTGAGTGGCAAGTTCTAGAATACGCGTGATCACAGTACAAGTCGGAGGAAATTTCTTTGACGAAAAATTCCCCCGACCAGAACGGGAATCGAACCCGAACACCCGGCATGTTAGTTATGACGCTAACCACTCGGCCAAGGGAGCACTTATTTTTGTATTATAGGGGTTTTAACATTCAAGTTCATTCACATCTACCCTTGAAAACGGTTATTTAGATAATTGTCAATGAAGGGTTCAAGGCACGGTTGCCAAGTTTTTTTTCAGTAAAGTCTGAACGCGGGTGAATAAAAAGTCTGAATTTGTCTGGATATTTATGAAATAGACTTTTTTTTTTAAATTTTTATTGTGTGAATTGCAATTTTTAATATTTGATACATACGGTTCGGTAAGTTTATTATACATTGAAACACTATATTTAAAAACATCTTGTACTGTTCGATAAAGTCTTGAAATGCTAGAATGTAGAGCTAGCAACTCCAACGGCCTTCCTTGCAAGAAATTGTTCGTTTTATTAGTAGTATGAGGATATATGCAGATAGGTGAAATAGATCTGACAAAATTGATCGTTAAACGAGTTATAGATTGATACCACTTGACCTTCTCTCCATAATCAACATTCATCCAGTCTTCAGAATGCAACGCGGTGCTGATGTGTAACAAGTTTTTTGTACTCAGTTGAACTCTATACAAGGAGTGACACATGCGCTGTGGCGAATGAGCACGCTCCGAAACACAGATCAAATGTTTTTTTCTATCCCATCTGTTTATTTTTACTATTAGGCTCATCTAGCAATTCAGCAGTAACAGAGCCGAATTTATCGTGAACATTTCTCATGTTGTATATTACACAGTAGCCATTTAGGCGTAAAAGCATTCCTATTCTATCGATACACAACACATGTCGCATTATTTCGGCGTAAGAATATTACTATTGTTCGGAAGTTCATAGTGTCCAGCGGGACTGTTGATATGAGGCTTCCATTGTTGTGTTTATAAATAGCACCAATTACCGATGCAGCAGATCGATCGTATGTGGAGTGAGAAGTTGGGATCACCATCACATAATGATTGATGCATGGACGTTCAAATGTTTTGTCAGCACCGTTCTTGTACCGAGTTTTGCGTCGTGTTTTACGCCGTATTTAGCGCCATATTTCTAAACCTGTTTTACACCGCGCTTGAATCTGGATTGCTTTCTCTGTTGAGTTATCTTACTTCATACAAGCGCGGTATGAAGGCGCACTATTGTTTTTCTACTTTGCTTAGAACGAGTGAAGACAAAACGGGCGCTAGAATTTGATGTGTGTGTATAAAATGAGGTGCGTATCACACAAGTGAGAAGCGATGTTAAGTGCTGTGTTGTGTTCATTCGGCGCTCTCGTGTTTAGTATTCTGCACACTTCGTACCAAGAGAGAATAGGTGTTTGTTATGAACACGTGCTGATGAAAATTAAACTCAAGTGCAACGCAGCGTTTATTTTCTGAAGGATTCGTAGGGCATCGAACCTACCAAGAATTTTCTGAGCAACTGCTTCCAAAAACAGTCATCTTTTAGCGCATTTAGTTTCATAAACTCGTGAATCTCATCAAATTTGCTCAGGTTGCTATAAATGAATGCCATTGAGTAATTGCCAAAAACTCATCAACATTCACGAAAGCCGAAGCCAGCCAGAAGAGTTAATATGTGATTATTGCGATAAATCTGGATAAATCTGGACGAATCTTGAAAAGTCTGGACTAGATAAAGGACAGTCTGGATGTCTGGTTAATCCGTGAAAGTCTGGAAGACTCCAGATAAATCTGAAAGGCTGGCAACGCTGGTCCTACGATTGAACCCAACAATCATCATGTGACGGTAAACCTAGTCCCTTACCACTCACATTACGGTTTGCTGCATCGCTAATTGGTGCTATTCATAACACAACAATCGAAGCCTCATATCAACAGTCCCGCTGTGTTTGGTCCAACTGTGAAAATTCGAACAATAGGAGTATTCTCACGCCGAAAAAAGGCGCCATGTGTATCGATAAAATAGGAATACTCTTACGCCTAAATGGCTACTGTGTAATATACAACAAAAATTATCGCTAGATAAAAATGTACACGAATAAACTCGGCTCTGTTACAGCTGAATTGCTAAATCAATATAAACAGATGGGGAGAAAACTGAAAGGGTGATCAATTTCATGACACAAAATCTTCCGTCGCGTATTAACATCAGTTGGTCAGAGGTTGCCAGATGGCTGGTAAGATAAGATGAAGTATTTCGTGAAGTTTGTGATCAACGAAGACAACGATGATACTTTTTACTAGTGTGTACTCGTTTCTAAAATGGTCTCTTTCCAGAAAAAAAAAGATTCAATCTCTACTAAAGTCTTCGACGCCTAGGATGTTTCAAGATTCCATTTCACTATACGACCGGTGGAATCCGGCGAAGTACTCACGGAATGGCTTATTTTATCTAGAATTTCCAACCTTTTTGGCCCTGATGAGGATATTGGTCCAGTAATCACAACAGCCAACATATGTATGCAATCCTTATGTCCATCGACTGATTCACTTTGTCTCCGAGTTCAATTTTATGAATAAAACAAACATAAAAAAAAACAAAATTCACAAATTTGTCAGTGTTTCACAACACTGCACGCTATTTTATATGTGTGAGTAATTTTCGTGACGATACAAGCTCACCTGTAGTTTATGTCAAACCAGAACAGAAATTTTTTTTACTCGTTTTTTGTGCATGTATTTTTTGTTTTTTTGGATATAAAAGGGGAATTTGATTTTTGATTCATCCCCTTAAAGTCAGAAAACACCTTTCTCACATGAGAAGATGAGAAAATTTGGTACAAGATACATTAGTGAAACATCTAAATTAGTGGATTTTAATAACATTTTGGAAGTAGAAAACATAAAAGTTAATAATTTTTAATGTGTTATTATTAATTTCATCTTAAAAATTTATATTAAACTAGATTGTTTTTATCAAATAAATTGAATCTTTTCAATCGCTCTACAATTTGTTCTCCGACACCCAACTTCTATCGTTCTTAATTTGGCTGCAATATCGATATAAACAATTCTTGGTGAAAATTCAAGCAAAATCATCAAAAATCACGATTTTTACCCCACTATACATGTAATAGCCACACACAATTACACCTTAACGTTGAAAGTTTACATTTCTTCTTGAAATAAGTCATATTTGAAATATAAAAAAAATATTTTTTTCCAAACTGTATATAATCGAGTCCAAAAATTGTATATAATCGAATCACATATAATCGAGTCTGTATATAATCAAGTCCAACCTGTATTCAATTACTGTACCAAATACACCTCAATAAGAAGTAAACTATCTATTCTGGTTATTGATACGCTCAAGGATGACTTGGACTGTCACAAAAATGTGATAAGATTTATAAAAGAAATTGATTTGTATGATTTTATTTGAATCAGAAAAGATAGTGTTACTATAATCAAAAATGGATGTTAGAATTTATTATATATCATTTTCTCGGTATTATTATTTGCAAAAATATATTATCATTTTGATACTTATAATATCAATATTGTAGACTATTAACATTGTTTACAGTTAGGAATAATATTGTATATACAGGTCGGACTCGATTATCCGGAATTTTAGACTCGATTATCCGGAGCATTTTATTTTTGATTTTCGGAAAAGTTGAATAATTTGTATAATGATTCCATTTTCAATAGCTAATTTGGGTATCAAATTGAAAGGTTTGACTAGTAGAACACAGTTATTTATGAAAAATGCAAATCCAAAATGGCCGCCACCACAAGATGGTGCCATATATATTTTTATCACAACCCCATCAATATTGGTATCAAATGAAATGATTTGACTAATAGAATACAGTATATCATCAAAATATTCCGAAGAAATTAAGGTAAGGTAAATAATTTTTGAATGGTTTTAATGTAGAGAAGTATACTAATGATACAAATAATATACTAGTTATCACCAAGCCCGTACCAGCGAACATACCCAAGGCATAAGACGTGCCGCTAGCATAAACAACCGGAATAGGATCGCATCCGACGACCAACCACGGAGGCATCAAATTATGCTGAGTCAATATCTTCTCAACGATTTCCAACTTGTATCGAATCTGGAGAGATTGAATAAACCAGATTAAGTTAGTTAGCGGACGAGAACAGTCGTGTTTCTTTTAGCTTTAGCTTAGTTTAGTTATCCTTTTTAAAAACTCCACTTCCCCATATGGGAAGTTAAGTTACTTAAAACTAGAAAATAAAATAAGTAAAAAAAAATTTTTAATTTAAACGGTTTAATGTACTAAAAGCTAGAAAATAATTAGACAAGTAGCAGTTAGTAGTTATCACATCCGTTCCTTCATTAATCTAGGGCAATGATGAGACTAAAATAAAACCGTGGCATATAAGATGAAACAACTAACTGTGGATAATGGAAATCCAACGTTTATTTCTTATGTATTTTTCTTCGGAATATTTTCATGATGTACTGTATTCTATTAGTCAAATCATTTCATTTGATACCGATATTGAGGGGATTGCAAAAAATACATAGTCGACCATTTAGTGGCGGCGACCTTCTTGAATTCATATTGTTTATTATGTTTCGTGTTCTCCAAGTCAAGTCATTCAGCCATTTTTTTATGCGACGGCCAAATTGAATTTATCTAGATTATGGAATACGTAGTTTTATAATGACAGTAGAATTAAATGTATGTTCTAAATTTCAGATCGATCAGTCAACAGGAACGGAGTCAATTTTCTATTAATGTCGGACAACCCTACAAACATCCAAACATACATACAAACAGGTCAAGCTGAATGAAACCATTTAAAAAAGTAATTAGTTGTTTGGGGACTGCGGCCATCTTGGAATCGGATATTTCATGATCTGCTATGTTTTACTAGTCGAGAACTTTCTTTTGATACCCTAATTGATGAGGTTTTATATGGCGCCATTTTGTGGTGGATGCCATTTTGGATTCGCATTTTCCATAAATTACTGTATTCTACTAGGCAATCCCTTTCATTTGATACCCATATTGATGGGATTGTGAGAAAATATGTGATCCGCCATTTTGTAGCGGCCGCCATCTTGGATTTTCAAGATCATGGAATACGAAGTTTTATAATGACACCAGAGATAAAGATGTGTTCCAAATTTCAGATCAATCGATCAACAGGATGGGGGTTAAATTTATATTAATGTGGTACATCGCTACAGACAAAGTTACAAAGTCACAAATATACAAACGTGTCAACCTAGATAAAACCGTTCAATAAATAAATGTAAATCATAATTATATTACGTTTACCAAGAGAAAATTCGTTTCTTTAAGACTCGATTATCCGGAGTGAAAAAAATATCAATACTGCGGATAATCGAGTCCGACCTGTAGTTAGAAATAACAATGAAACTGACGGCCCATACAGCCCTCGAAGAGCTGGTGGTCAACTGAATGTAAATAAATAAAAAAAAAATTGTTTAAGTCCTAGATTAACTACACGGTCGTGTATTAGACACCACCCTTTTAAATTTTCAACGAAGAATTGAAGGGCAATCATTAGCATTTCACTTGATTATTACTTAAAATTAGCATTTTGTGATACAGCTGTACATCAATACTGTTTCAATATTTCTTGTCAACATTATGATTGCAACATCTGCATTGAAAAAAACACATTAAATCTGCATTTAGCAGGATGAAGTCAAATATCTGCAAAATGCGGGTTTCAGCAGTATTTGCAGCTGGGTAACGTTGAAAAATACTTTCCGTGGCATACCGTTTTGAATCATATTTCGGACGCTTAAGGCATATGATGCAGAAAACGGATCTAAACTTTATGCACATGTATTATTTGGTTGATATTTTTAATAGATTAGTTCAATATATTTTTAAGCTTTCTACTTTGGTACCTATTTGTTTGAAAACATAAAAAAATCATCGAATAAAATGCTTTTCAAATATAGCCAATAAGAATCAAACTTCGGACACTAACTCAAATTTCGGACAGATTGAATTCAAATTTCGGACACTTTATTTTGTAATTTTTTGGACGAAAATTACATTGCACTTGATTGTATTTTGAAGTCAACTGCGATATACTTACCAAGCAATCACAGTAAACTGTTAACGATGATGAGAACTGATGAAATACGGGAGAAATTTAAACATTTTTTAACGGGTAAATTCTACGTGCTCACGCTAAGGAAACGTCAAACACAAACGATAATGAGTAGTGTTGTAAGATTTCTGCCAATTATGTTATAATTCAAATGATGTGAAATGATAGTGAAACCAAAGTATTACTCTAAAGAAGCAATTGTGATATTAATTTGATAGTTATATCATCAGTGCATGAGGCATTTCAAGATATTAGAACAAAGTGTCCGAAATATGATTCAGAACGGTACTTTCCACGAAAAAAATAAGGTTTCAAAGTCTCATTGCGACGCATGAATCCAACAATGGAGATATTTACGATAATATTCCCAATCATTGCTAGGTGATACTGATGTATCATATTTTTATTTTCCCAGTGATTCAAATTGCGTTGTACGATACACACGATTAGTATTTTTCGTTTATTAGAACATTATAAAGGTCCTACTGTATGTCTCGCTAAATTCAACGGGGAGATCAATACCACTCACTCACACCCACTGTATTCTCTAGACAGCCGTTAGCATGCGAATTGACCAAGGGTCAAATATCGTCGAAATAATACGACTCCCGGTTAATGCTGTTATGATATTGTGTACAACATCATCAGAGGTAAATCATAAAGCTTTCCTTTCATTTTTTTTCATACACAACACCGATAGAGCCCCCCAACAAAACCATAATGAGTGCAGTCGAGGGATAAATTTTCCATCATTTTTATATCCCCATTTCCCCGTGCCAGTTTCGCAGGATTGGCTTTGTGTAATCACGGCTGCGAAGCTTTGGCTCGAAGCAAATAAAGAAAATAAACACACGAACACACCGACAGCAAACAAGTTCCAAATCTCGCTGGAAACAAAAGCAAAACTCATTATAGGCTGAAATATCTTCTCATTTCCCGTCATCCGTAGTAAATTTCCCCACGGATGAAGTTCATGTCCTAGGTGAGGAGTGAGCGGAACAGGCAACACAATAGTCTGCCGGCAGTGGTGCGTAAGACAGCTGCCAGAAGCTAATTTCAGTCAGACCCGATCTGCCCCACCCGAAAAATGAAAACGAGAAAGGAAATATCAACAACTGAATAAATCATAAATTCTTAAATTCGTTCCGCCATGAAAAGCCTCGCCACGCCTGTTTTACGCCGCTATCTTTATCTGACGGTTTATCTTTACAAATACACGGTTTCGTACAGACTCTGCTCATGGAACTACAGTGAGCATCTATCCTTCGACAATATCTTCCACAAAGAGGAAAATTTCATTGAAATTAAAGAAAAATATCATTAGCGTTGGGAACACAAGCAAACGTTGATGTAATAAGAAGACTACGGAATCAAAATCGGAGTTTCCTTTGAGGAATCTCGTGTTCTTGTAGGCGCAGGAAGCATACCAAGAAAATTCGCACACATGACGGAATGTATGGCTGTCTTGAAGTTTCCTTCGCTGTTATTTAATACCCTTTTCCCACCACCACCACCCCGCCGAGGCCGACCCGGTTGGATTCAATTGCATGAGACAGTCCACGGTTCCAAACTCTGTCGGAAGGAACTCCGCCAGCAATTGAAGAACAAATGTGCTTTTGCAATCATGAAAGCGTGTAAAACCGTCGTTTCTTCGCATCTGTTCCAAACATTTGTCCCAGTTCCACCTCTGAATACCAGTTGGCGTGTGAAATGTATTCTGCCGGTATGTTCCGTCGCAGCGGAAGGTTCCCGGCCCGGATCACACACGCACACATAAAAGCGCGCCATAACTTTACTTCGCGAACGGGGGTGGAGAGGTGGCATCACACACGAACAAATCACGGCTGCCATTCTCAGGAAGGATTTATTGTTCTTTGGTGAAATTTTCCAAACGGCGATGGGAAATTGCTGGAATATCCTTTCATTATAGTGAATTTTTAAGCCGCGAGGGCGCTTGTTTGTATCTCGAATCTCCATACCTAAGATAATCGGAAATTCAACACTACGACTCGATCCACGTCACTCCGTAATACATATATAAAGAACACAAACTTCCCAAAATTGTGTTGTCGTTGGCGTCCACTGTAACAAAACAAACCGAAATAACACAAGAAAAACACACCTTCCAAGAATGTTGGAGAAATATCCGCTGCCGGCAGAAAAAAGAGAACCAGTGGAAAGAGGACACTGGAAGTGGGTGGATTACCTAACGAACCAAACGCCACTAGCTAGGATTTCCAGCAAAACAAGCGACCAGCTTCCCAAACAATGAAATATAAGCAATAAAGCCCGCAAAGGCAACCAACGAAAAGAAGGAAAAAATACCTTGGATACAACGTTCCGAAAATGGCTAAATTTTTCCTACTTGTTTCACTTTCTCGCTTGGACTTGTTTTGTTTCGATTACAGAACCGCTTCTTCTGAAACGAAAAGTTCTTTCGGATGTTGCCTTTTTCTCCATTTGACAAGGCTTTTTCTTCGAAAGTTGACCTCTGCAACCCCCCCACCCCCAGCGGACCAAAATGCCAAATGCTCTGAACAAACCCGAATTTCGAGCAGCTTATTAACCACCAAAGTGACACAAAACATAAAGCGGATCCAGCCGCCGGCATAAGGCGCATAAGTAGTCGATTAATTATACCTTGAAAACCGTCGGCGGTCGTTTTTCAAATCCTTGCTTTCTACCTTTGCCCCTAGCCGACAGCTTTTAATGTTCACATCATTATTTTCCCTTCTTGGTTCGATAGAAAATGCCTCACACCTTGCCCTCCTCCTCCCAGCAACTCCCTGCTTGACTTTTCCGATTCATTGAAGCGTGGGGCAGTGGAAACCCGAGTAATTGAATTCGGGTAATTTAAAATTCACTTGTTAAGTTATGACAAATTTTCCAAGCCTTGCGTTTTTCCATCCAACGGCGAGCCGGAGTTAAATTCTTTTGTTTCATCCCCCGGGGCGCGCGCTCGGTTCCATTAATGCCGTTGTTTTAGTGCCGCAGTTGGCAATTATTATGGCTCTCTTTTCATTCTCCGGCGGCAGAGACGAAAGATCAATCGCAGCCCCCACAATGCCGGGGCTCTGCGCTGGAAAATGGCATTGTTGGAAGAAAGAACCTGTAATCCACGAATGTTTTCATTGTAGAAATGGCCAGAAGAAATTAGTTGGAAGTGGAACAGTCCTGTGCTAACGATAAACACATCCGAAAATCAATAACTAGTTAAAAAACAAATTTCTGAATTCGTATGGCACGGGATGGATCTGAAGACAGAGAGAGCGTTTTGGGGTTCATATCTAGGTAGACAAACACATCCCAACTGTGTGGAAAACCAACCATTGCAGCAGAGGAACCGACCAAAAAATAAAATAAAATAAAGGATGTTTGCATAGGACTTTGTGAATCTCAATTTTATCACATTTTCTGGAAGGCTTACTTGGGACACGTGTTTGTCTACCAATATTAGCTTAGCGCGAATAGGTGGTTCGTTATCATCATTATTTGCTGTTTTGTTTCATTTACAATGAATGTGTACCCCCCGTTACTGATCGGAAAAGTAAACCACTTTAGGTAACAAGCAAATTGCTTGAGCGTGATTCGAAGGGATGTTACCGGTGATATAATCCCGAATACGAAGTGGAAGCATGTTTTTATGGGAGTAATGTGAAAGAAAATCGCTGACGCGCTGTCTGAATTTTCCCTCGAGCGATTCTAACTGGAAACTCTGCTCTATTCAGAGCACTAAATGTTCAAAGTGGACGGAAACTTTTTTTGGACTAATTGCAACACATCCAGAGTTGAGTGATTCTTATCATACAGAGGATTTATTCAATTAGAATCGCCTGAGTTCTAGGGGATCAGTAACTAGTTGCTACTATAATCTGTCTGTGAGCAAAAATAGATTAGCGTGATATAGATTTATGATCCAAAATACAACGAATGTTGGTATGCAAAAGAAACGCTATCGCAACAAACGGTTATCAGCATCCTATCTAATGCTCACTATTTGTAGAAGTAGTATTAACTGACGGAACTTTTAGAAATCACGAACGGCAATTTAACGCCCTTAACACGTTTAGCCCCGACCGAAATAGGGGATCGACAATGAACTTTTCGTCAGGCTCGTGTCGGTTCCAGCGAATCGATGGGGGACTTTTCTAAATATCATTTGGTTACTTTGTTGTTGCCGTTCCCAATGCCGACACTCTCCGAAAGAAAAGTCTACTGTCGGTCCGGTGAGATCAGCGCGAAAAATATGAAAAATTCAGTGTCAGTCCCTAGGGACCGACGCGGGGCTTAACGTGTTAAAGTTGATAGGGACATCAAACTTCAAACATCAAAACAAAATGATTTTAATCTGACGCAGACCAAAACGCTTCAAACATGAAAATAATTATTCAAGTCCATGGATTCGTTATCGAACTAAATCGTGAAACACGGACACCCAATCATTTTTGTTTACACAGATGATCAAAATACATTAATGACTCACTTTTTAATTTTATGTGGTTTCCCAACATTCCCATTGATTTTCATAACATTTTTGGCATACAAACCTGTTGCAGACCAATACGTTTGAAACGTGAAAAGAATCATTTGAATCCGCTGATAAAAATACTTGTGAAGTCTCCAATAGTTAAGGTTTAACAGGGATAGAGAAACCTGTGTTTGAACATCCACAAAAGTGAATTGTTTTTTGAATAAAACAAAATTAATCAGTGGGTCTGCGTATCCACATTGGTTGCGTGTTCGCTTACTAAGCGATCGATCAAGAGTTAAAAATTCAGATCCCTCAATTGTCCATCTTTGTGTTGTTCTAGAATAACTAGATCGATCCACGGTCGAATGATGATCGATTCATCCATACAACTGCTCTGCTCTGCAAGAAACATCGGGCTGTTGTGCTATTAATAACCCAACAATGATCAATATCAACTGTCTCCGCTGTCCGGTCTGCTGAACAATGAAAGAACAGAAAGAATACTTTTGCGCCTAAATAGCTTTTGCCGTGTAATGTACAATTTATACAATCCATAAAAACATATAACATGTACACGATTAAAAAACCGGCTCTGTTACAGCCTAATGAGCCTAAATAAACAAACAAATGGGATGAACAAAATAAATGAAAACAATCCAAGGGGTTTGAAGTAGAACCGGATTTAAACTGGTAGGGTAGGGCGGAACAAGTTGGTCATCAGTGACGATATCTTGAAATCTTAGCGTCCAAAAAACTAGCGATCTATGGATGAAAAATAATAGCGAGGTGCTGATGCAAGAAAATAAGCAAATTAGAAAAACTTTGTATTAAGTGGGTTAAAAATACGAACAGTGTGCCGATTTTTCCAAAAATCATATACTGTTTGCGCAAATTGGTTCTAAAAATGGTTAATAATCATGAAAAAAATCGGTTCTAACGTAAAACAAAGGTTTATTGTATGTATTAGTCTTAAATGTTAATGGAAATCGATTTAAAAGTTATTTTTATTCAATTTTCATTAATATTCTTTTTCATATACAGAGGGGCTAGTTGCTCACACAACAGCGGGGCTAGTTGGGCATACGAATAGCACCGTTGTAGAAATTGTTCGCTTGAAAGCAACGCATATAAAATGAGCCTAAATAAATAAACAATAACAATACAAAAATGCATTGAGTAATGTAGCATCAGGGCCTGACAATTTCACTTCAATTAGCACATCGTCACTCAATAATGTGTCTATCGCTTCTCAGAACAGAACCAGAACCATGCAGGCTAAAAATATATCTACTCTCTTTTCACGCACAATAAGAAAAATATCTCGTCTCTTTCGTACATATTCCTTTCATTTCACGTTGATTCCTTTCATTCTGCAAACAAAAGCGACGTTAGAAATCGTCACTTGGAAATTAATTTGAAGCATCCATGTATTCTGGCAGTTTGTATAGAAATGAATGTTTCCTTGTTGCATTCGAAACTTATTCACTGAAACTAATGAAAACGGTGCAGTGAGGGTTGTGTAGTATGCCTGCAGGAGTAATTATTCACCGGCGCTAGTTGTCAGTGTGAAATTAGTGATGAAACGGATAGTGGTTTGGTCGGATACTGGATACCGGTCAGCTTCGAGTCCGGATAGGCGAGTATTCGACAGCCCGATGTTTGTGATTGTGCTTGTTTGTGTGTGTGCACGTGTATTTGTGTGGGTGTTTGTGTATGTTCGCGCGTTTTTTGGGTGTTTGTGTGCGTGTGTGCGCGTGCGTTTGGGCGTGTTTTTTTATGCTTGCATGCAGGTGGGCGCTTTTTTTTATGCGCGGGCATGTGTAGGCGTGTTTGCGCGCATTTGTGCGTGTTTGTGTGCGCGTGTGTACGTGCGTTTGCGCGTGTTTTTTTCTTGCTTGTGTGCAGGTGTGTGCGTTTTTTTGTGCATGGGCATGTGTGGGTGTGTGTACGTACGTGTGCACGTATTTGTGCGTATTTGTGTGCGTGTGTGTGCACGTGCGTGCTCGATTCTTTCCGTGCGTGCGTCTGTGCGTTTGTGCACGTGTATGTGCTTGTGTGTGCACGTTTGTGCACGTGTATGTGCTTGTGTGTGCGCGTTTGTGTGCACCTGTGCGTCCATTTGTATGTTTGTGTGCGCTCGCGTTTTTGTGCACATGTTTGTGCATGTTTGCGCGTGTGTGTGCGTGTTTGTGCACCCAATGGTATGTGCGCGCGCGTGCTTCCGGCGTTGTGTATGCGTTTGTGCGTGCGCTCGCAATTCTGCGTGGGCACGCTGAAAGCGCAGACCTAGTCAAAAATCGCGTAATTTCGAGCAAATCGTGTAAAAAATCGCGTAATTTCAAGCAAATCGCATAAAAAATCGCGTAATTTTGAGCGAATAGCGTAAAAAATATCACGCAAAAAACGCATAAAAAATAATCCAGCATACTTGCAAATAACATGCTTCTTCGTAACATGGAATACATGTTTGATACAGGAAATATAATAAAATGAAGACAGCTCAAATCGGACTATTCTTTTCACTCTTAGAGAGGGTGAAAAACTCGAGAAAGGAATAGTCCAATCTGTGCCGTCTTTCATTTTATTACATTTTCTGTAACAAACATGTATTCCAAATAACAGAGAAACATGTTATTTACAAGTGATTGAAGCATTTTGAACACGGTCCGCGACGATCCATTTTGGTAAAATATAACTTACGTTTGAAAGCAGCAAGCATCCTCTAACATGCGAAATGAAAATAAATATAACCCGTTCAAGCAGTTTTAATCGTCAGTGAAAGCTTCTGCTTTTATACTTTTAAGAGAACGAAAGAGGAAAGGAACGAAACAAAAGAATCAATGTTACTGTATGCGTAGAGAATATTTCGTTTCCACTTCACCCCGATACACTGAAATTAATCCACCGAAAATGACTGTAGTGGAAGTGAGAGTTGTATGAATAAAATTCAATCACATTTATTAGCTTCGAAAATAACTAGCCCTGTGTAGCATACCTGGAGGTTATACAATATACGGCGAACGAGACAAATGTCAAAACAAATGCAAACAAAAAACCGGCTGTGCGTAGAGACGTCGGATAATCGTTCGATTAATTAAAAAAATTCTAGGAGGTTGTGCCCAAGACACGACCGCATTGTTGACGTAGAACTACGCTGTAGTTTAATTCAAGTCGCTTGTTTATAACTGCGAATATTATTTTATAATGTCACGAAATTTTAGAAATGACCATTCTACCAGTTTGATCGCCCTGAAATGTTTTTTTTTGTAGAATCATTTGACGAATATTGTTTGATGATTCATTCTTGTCCTCTCAGAACAATACATGCTCGAGATAAGCGCCGTTATCATCCTTAATGGGGAAAGTTTTACTACTGGCAATCGAAACCAAATAACATACAAAATTCCAGAACATTTACTCTCCTGATGACTAAATAAACGAAATAAACTCTTCCTGTTAATCTCAACAACCGAGTAAGAAAAGAGTAGCACTGCTTCATTATGATCAAGATTAGCGCTAATGCAATCCTAGTTGACGTGAGTTTTGCAACTGGCATGCGAAACCAAATCACAGACAAAATTCCAGAACATTTATTTTCTTGGTGAGCTGACGATAGCCTAGCTCCCCACACAATTGTGTAGCTCAGAACCTTAATGCAATGGCGTCAGTTTGATGCAATTATTGCAATGCTAAAGACATCAGCGAGTCAGTAATTTGGTCGCGTCCACAGCTCAATCCGAAACTAAGACACGTGAGACTTTAAACTTCTTTAGTTTATTCATCTCTAACCTTCAAAAAGGCCATTGGAAAACTTTACACTTACCCAGCAACGATGTTGTTGAGTCGGTGTCCTCACGAAGAATGAAAGTTTGCCTCAGCGAGATCCACTGTTTATACTCTAGGCAAATATTCCCCTTCGTTCTTCTTCTTTTCCTTTTTTCACGGAGATTTTAAGTCTTACGATTTCCCCTTCGTTGCTCGTCCACAAGTTGCTCGTTATTGACAGCTCTGTTCGGGAAAGCACACAAATGAACAGAACAAACGTATGGAAAAATGCAAACGCTTATCCTTATAGTATATGAATTTTAATCATTTACACACCGTGGGATTGTAATGCATAGCATATCAAACAAATCTTAGGGAATTTCCGACTCGATTGGTATGCAAATCGTCAAAATCCGTTCGCGGCAAAAGTAGTTATTGACGTTAACTTTATTTCATAAAAACGTGACCTGTTTTCTGATTTGGCACCCTTATTGAAAGACGTAGTTCTACGTCAAGAATCGAATATCTGCATTTCAATCAAGTAATTTTGTATCTGACGAATTTCACGCCAACTCGTCTTAGGAATTGGCAGCATCAAAATTTAAATTGATTTTTCCCAAAACCGTTTTTTTAAATTCCCAAAAATATGTATGAATAGCCTTTACAATTTTCAACAGGTCGTCCATACATCCAAAGATGGGCACTTTTACAGGGAGTTTTTCGAACAACAACTGAAAAAAATACAACTAACCCTAATTTTGTTTAAAGTCAAGATAGCGATATAGTGTATTCGACAAAGTTTTAGATCTTGTTAAAATATAAATTTTTGGCGAAGACATCAACTTTCTTTCGTTTATAGTTTTTGGAATATAAGTCATTTTTGCATGAAGACTCCTGAAAAAAATAATGTTTTGCTTGTAACATTTTTGTGTGTAAATTCTCACGTTTGAAATGTTCTTGACATGTTTCTAAATAGCGAAAAGTTACCAGAGCATGTAAATTGCGATAATTCATACATAAAAATGTTACAAATTAAACATTAATAGTATTTTTTCAAAGAAAAAAAAAGAAAAAGTTGTTGTTCGAAAAACTAAGTTTTTTTTTGAATTTTGAGTTTTTTCGACTTGTTTTTGGAAAATCTTAACCTCAAAATTATAAGATCTACAAAAAGTTGGTCAGAGAATGAAATGTAGCAAATTACTTAGGTTTTCACTGAAAATTATCAAAGAATTTTTTGGAAAATGGAAAGAGTTGTTCGAACAACAACTTTTCCATTTTTTTTTCTTTGAAAAAATAGTATTAATGTTTAATTTGTAACATTTTTTTTGTATAAATTATCGCAATTTACATGCTCTGCTAACTTTTCTCTATTTAGACACATGTCAAGAACATGTCAAACGGGAGAATTTACACACAAAAATGTTACGAGCAAAACATTTTTTTTTCGGGAGTCTTCATACAAAAATGACTTATATTCTAAAAACTATAAAAGATATTATAAAGTTGATGTCTTCGCCAAAAGTTTATATTTCAACAAGATCTAAAACTGGTTAGACGATACAAAAATAATGATTTTGATTTCGAGTATGAAGAAAAATATTGTTTTCACGTCGAGAAAATGACATTAGAAAAATGACAAAATATGGCAATACTATCAATGTCATTATTGAAGATCTTGAAATTTTTTTTTTATTTTTTAAAAAGTGAGATTTTTTTAATGTACCTACTAAATTTGCCAAACCTATTTATTTTTTGAACGATGTTTTGAATATTCGTTTGAAAATAATTCCGTTGGAACTAGGTTCAAAAAACAGTCGTTCCGGAGTTCGCATACTTACGCGCTTACCTATTTTCAACTGTTGCTATTATTCATAAACTGAGTCATCTTGTTTTAGCAATCACTGTTTTGAACGATATTTTAATTCAATTAATGCTTCCCGGGGTATAGAAAAAGTTGAAGCGCTCCCGTTCTCAACCCACACACAAACCTAGCTTTCATTGTTGATGTAATAACATTATTCAAAATGGAAGTATCGCTTGCATCATAATCATACCTGATTATAATCTCATCATCATTACCCTTCGGCCCAATGTCAATCATTACATCTCTACAACTGTAACTCACCTCGGTGTCCCGGGTGTTTTTCCACCGTTTCCACTTCGAGAATCCCGGTCGCCAATACTCGAGCACGTACGCCTCGGTGTACTCTCGACCTTGGCCCTTGCCGAAGCGGCCTTGCGTTTTGATGGCCGTCACGACATGCATCTTCTGCAGATCGATCTGGAGGTACTCGTTCAGATTGCGCGAGACCATGTGCTTCGGACACCAGGCGCCCCCGTTGTTGTCAACTTTTAATCTGCAATAAAGAAGAAAAAAAAATAACAACGTTCACTGTATTAATCTACTTCATCAAGCAGCTGAGGCGGCGATGATTTAAAGCTGTTTTCCGCTCGAGAGAAAATTGAAGTGCTTTGTCACGAGACGAAGGCGAAAAAAAAAATATTCAGATGAGTAAAAACTAGGAAAGCAATTGAGGGATACTTGGGGGATGCTTTCGCATCTCGGAGACAAGACGAAAGAATCAGCGCTCCGACAGAAGTTCATAAATTTTGCAAACTTTTACTTCGTTATTTTCACCAGAAACAAAAGTTTCAATATTCTACTCAATTTTTGTCGACAACTTTTTTCCGACTGTCTGTTGAGCGCGATTCATATTTTTTTCTCTCGACCCCATCCGTGGCCGGTAGGGATCGAAAGCAGACTTTTTCCTCGAAGGCACTCGGCGCTGAAGCTTCAACCGGAAGAAAATCGGCATTCGCCGAAAGAAAATCTTGAAAAACGCTGAAACGTGTGAAGCGACATGTTCATCATCTTTTCGGTGCCTTTGCGGATTATGCCGAACAAACAGACTCCCGATTAAGAGGCAAGCGAAGCGGATGCTTGGCAGCATTGTAGGATTGTGACATTTTTGTTGACAAAAAATAAGCTTGAATTATAGATGAGAAGGCCGGAATGAGGGAATTTTGCTTGCGTTAAGATGTTTGAAAATAACAGAAACATGCGAGAAGGTATTTCACAGGGAATAGGTGACATAATTTCTTTTCCAAAAAGTGAGTACAATTTTACGATTCTAATAATTAATAATTAAATTTCTACAGAGTTTTTTCAGTTCGGCATTGACAACATGATTCATTATGCAATCCATTTCACTTAAAATACTTTTAATTTATAATCTCCGACAGCTACTCCAGACAATGACTACAATTAACAAACCACAGTTTTTTTTGCTGTCAAAGCTCGTAAAATTCGAATGCTCCAGCTTTGAATTACCAACGCCACGCGGTGCTCGGTCC
The DNA here is from genome assembly GCF_029784135.1 of Toxorhynchites rutilus septentrionalis. Classification (NCBI taxonomy): domain Eukaryota; kingdom Metazoa; phylum Arthropoda; class Insecta; order Diptera; family Culicidae; genus Toxorhynchites; species Toxorhynchites rutilus. Next base: position 181,472,532 of record NC_073746.1, read on the forward strand.
CAACGTTACAAAGGACCACTAATGGTGTGACTGATGATGCCTACATTAAATGGGGCGGGGCGTTCTTCTATCTGTGCATTAAATTTCATCCCTCAGCTCTCTTTCCGATGGCTAATGATAATGACAAAAAACCTCTGTACGACAATGAAAAAAGTTACTTTAACATCGAGCTCCAGCTCCAGCGAGAGGGCCAGCGAAAAATCAATGAAATATGGTCATTAAATGTTATGATTACTGTGTAAAGGAGGGGGTGGGAGGGAAATTAAATGCGTGGGAGAAGTGTTTCATTAGGGAGGGAGGGAACCTTTCGTCCACAGCGCTGAAGTGTGGCTTCCGAAGAGAGAAATAAAGCTGGGGAATTAGAATGCGCATTCATTAATGTTTCGTGAAAAATAAAAATGTTGATAAGTTTAGTGACGTTCGACTTAAAATTCGGCTAAATTTCAAGATTTGATGAGCACTTAAAAATAGTGTCTACACCCAAACTAGCGTTGGCAGAAAACATGTCATCTTTGGCAGAAATGATGCCATTTAGTGTGCTGTTGAGCCAAATGCGCAAATAATGAGCTATTTATTTTGAAAGCTCCAGTACGAATTCAACCAAGTTAGCTGGCAGGAAGATGTATATTAGACCATCGTCTGTCTCTTCGAACCCCACAACAGTGCTCCAAGGCAAAGCGTCGGAATCCTCAGAACCGAAATCCAAGATTAGGAAAAAAAAACAATTGCTTAAAAATAATTCAAAACTAATTTCAAATGAAAAATGTTTTTATTCTCACCATGCATTCAATGCAATAACGGTTATGTTCCGTTTATGTTTATGTTTTCATAATGAACTTCAAATAATTTTTTTTTTCAACAATGAGTTTCAAATAAATCAAGTGAAGGTAGCTATGTGTTTATAAACTTGATCTATATAAATAAAAATGATTTGCTGTCCGTTCCTCACGATTTTACTCAAGAATGGAGCAACGGATTTAAGGTGAAGGTGGTAGGAAGCCACAAATGGATGCCACCATGCCCGAAAATCAATAATTTGGCGAAACAGTGTGAAGAAAATGATCGTTTTCACACTCTTCCCATCAAGCAATATCAACCAAAATCTAATCGATTCATTGCAAGATATTAATTCTCATCTGCCGTCGCAATGTATAGTGGAAAACGTCGGAAAACTCGAGCTAGTGCTCTGAAAGTTAAATTTTCAATTTTCCGCAATGGTTTTGTTTGCATCGTAATTTTTTCGACACTGATGCCAGACAAAACCACTCAATAAACATTTATTACTGAGTCATAGCGTTTCATGTCATGAAAATCTAGAAAATAAAATTGTGTTGATATCAATACAACTATTATTGTTGCGTTTAATGAGTCAATAATGTAAGTTGTAGCAACTTTAACATTGGCTAAGAAAATTGTATTGCAGAGCTCGGAACACTGCCACGGCAGCCTCAGCTGCCAAAAATAGTAAACGGAAAAGTATTCTATTCAAGTTCTCCCATGTGGATATCTGAAAAAATACGATCAACGAAGGAAAATATTAAGGAATTATCAACAACGAGTTACTGTGCGGAAGAACTGTTAATACCAAAAGAACCCCGATTCGCATGTGTTATAAATTTGCTCATGTTACGTTTGCGTTTTTATATTTGCAATTGTTCATCTGAATACATCGTTCATACATTTTACTTCAGTATTGAATTGTTATTTTTTTTCGAATGTATCCTAAGACTCGCGTCAGTGAAGCGCCACACAGTCTGATAAGTGAGTTGATCTATTTACGTACAAGAATCAAAAGAAACTGAGTGATTTGCTCTTCTCTCACAAACACTATTACCCCATGAAAACACGTGCTTTTACCTATACTACTACAATGGGTTCCTTCCAACTTCTCTTGAACAGTCAGTATCAGGATACTCTCGATTTAATTCAAGAACGGAGCTACGGATTTAAACAGTCAGTATTAGGATTGATGCATCTTAGTCTGCATCAGGTTTATGTGTCAAAAAAGAAATTACAGCGGTTGTCCGCTAACTGGGCGGTATGGGCAGCCCAGTTAACGAATTCTGCTGTTTAACTGGGCTGACTTTTCATACGTCAAAAAACACCGAGGGGAACGTCAATGATTAATTGAAAAATATGGAAGCGCAAAACAAAAACTACTTTGAAAGAAATAATTAGTGAATATAACGAGGTTTTTGAAAAATTCAACAAATCTAGTCATTTTATACCGTGCTAATTATTGATTTAGCCTTAAGGAGAAATTGTTAAACATATATGTCAAGCAGCTCCATGATTCGAGAGCCGAATATCGGCTACATTTATCCGGTGAAAATGCACGTGTTACAATTATATCAAAACTCTTACCTCCGTATTGCTTTATGGCAACAATTAAAAAATTTAATGCGCTTTTCTCATCACAGTCTTCAGATATTTCAACACATTCAAGTTTGCGTATGTAATCGAGTATAATAGACTAACCTCTGGAAGGAATGTCCATTGAATCTGACATTCATTTTACATACCCCAGCAAACATCAAATCGCATAACTTGGCATATTAGAAGTCGCATATAAAGTGAGTTAAAATAATATACAATGTCGATCAAAGGATACATTGTGTACATTTAAAATTGTATACAATGCGAAAACCACTATTTTATTTATCAGATTAAGTCTGAATTCGGTACAACATACATCGGTTTTATGATATACACTATCGTAAAATCGATCTATACGAAATCATTTATGCATATCAGGCTGATTCAGTTTGTAATTCGCACGAACATATTGATTACATCAATGCAGTACCGCGCAAAAAATGTATTACTCCAGCAAATATTTAGTCGTAACTTTTGTATATGCTAGGTCGCATATAAATTCGTATCAAATAACAATCGTATAAAATATCAATCAAATGATGCATGAAATCGTATAAAATGCCAAAACACGATTTCCTATATGTTGATAGACTCGTAGATCGGAATAACGATCATCCTAGTATCGCGATATACAGTATCATATACGCACATACGTTTTTGTAGCATTGTCTAATCAAATCGTATATCAGTGTGAAAAGCATCATATATTATATACGGCTTTGTATGCGTATAAAATATGGCATATACGTATAGCACCTTCAGTTTTGCGTGTATATGCCAGTTATATGCATCATATATCATATATTGCATCATATATCATATAGTGTCTTCGATGTATGTGTACGGACTCTAATTATTGCTATTCATACGATTTAATGTTTGCTGGGACATGCTGTGGGAAATCATTCTGCAGTAAATCATATTAGATCGTAATTGAAGTCATATTACATCGTATTATGGATTTGACATATTCAGATTTGTGTACATGTACAGTGTCGTATGTACAGTGTTGTATGTACAGTGTCGACTCTACCAGCGCAGATATGCATTACCAACTCGGCAATCATTCAGCACCAAAATACTTCGAGCGTGGAAGTGAACCCATCTTGAAATTGTGCCAGCATAAACAAGTGCCCAAGTTCGAAAAGTCTCGGACCATCGCCACACAGTTAATTGGTACCAAGTTCCGATTTTCTGCTTCTCAAATTAATCGATTACATTTTGTATGTTGAAATTTTATTTGATGGAAATAGATGAACAAAACATAACCTTTTTTGTCGTTATTGCAAGAACTGAACATACAATAACAATACAAAAGCAACCCGATATTGATGAATTGGACGTTGGTCCGAAGTCCCGAAAGCTGGATCGATGTTGAGCCGATATTCTGCTATAAATGTTGACATTTGTATTTAACATTTACTCACGTAAAATGTACGAATAGTTAGTACGGTAGAAAATGATTATCGAGCTGGTACTTGTCAGAATGAAATTTATTATACAAATATGCACTAATTATTTCTCTCAGTGCATTGATGATTATAAATCTGCGATGCATTGGAGTACCCCTCATAAATGTTGTTGTTTATGTTATATTTGACGTTTAACTGACTTTTAAGTAATCCATAGCCCAGTTAGCGAGCGCCCAGTTAGTGAACAAGTGCATGTATATACCGCGAGTATAGATTACGTATATAAAAATAATTTCTGTGGGAACTTGAGTGTTCGAAATGATTTATATCGATATATCAATTGTGGGTGGGACGAATTTCGCCGGGTCAGCTAGTTTGTTAATAAAAAGAATTCTGTTTCAAATGCTGAACATTTTCAGGTATGTAAGATTGTCAGTCTCCAACGTCCCGAAGTTTTCCACGTGGTATGTTCGACCATAACAACCACCCATCTCCAACCATAAAACATCATACAACACCCCCCTCCTCTCCACTGTATGGTGCCTACATACTCTAGTAATGATGCCTCTCCTGCTGGTAATGTTAAAGCATTTATTTTCGTTACAAGTTACCTCATAAGTACAATTCAATAAGTGCGCACTTTTGCCCCCACTATTGTAATATTATTGTATAGTCACATTAAACCCGTTTTCCGCCGTTTTTCATAAATTTACATTACTCACACACTTGCCATAAATTCACCCCAGCAGGGAATCGAATTCGTTAATTCGATAAAATCTCACTTCTTAGTTGCAAAATTAAAACGTCACTTCGACTAAAAGGGGACACACGGAGGGTTACCAGATTTAATCTGAAAATCCACACATCAGACCGAACCGATTGGATATAACTTCGGATTTCGGAGAGCAAGCCAACATAGCCCAGATGAATATTCATAAGACGACAGTTCGACGCGTCCATTTGTAGTTCTCCTTCTGAAGATACTACAATCGAATGAAAGTGTTGACTCGGTGACTCCCACAAAAAAAGTGGGGCCAAGTGTAATTGATTTTCCGAGTGTTCCGACCGAGCACCCGGCTCATATGCCAATTATTCCTCCCAAGTAATCACAAATTGGTGTTTGAGGCTGAAGGTTGAATAAATATCATATTACTGGGAGCAATAAAATTAAATCAATGAGGCCTGAACGACAGATTACGACGACGACGACCTTTGCGCCTTGTTGGGTTAGAGTGCGTAGGTTGAGAGCGATTCCATTTTCTGCACAGACTCAACGTGGTTGAGCGGCTTCATGAGTCGGATAGCTGGAAGAACCCCAGTTGTAATAAGTACAGCAGACTTACTAACGACCCTATTTGCTCATAAGTGAGGTGTGAGCGGGCGAATGGGAACATTATACCTCTACTGCAGCAAATATACACGAAAAATATTACTGGCAGCGAGCCAAAGAAAACAAAATCTTTTTTTCCCCAAGCGTTTCTACTGCAAAAGGGAAAAACATCTCCATCTCTAGTGCGAGAGTATTGATTTTCTTTGCTAATGCTATTTTGGTGGTACCATCCATGAATGTTATTCTTGTAATAGTGATTAAAAAAAAGTTGTGTGAGACTGAGACGCTATTTTTGATTCCTTAGATTTGCAATGTTTTCAACAAAAATACTTCCTGAATTTATGTACTATCTACGACATTTTACTTTTATAATACTTTTGGCATTTAGCACTTTGCCCCTTTTAATATCTCCCAACACTGCTCATCAAAACCATGAAAAGCTACGAGAATCGTTTGGAAGTGACTTACGGTTCCAGAAATATTTCGTCACCAATCAAATAAGTAATGGTTTACTGGTAGACATATAAAAAAAAAATTAAAAAATTGTAGGAGGTTGTGTTCAAGGCACGACCGCATTGTTGACGTAGATCGACGCTGTAGTTTAATTCAAGTCGCTTGTTTATAACTGCGGATATCATTTTATAACGCTACGAAAATTTTGAAATAACCATTCTACCAGTTTGGCCACCTTGAAATGTTTTTTTTTTATTGTAGAATCGTTTGACGATAATTGTTTGATGATTCATTCTTGTGCTTGCAGAACAATACATGCTCGAGATAAGCGCAGCTGTTATCCTTAGTGGAGAAAGGTTTGCTACCGGCAAGCGAAACCAAATCACATACAAAATTTCAGAACGACATTCACCTTCTTGGTGACTAAATAAACGAAATGAACTCTATCTGTTAATCTCTTCTTCTTCTTCAATGGCACTAACGTTCCTAGAGGAACTTCGCCGTCTCAGCGTAGTATTACTTGCGTCATTTTTTATTAGTACTTAGTTGAGATTTCTATGCCAAATAACACACCTTGAATGCATTCTGAATGGCAAGCTCTAGAATACGCGTGATCACAGTGCAAGTCGGAAGTAATTTCTTTGACGAAAAATTCCCCCGACCAGAACGGGAATCGAACCCGAACACCCGGCATGTTAGTTATGACGCTAACCACTCGGCCACGGGAGCACATCACTAATCTCAACAACCTCGAAAAGAGTAGCACTGCTTCATCATGATCAAGATTAGCGCAAATGCAATCCTAGTTGAAAGCAGTTTTGCGACTGGCACGCGAGCCCAAACAAATTAATAACTTAATATAACTTATTGAATAACTTGGTATTCCCCAAATAATTTTTTGGTGCACAACCTTAGCACCTGATTCTCCATAGCGTCAGTTCAATGCATTGATGACAGAAAACAAACAATGTTAACTGCTAGGAAAAAGGCAGAATATTTGCCTCAGCAGAGATTCATTACCAATACACTAGCGGAAATATTTCCTTCCCGCTATCTCCTCTCCTTGTTTATATTTATCATTACGACTGCATAACTTGCAACACCAAACAATCGTCAATCATAGCATAAAAAAATTAGGTGATTGTTGCATTGTTACAGGGCCAGTGCAGTGCAATGGCGTCAGTTTGATGCAATGATTGCAATGTCAGAGACATCAGCGAGTGAGTAACTTGGTCGCGTCCACAGCTCAATCCGAAACGAAGACATGTAATGACGCAAAACAAGGAAGAACGAGCTGCAAAGTCCTCCCTACACTGGGGGTCCCGTGATATATCTTGTTAGAATGATACGTCTCTTCCCGTTGTTGGTTAAACTTCAACTCTTTTATTGAATTCAATCTTTACATTTGTACCCTACGCTTGGGCGGTGGCTACGTGACCCTTTTTGCGGTACTCAGCATAATCGCCGTCGCCCGGTCATCGCTCGGGTGGCGTGACTACGATTATGCTGAGTATAGTGTTTATGTTAACTTATCGCGCTGCGCGCTTCCATTTAAGGGGCGTATCCACCACACGCCCTATTTAATAATATTTAAAAATTATGCTATAGTTTTGATTTTTAAATCTAATATAAAGTTATTATAATTGGTTGTATAATTTTGTATGGAAAATACTTTACAATTGATTTTGGATTTTTATTTATGTGATCATCGCATAGCATACGCATAGTCAGCACATGCAGTTCGTCACCCATCGAACGATATAAAATGTTTATAGAGTAATGCTTACCCAGCATAAACATTCCACCGCACATGAGCGCTTGAACGTAACATGACACTGACCCAACGTCGGCTAGTGCAGTTTTGATCATTTACAATTATTTTCTCTCTCGTTTTTGTTTTGTTTCATGTTTGGGTTTGCTCTGGTGTATCCACCACACGCTCTATGTACGTTTTCACTCTGCTTTTGTGAATATAGTCTTCCTTCTTGCTTATTAAGACATTTGTTTGCAATAATCATCGTAGTTATAAGTTTGACTTGGATCATTTTCTGTTAAATTTGAAGGCATCTTTGACAATCTTCCAAATACTAAGTAGAATGGAGTGTAATTTGTTGTTGTATGAACTGTATTATTGTACGCGAATTCGTAATATGGTACCCATTGGGACCATGAAAAAAATTTATTATCACATCGTATTCTCAAGAAGTTTCCCAAACTTTTATGAGTATTTTCTAAAAATCCTATTGTTTGATGATGATATGCGGTACTATTGAGTTTTTTGATGTTCAAAATTTTTGCTACTGAGGTAAAAAGTTCTGACATAAATTCTGTTCCTCTGTCAGTTGCAATTCTTTCGGGAACGCCATATTTTAGTATGACGCTTTTTACAAATGCTTTGGCTACAGTTTCAGTTGCTTTATTCTTTATCGGAGTTGCAGTAATAAATTTCGTGAGTTCACATTGTGTCGTCAAAATATATTCGTATCCGTCGGAAGGAATCAATGGTCCTACAAGGTCTAAGTAGATTTTTTCAAATGCGGCTCCGGCTGTTGTGGTTACCGTCATTTGTGGTTTCGAGAAGTTAGTAGATTTATATTTCTGGCATTTTTCGTAAGATTTTATAAATTTCTCTACATCTTGTTTCATGCCTTTCCAATAGTATTTTTGCTTGATTGTGTTCATTGTTCTTTTAGCACCTGCATGTCCTGCAGTAGGTAATAAATGATAGTCATTAAGAATAAATTTTTTAGTCATGTCATCTTCTATAAATGTGACTTTATTTGAAATTGGAATTATTTCTGGTATACCTTTCAATAAATCATTTTCTACTATATCTTTATAGAATTAGTGCGCACCTTTTTCATTTATTTATATATATAGTTCGTCGAAGTTGTTTCTTTTACATATCAAACCAATCGTACTCATTGTCTGTCGTAACAAGACTAATGTTTTTGTTGGTTTGACTATTATCTCTTCTTTTTCTGGTATCCATATTGCATTCTCTTCGTGATTACCATTTTTTATTTTAATTTGAACCATTTTCTTACCTGAAGTGCGATGGCCAGTCGCCGCTTCATTGTGTTCGAGAAATTCAGATTTCTTTTCATTGCGTGTTTGCATTCGTGTTGTTACGAATGTCTCATGAGTTAGTTTTTTTGTGTATATCTTTAAGATCGGATGTAGAAACACGTGATAACGCGTCCGCTATAACGTTTTCCGTACCTCGCTTATAGATTACATCAAAATCGTATTCTTCTAGTGCTAATCTAAACTTTGTTAGACGACTGGATGGATCTGTCATCGAGAAAAGGTACACTAACGGTCGGTGATCTGTGTACACATCGAATTTTCTTCCATATAGGTATGGTTTGAAATGGCGTATACCCCAAACTATGGCTAAAAGCTCCTTTTCAATGGTTGGGTAATTTTTCTCTGCTTTATTAAGAGTTTTACTAGCATAAGCAACTGGTTTACCATTCTTATTAGAAAGAACAGCACCGATTGCGTAGCCAGATGCGTCTGTATGTAGAGTAAATTTGTTACTTTCTGTGAAATCAGGAAAGTCGAGTATTAGTGGATTCGAAAAATTTTCCCGAAGCGTTCTGAATGCATGTTCACATTCATTACTCCATTGGAAAGAAATATTTTTTCTTGTTAAATAATTTAATGGTGAGCATAAACTAGCAAAATTTTGTATGTGTTTTCGATAGTAGTTAGCGAAAGCTACAAATCGTTTTACTTCGTCGGCATTTTTCGGTGTTGGCCAATTTTTGACCACTTCTATTTTTGCTGGATCAGGTTTTACGCCCTCCGCAGAAATCAAATGGCCTAAATAGAGCAATTCTGTTTGGAAAAAATTGCACTTTTTTGGGTTTAGCTTTAGGTTTACACTTCGAAGTTTTTCGAAAACAGACATTAAGTTTTTATTATGTCCTTCTATAGTTTTTCCGAAAACAATAATGTCATCGAGATAGACTAAACATTTCGTCATATCCAATCCTGACATAGCTATTGTCATAAGTCGTGAGAATGTTGTTGGGCTGATTTTCAAACCCATGGGCAGTCTCGTCATTTGATACTGCCCTGATGGTGTTGAAAATGCAGTCACGGGTCTATCCTCGGGTCTTAACTGACACTGATAGTATCCCTGTGATAGGTCTAAATGCGAGAAATATTTCGCCCCAGCAAGAGTGTCTATAATCTCATCAATATTTGGTAGAGGGAATTTATCATCCTCCACCGCTGTGTTCACTTTTCGGTAATCTATGACTAGTCTCCATTTTTTCATATCCCCAGAACTTTTCTTTGGTACTAGTAAAATGGGACTGTTCCATGCAGAAGTCGTTTTTTCTATTATTTGTTCCTTTAACATTTTGTTTATTTGTGCCTCTACTTCTGATTTTTGCGTATTGGGCAATCTATAAGGTTTGCTATAGATTGGCTGAACCTCTGTTTTCACTTTAATAACAGGACTGTAGATATTGGTCACTGTCAATTCGTCCGATTCCAAACAAAAAAAGTCGGCATACTTTGTACATATTTGAATTATATGCCGTTTTTCTGTCTGTGATAAATGACATAAGTCCAACTCTGTTAGAAGTTGTATTACTCTGACTTTCGCATCTTTTGCATGCTTCGTTTCCACTACCAGATAATCACTCGCAGGTTTGATAATTGGTTGTAGATTTGAAATATTCACTGGTTTGTTTTTTACATTTACTATACGAATGGGTATCTTTCCGTTTGAAGGTTGAACAATTGAGTTCGCAATATATACATGTGGTTGTATCTCTTGGTTCATTACAACACATGTTTCTTCAAAATTTGTATTAATAAATTTTATCTCCTCTGTCCTAGCAGGTATTGTGTAATTCATCTCATCATTAGTATGCAATGTCATTTTCATGTTTGTAAAATCAATCTTAGCTCCGAATTCCTTCAGGAAATTTGTACCAATTAAACCATTTACTGAGGAGGCGATCTGGCGTAGTGGTAACATCCATGCCTCTCACGCTAAAGGTCACGAGTTCAATTCTCACTCCCGACATTCTTCCTAAAATGGAAGTAAAAGTGACGAACCAGCCAAATGAGTTGAAAATCACTATAATACAGATAAAAAAAAAAAAAAAAAACCATTTACTGTATCTGGTAAACTCTCCATTATATTAAATCTAATGGGGTATTCTCTAGAATTGAATCCCATGAAAGTGTCAACATATCCCAGCGTACTTGTAATTCCATTCACACCACTAATTTCTAATGTATGTGTATTATCTATATTTACAGTTTCAGGAAGACATCGTTTGTCAAGAATACAACAAGATGCTCCACTGTCAATTATAAGTTCTATATTTTGACCAAATAGTTTAAATTTGGCTCTGAGAGCTTTTTTCGTATTAAAATTAACGAAAAAGATCAATCAGATTAGCCTCTTCCCGTTGTTGTCCTTGTTGTTGTTGTTGCTGTTGTTGTTGTTGTTGTTGTTGTTGTTGTTGTTGATGATGTGGTCGTTGCCCCTCGGCAATGTTTGCCGTGTGAACATTGTTTCGACCACGACGGTTATTACCTCTAAAAGTCTGGTTGGTTCGGCAGTTATCATAATTGTGGTTATAATGATTATTATAGTGATTACCTCTGCCTCGGTAACTACTGTTTTCCCTGGAGAAACCACGCCCTCTGGGGTTTCCCCGGCCTCTCCAGTTGTTTCGTCCGTAACCTCTATGTTGTATTCTTCCAGTGCTGCACCATAGGGCCATCATGCCTTCTAGACTATTTTCAGCGTTTGGAGTACTTTGGCACTCCAGCGCATCCGATATCGCCTTATTCAACGATGATGGATTTCTAGCCTTTAAGAAAAATTTTGTAGCAGGATCTTTCAGTCCTTCAATAAAAGCCTGTACTGCTACTGGTTCGACAATGTTTAGTGCTGCAGCCTCATTAGGAAATGTTCCCATAGAGACATGTGCAGCTGCTAATTTTGCTGATAATTTTTCAATTTCAGTTCCATAATCGGATATTTGTTTGGAGTTTTGCTTTTTGCTTAGCATCTCCTTTTCCACTGCCTTTGGTGTTACTTTAATTGAAAATTTTCTTTTGAGCGCATCAAAAGCTTGATCTATTGTTTGGGCACTCTCGATTGCCCCGTGGGCTGCACCCACTAATCTTGTCTTCAGGAACTTTAAAATGCATACAGGTGGAACATCCTCTGAATATTCCACGAGCAGTTCCACTGTTTCAATGAATAATGACAATTTGGATGGTTCGCCATCGTATTTATCTATTAGCTTCATAGCTAAAGTTAGATCTAATACTGCTGTCATCTTACCGTTTCGTTCTTCGTCACTGTCAAAATTTGTGGATTCTTCGTCACTGTCAAATATTGTGGATTCTTCCTCTTGTTCGGTTTCTTCTTCTTCTTCTTCTTGTTCAATTCCTTTTTCTTCTTCTTGTTCGTTTCCTTCTTCTCTTACGTCTTCTGACGCTAGTGTTTTCTCCAATTCTTCTGGAGTTTCACTTAATATCTTACAACACTGCCTTGCTAGTCCTTTCAGATGCAAGTAGCGTTGTTTATACTGCAATCGTAGCTGTGACTCTTTAGTGGTCAGTACGATTCTTTTTAGTTCTGTAAGATAATTTTGGATTGTTTGAATTTTCCTGGTTTTTGTAGTTTTTGATAATTTTCTATTCTTCTTTAAATTGCTTAATAATTTCGCTAGGTTATCCCCTGCGATGAAAAATGTATCCATTCCAATGGACACATAATTTATTTATTAAACATGTTTCTAAATTCACTACTTTTCAGTACTTTCAGTACTTAAAGATCTAATTGATCATAATGTTCCATTCGGCTTTTATGTATAGTTCACTCTTATATCACCAGTTTCTTCTCATACATTGCTTAAAGTTGCCATACTGGCACTTCGCACAACCCGTTCAGCAACGCGTTCCGTTTGCTGACGGTGTATTTTTGCAACCGCATTCGATTCCTCGCCATCCAGCTCGCCCAGTAACGATGTTGTTCAGTCGATTTCCTCACGAAGAATGAAAGTTTGCCTCAGCGGGATCCACTGTTTATACTCTAGTCAAATATTTCCCTTTGTTCTTCTTCTTTTCCTTTTTTCACGGAGATTTTAAGTCTTACTATTTCCCCTTCGTTGCTCGTCCATAAGTTGCTCGTTATTGACAGCTCTGTTCGGGAAAGCACACAAATGGACAGAACAAATGTATGAGGAAGTGGGAATGCTTCCAATTTTCATTAATTTAAACCATGGGATTGTAATGTATAGCATATCAATTAATTCATAGGGAATTTCCGATTCAATTGGTATGTAAATCGTCGAAATCCGTTCGCTGCAAAAATAGTTATTAACGTTAACTTTATTTCATAAAAACGTGACCTGTTTTCTAATTCGGCACCCTCGGGGCCTCGGACCTGCTGCTCCGTTTCTTAATAGGTTTAAGCTCTCTTGTGGACATGCTTTGAATGTTTTCTGTAATGTTTGGAATCGATCGAAAATCTTGAAAAACTTTTTTGGACTTTCAACATAGGATAACGTCTTTCAGGAACATATTGAGAATACAAATTGGCAAGCTAAATATCGATCGCATCACGAAAATTTGCCAATTTCAAGCGCCTATTACTCAATCGGTCATTGATGAATTCACAAGATTTTTGCATCAATCGTTCAGGATACTGAATAACAATATCTTGGAATATAGATACTAATCAAATATTCAATATTCAATGTTCGAAAATAGGTTTTAAATGAAAGCTTATAATTTTCCGTATATTTGTATAGACCGCAAGGCTTTTTCCTAACATGTGGTCGGCTGTCTTGTTCAAAGATATTCAAAATGAACATGTAACAAATATCGTAATCTTAGAGATGAACCAGCCTTTGGCTGAAAATCTCTTTAATAAAGAAAGAAAAAAAAATATATATATATATATATCTATATATATATATATATATATATATATATATATATATATATATATATATATATATATATATATATCGTAACGTTACGTAATGCTTCGTCAATTACCATGCTTCGACCATGTCTCGAATGGAAACCTTAAACTTTTTTTATAAATTTTTTAGAGCGTTGAAGTGGTAGCATCTAATTTCTGATACTTTTGTGCTGTGTATTTCTGTGCTTTGAAGCGACGAGGCGGCAATTTCAGATATCACTGCGAATCATTCGCGTGTAAGTCCTTCGCTCGAGTATATAGAATGTCATTTGCGATGTCTCTCATACACAGTCTCGCTCTAACCAACAAACGGTGAACAGTATTCTTTAACGATACTCTAACGATCTGAACCGCAAGGTTTACTTAGGTTGACCGTTGGCCTAATAATCATTTGTAGTCCGTGTTAGAAAAACATATTTCGGAGTGCAAAAATACATCCGGGTACAAATGCTGCCCGCTGCTTGTATGTGTTTCTAATGCCGATTTCCCCAGGCTCCTTGATTTAGAAGACTGTGTTGAAGAAACCGTATCCGATGGTACTCTGGTTGCTCTTTCTGAAGAAGATGCATTATTCAGTGCATTGATGCAATGAAACAAATTTCCACATGTGGTCTGCTAGTGTATTGTTTTCGAGAAGGTAATCTTCAACTGCTTCTACCAAACCACTTACCACAACATTCTACTATAGAGTTATCATTAAAATTTCGATGCATTTTAAAAAAAAGTTCGAGACAAAAAACCAATTAAATAAAATAATTCCGTAATCCTACGTAAACAAAGCAGTCATGTCTTGCACTATATATATATATATATATATCGAAAGCTACTGAACCGATCGACATGAAAAATGGTATGTAGGGATTTTTGGGATCGGGGAAGGTTCTCAGTTCGAGACCCCTCCCTTCTCTCTAAGGGGCGGCTGCCCCTTGCTGCATAACTCGAAAACTATCAAGCAAATGGAGCCAAATTTGGCATGTGGAGGTTTAGGGGGAAGAAACATTTCTAAGCTGGTTCAACACTCCTTCCACCTTTCTAAGGGGAAGGGGTGGGGGCTTTCATAGAAATGAAACACAAATTTCTGCATAACTCGACAACTAATTACGAAAATGAAACAGAATTTGGCATATGGAGGTTTTAGGGAACAATAAATGTTTTTATCGTGGTTTGACACTCCTTTCCCCTCTCTAAAGAGGGGGAGGGAAGGAGGCTGAACAACTCGAGAACTAATCAAACAAATGGAATTAAACTTAGCATTCGACATCCCCCCCCCCCTCTCTAATACAACATACAATACTCCTTCCTCCTCTTAGGGTTTCATTTATATAATGGCCCTATCATATAAATGAAACACAAATTTCTGCATAACTCGAAAACTAATCAAGCAAATGGAGCCAAATTTGGCATGTGAGATTTTAGGGAGCACGAAACGTTTCTATGGTGAATAGATACTCCTAGATACTCCTAGGAGAAAGGGGGGGGGGTCCGGCTTTTAGTGTATCATATTTTATGTATCAAACATTTATCCCATGTAACGGAGAAACATGTTATTTGCAAGTGGTTGAAAAATCTTGAACGAGAATTGTGTCTGAAAATTATCGGATATTATAATGATGAGTTTTGGTAGAAGTACTAGGAATTTTATAGTAAAAGGTAAATTCGACGGGATCGATTAGAAGAGCAATCAATCAACAGTTCTGCTATTGGAACCATGAACTTACGCTTAGTAAGTAAACGTGAATTTTTGAAGGTATTGATAACAAATAACAAATTTTGGGCGGGACGAAGTTTGCCGGGTCAGCTAGTTCCATATAATTTTACATGCCAAAAAAATGAGAAAGTTTTGTAGTCGACAAAGAACGAGTTCTCTATGATTTTTCCAAAGCATTGTTAAATACTTCATTTGCGCGTGAAATCAGATTCATTCTCAAATGTATCAAATTTAATCATTAACTCAAATACACCTTCCGTTTCATAACTATAAAACCACTCAATTTCTTTAAACTGTTGAAGACGCGAGAGAGAGGTGGGTCGAAATGATAAAATTATGTAGCTTCGTTTAGAAAACTAGATTTATAATCTGTATTGCTTCGGTCAAGCGCGAAACATTCAAAGAAAACCAAAGTGTCGGTGTTTCATAGCTGTGGATTTGGATGTTACTTCGCATTTAACATTATTACTCGTTTACTAAATTAACGTCGATTTCGTATGGATTACAACAAGATATTAACGCAAGTCCTCATCTCTCAATCATCGCAGATAGTTTATTCGGTGTACTTTCAAGTAAGCTGCGGAATGTCGAGATTTGTATCTTGTTCCTCGTGGCGAAAACACCCGATCGAGTGCAGCGTTTTGAATGTTTCGTGCCTGACCAAAACAATTAAGGTTATAAAGCTAGTCTTATAGACGAACATAGTTACTGTATCCACTATCCCACATCATTGCAACCAAGCTTTTTGTGTATCGCTGGAAACCGATTAAATAATTTTTACTTCTCTGAATAGTTTCAATACAAATATTTTATAAGATACGGAGTGTTTTTTTGTTTGGTCGACTATGGACTATAGAAATGAGTCTTATGTCTGATGTTTAAGAAAACAATAACCAAAAGCGAACTAATTCCTGTATTTCCTACTCGCGGGACGAGCCGATTCGAACGCCACATTCAATAGGATGGCTAAGCCATCCCTCATCCCTCTACCCCGGTTTGATGCTATTATCAAACACATCCAGGAACCCTCGCTCGCGGCCACATACAGTCGCTATCTTCCCCCGGATCCGCCGAACATCACTCGCTCAGCATTCAAGCCACCTCTGGAGGAGAAGTGTTCTCACACTTCAAAATGTCAATAACTTGTTATGAAAAATGTCTTCGGAAAACTGTGATAATAAAAAAAGAAGTGCGATAGAGCGTTGACGCGGCGGCGGCGGCGAGAGGTGGAAAGGTGGTCCTGTTGGGCACGTGACGCCATTTTCCGTAGCGAATCATCCGTGCTCTAGCGGTGTTTTATGCAATTTTCATCGTTGAGTGCCACTTTATATTCGAGCAGCCGGAAGTTAGACTTTGGTAGCTGTCTGGTAGCTATACTGGCTGGAGGCTGGAGGACGCCGATATGTGCGCCTTTGAAGGGTTTCATTTTTACACGCAAACACAGCGCGTTTCACGGGGAGATGTGGTGAACATTCAGTGATAAGGCAGGATTGTTTTTTTGGCTCTCCCCGATATTCTGTGCTGGCATCCCCTGTATCTTCGGACGAAATGAAATGAAGCGTTTGTAACGAACATTTCCCTTAAAAAGGAATGTTTTATTGACAGTTGAAATGTGTGCACACGTTCCATGGGTCGTTATATTCTATCAGGCTTCTTGAATAAATTATTTGATCTAGTGTACAATTCTCGTTTGTGTCTTCTCAGCAGAATATAGATATCCCCTTCAAACATTGAATTCGATTCAATTGAAAGAAAGGAGCAACTTTTTTCCCTCCGTCAGTTTGGCAACACATTTGATTGAAATAAGGCGACGTATTCACTTTTAATAAGGTTTTCGAGAGCACCAGCCGAATCAATTAATACTTAATTCAAGCGACAGAACAGTGCTCGTTTCAAGTTGCGAAGTTGACAACTTTTTGACTGACGACAGCAAAGCGTCAGCTTCATCTGACGGAAGTTGCTTCCAAAAACCCCGAAAAGAGATCGACAGAGAGATGCTAATGGGAGGGGAGAATTTGAGGCACTACATGGCATGTAGGCAAATGTGTCACCTGACGCGATGGGCGCGAGGGGAGTTCCAGAGCCGTTCCAGGGTGTCAACATGCGCAGGTTGTGTGGCAAAACATACACAAAGAATCATGCCTATGATAAATTATGTCAATATTTTCCATGTCCCTCTTTATCAATTTCGCGAAAGAAACACAATCCCGCAAGATTAATTACGGACGACAGGCGATACGGTTTTACGACCGGATGAAAAATGGCTTTAAGTGACGGGGTTTTGACTGTTCTTTGTTCTAATTTGCGTGCTATCGCATGGCGGTTGGCGGTAAAAGGTGCCACCATAAATTCATATTAATTATGGTGCATTACCACATAAAGTTCACTTTAACGAGAATGGCACTTAGTCATGCCTTTACTGCTCGAGTGATAGCTACCGTCGTCACAGAAGAGATTTGTATAATTATTAAGATTTTGAAACCCAAAATTACGAGAAAACACAGATAAAATAAGAAATTTGTCCATTTATAATTAACAAACTGTTTTTCCGGATGTATTTAAAGGGGAAAATGGTACGGACATTGGGAAATACAACATATCATTTTTAAGTAGGCTAATGTGAAATTAGTGACCTTCAACTCGTACTAATGATAACTCGACAGATCGGAATGTGGTTATCAACAAAGGTACTGGATTTTTTTATTATTTGTTAATGGGAAGACACCAACATCCCAAATCACTAAATTCGAATCAAAACTCGAAAAAATCACAAAAATTAGTATCCTTATATAGATCTGCACCGAAAACCTAATATGTAAAAGTTATTTTGACAAATTACCGATCCACAGATATCAGAAACGAACGAATATCCAGATAATGACGCCATGATGTAGATTGAGCGGATCTCGGCGAGGTTTGAGAGATACAAAGTATGCAGATGGCAAACGACAATGTGGAAGATTTATCTCGATTTTTTTCTGTTATAGGGACTCCAAATGACAGAGCTCAACCGCCACTCAAATCAGACCAATTAAAAAATTGATCGATGAATGGACCACATTTTGAATTAACATTCATTCGCCTAATAATGTGAAGCACAACCATTTGGCTACATTTGGTACAGTTTTTTCCTAGTACAGAGTTTTTATGTATTTTTAGGGTAAAATATTCTTTTCTCTTTGCTATAACTGGAAATCACTAGAGATTCACCAATTGGAACGAATGGAAACAGAATAAAACATATCTCTGACAAAAGCATCTGTAAAGTGTTAATTGACGAGTTCCGTATGGCGGAAATTCCTTGGGAGGATTGGTCCAAAGGATTCGCGTCGGACGTTTTACTTTAATTGTAACAAGTAACAATTGTAACAATTATAACAGACTGCTGGTAGAATACTGATAATCCCTGAAGCTTCACAATTAATGTTCCCAGATGTTCAGAATGTCTCGTTTGTTCCTAACTGAAAACCCTGAATTTTTTTTTTTTTTATCTGTATTATAGTGATTTTCAACTCATTTGGCTGGTTCGTCACTTTTTACTTCCATTTTTGGAAGAATGTCGGGAGTGAGAATTGAACTCGTGACCTTTAGCGTGAGAGGCATGGATGTTACCACTACGCCAGATCGCCTCCACACCCTGAATTGATAATGCTACATAAAGAGCTGGGAGACTTTTACCTAATGATTCTTATTAAGATTGAAGAAGGGGGGGGGGGGTCTTCGTAGCCACATTGGTTGCGTGTTCGCTTAGTAAGCGATCGACCGTGAGTTCAAAACTCAGGGCCCTCATTGACCATCTTTGTGTTGTTACAGAATAACTACGCCCACGCGACAATCATCAGCGATGGAGATCGATCCACGGTCGAAATAAGATCGATTCGTCCAGACAACTGCTCTGCTCTGCAAGAAACATCGGGCTGCTGTTCTATTAGTAACTCAACAATGATCATATCAACTGTCTCCGCTGACCGGTGGTCTAACTGGATAATGGAAGAACAGAAGGAATACTCTTACGCCTAAATGGCTACTGTGTGAATGTATCATATGCAATGGTATAGAAGGAATACTCTTATGCCGAAAAATGGCAACTGTGTAATGTTCTATTTATAGATATGATAAACATGTGACATGTACACGATTAGAATTCGGCTCTGTTACAGCTAAATGCTAATCAGCCTAAAATAATCAATATGGGATAAAAGAAAAGATTGAAGAGGAATTTTACGAAGGATAAATGTCCAATGCAAATGTTACTGAATTTGAATTTCATTTCAATATGTTGGAAGCAGGGTTACCATATCTACAGAATAATTTGTATTTATATAGATTTTTCAGATTTTTTTAAACCAAGAATCTGTAGATACAGATTACAGTTTTTTTTGGTTTTCATACAGATTTACAGATTTTTCAAAATAACGATACAATATTAGTTCTGCCTTGATCTCAATAATATTTTTGACCAACTCACCATTTTTATTTATCTATATATATAAAAATGGATTTCTGTCTGTCTGTCTGTCTGATTCTTATGGACTCGGAAACTACTGGACCGATCAACATGAAAATTTGTATGTAGGGTTTTATGGGGCCGGGAAAGGTTTTCGTGATAATTTGAGACCCCTATCCCCTCTCTAAGGAGGGGGGGGGGGGCTGCCATACAAATTAAACACCAATTTCTACATTACTCGTGAATTGATCAAGTAAATGAAACAAAATTTGGCATGTGGAGGTTTTAGGGTGCAATAAATGATTCTATGGTGGTTAGACTCTCCACCCCACCTCCATACAAGTGAAAGACAAATCTCTGCATAATCCGAAAACTGATCAAGCAAAGGAGCCAAATTGTCATGCGAATGTTTTAGGGGACACGAAACGTTTCCATGGTGAATAGACACTCCTCACCTCTCTCTGAGGGGGGGGGGAGGACTGCCATACAAATGAAACATACATTTCTGCATAATCCAAGAACTAATCAATCTAACTGAACCAAATTTGGCATGTGGAGGTTTTAGGGAGCAAGAAACATTTATAAAGTGATTCAACACTCCTCCCACCCTTTCTGAGAGGGGGAATGTTTCTATGATAGTAGGACACTGGAATGGAAAGGGGGTCCCATAAAAATATTACACATATTTCAACCAAAACACCAAAAAACCAAACATGACAATTGAAAATTTTCGAAAATTCGGAAAATTAAATTCCCATATGTTCTACAATTACAAAGTGACAAGTGCTGTTAGTCCATTTGATGTTTGCGCTAGCGAAATTGATCTTTGTTCGAAACTGGAAATGGATTTTAATGTGATGAAACGCACTCCTATATCTTCTTCTACCTATACCAATAAAAAAAAGTATCGGCGAATGTGTTGATAAGAGCAGAACTCGAGGAAGGAATTGTCCGATTTTGGGCTGTCTTTATTCTATCATATTTTCTGTATTTTCTGGACATTTATTCCATGTAACGGAGAAACATGTTATTTGCAAGTGGTTGAAAAATCTTCAACGAGAATTGTGTCTGAAATTATCTGATATTATAATGATGAGTTTTGTTAGAAATACTACATTTACACATTTACAGTAAAAGGTAAATTCAACGGGGTCGATTAGAAGATCAATCAATGAACAGTTCTGCGATTGGACCCATGAACTTACGCTTAGTAAGAAAACTTGAATGTTTGAAGGTACTGATAACAAAAAACAAATGTTGGGCGGGACGAAGTTTGCCGGGATAGCTAGTATGATATAAAATTCCATAATTTCCTATCTGCATGCCTCTTTCAACTGAAATGGTCATGAACCAATTATTTTCAACAGCTTCGTTTAACCGAATGTTAAATTTAATTGATTCTTTTGCATAAATTGCAACACCTCCAGTGTGTTTGGAGTGCGACAAGCAAAACGCAGCTTTATAACCAGGAATGTATATTGATCATATGACTCTTCATCAATTATGTGAGTTTCAGAAAGAAAAAGCACCCGAGGACGCATGTTTTCTACAAGATATCACATTTCTGCGTAGTTTGAAGGAAGCCCAGCTATATTCAGATAAATTATTACTAACTTCTTCTCACATTTTTTAAAAAAATTGCTATTGGGTCTGGAAAAAGTTACTTTTTTTCTTTTTTTCTTCAATAGTCTCCGATAGACAGGATACTGTGTGCTATAAGCTGGATGATTTATGTCCAAATTCAGTTTAGTTTTTTATTTAACTTGAAACAATTTATACATTTCAATTCATTTGATGAGCACTCAGATGTTTTATGTTTTTCATTACATCTTGAGCATATTTGTTCTTTCTCGTAATCTGTACTCTTATACCCGAATTCTCCCCATTTAAAACAGCGCATCAACCATGGTACCTTGAACCCACCCGATGCTTACTTTACTAGCAGTCATCAGGTTTCTGTAAGTATTGGGTTGGGGAAAATGAAATGTCGTATATTGTCAATATATGGCAACACTTAAACATATCTTGTGTTGTACTTATCGCATCGGGTCATACTATACGGCTATTTAAAGATGACAAATCGTTCTGACAGTGTTGTGATTGTCCTTTTCAGTCTCAAGTTATAGTGCGTCAAAGATGGAGTCCACCAAGCAAGAAATTCGCCATATTTTACGTTTTTACTACCTGCGAGGTAAAACTGCAACGAAGGCGGCCGAAAAAATTCGTCTAGTTTATGAACTTTTAGACCGAATCAACGCCTGCGATGCACTGCTGAAACGGAAGGAACTCGACCCATTTTTGAAGAAGATGGTGACTGGTTATGAAAAGTGGATCACGTACGACAACCTAAAGCGAAAAAAGTCGTGGTCGAAGCGGGAGTATAATGAAGTTGCCTTCTAAATGGCAACAAGTTTGCGAACAAAACGGCGCATATTTGACTTAAATTGGATAATTTTAAGTATGTTAAATAAAGCGTCAAATTTCGATCAGAAATACGACATTTCTTTTTCCCCAACCCTATATAAAATTAATTAAAACAACTGATAAGCAACTATTACTACACGAATTCAAACCTTATCTTGAACCACTTAATGAGTATATATCAGTAGAAAGAAAGTCAAAGAGCAACAAAATTCATACAGAAAGAATACAACACTTATTATCACAAATAAATTTCGATATGGTTCCACAATTTGCAAGACAAAATCTCGGTAAAATCATCGAAAATTATAAGGACATTTTTAGTTAACCTGACGAAAAATTATCAAAAAATAATTTTTATGACCAAAACATTGTGCTTAAAGACGAGATGCCCGTCTATATCCCAAATTACAAGAGAAATTATCTCAAAATGATGAAATACAAGCACAAATCCAAAAAATGTTGGACGATAAAATAATAGAACCATCAATTTCATCTTACAATTTTGCTAGTCCCGAAAAAATCGGATGAAAACACAAAAAATGGAGGTTAGTCATCGATTTCCGAAAACATAATAAGAAAATACTGACAGATAAATTTCCACTGTCACGAATATATACAATATTGGACCAATTGGGAAGAGCTAAATATTTTAGTACGCTTGACCTTATGTCTGGATTTCACCAAATACCACTCGATCAAAACTCACGGGAATTTACAGCTTTTTCATCACCATCCGGACTTCCAATTTACCAGCTTACCATTTGGGTTAAACATAAGCCCAAATAGTTTCCAACGGATGATGAACATTTCAATGGCTGGATTAACACCAGAATGTGCTCTTGTTTACATTGACGACATCGTAGTAATTAGATGTTCGATCAATCACCATTTCTCCATCTTGACAAAGGTTTATGAACGCCTAAGGCACTATAGCCTGAAGCTAAACCCAAACAAATGTAACTTTTTTCGTACCGAGGTCACATATCTCGGCCACAAAATAACAAACAATGGCATTCTGCTTGATGGTTCCAAATTCAATGTAATAGAGAAATTCGCAATTCCTACAAATGCAGACGAAGTACGCCGATTTGTAGCATTTTGTAAATATTATCGAAAATTTGTACCGAATTTTGCGAATTTGGCCGACTTGACCATCTTATTCAGCCGCTGCTGCGTCATTGCCTGCAGCTCCGAGACCAGTGGACGGGACTTCCGCTTCCTGACATGTATGTCCATGTTCGCCAGGTACTTTTCCACTGTTTGGCCGATTGCACCGATCTCCCGGCCAAGCGCACACAACGATGTAGCCACTTTTCCCTCGATCATCCTATTCAGCATGCTTTGGAGCTTCTTGTCGCTCAGGGTCGACGGCCGTCCGGAACCGGATTTCGATGCTCTGATTGTTGTTCAATAGCGCCAAGGTGTTGTAGTTTTCGGAACGGGCGTTTCCGGCGTTCACAAAGTGCCGCACGATGTCCGGAGTAGCCTCACTGTTTTCGCCATCACGGTTAGAGTTTGACTGATAGACCTGTCAATTTTTTTTTTTCTGTGGACTCATGGGTTATTATGATTGATACTGCATGAGTAGTTTCGTCAGTGCGGGTGGAGGTAAACCCATGAAAAATCGACAATTGTTGTTCATTTTATCAATGTAAACGTTACGTCCTAAGCGGTCGTGTATTGGTCACAATTTTTTAAATTCTCTATTGGTGTGTATTTGACACTTGTTGTTAGCATGACAAAATCATATGAATGGTAACCTTTATCCGGACAGTTCGCCGCCTTCTCATACTCGCATTTTATAGTTTGATTCAAAGAATTTTAGTGCAATTTTTAGTACACCGAAATCAAATATTGAATGTGGTAATTGTTTTCCTGATACATCTCAGTCCACTCCGAGCAAAATGCGTGCGTGGGCGCCCGATTCCACGGAATCCAAAGCAACAAGCGGTGCTAGAAGTGACCCAAAACACGAAAAATGGTGAAAGTTACCAAAAAGTTTCCAAGCAAACACATAGCCGTTTCATCGATTGCAATTTGGGATGGGGTGGACCACCGCGCCGTGAGAAGTCCGAATGGAAAAGTACCGCTTCTTGGTGTTTTCCCGGCGTAACCAATCTTCCGCCTGATGGAGCGGAATCGAACCGAACATGGGAAAACAATATTTGTGGGGCCCCATCATGTGCCTTCCTAAGGCTGGGCACACGCTACGGCCGCTCCACCAGCAGTAGCAGCTAGCGTGTTATGATGCAAAAATTGCTCTCAGCTTTTGTTGGGGCACTCGTGAAGTTTGGGTATACTTTTCGGTCCGTTGGTTCCACAGATTGAGCCCGCCGCCGAAGGAAAACCACGTTCTATTTTATAGCGCCGCTTTTCACGTTGCTCGTTGCCGGTTCCGTGTGGCGGAATGATTTGGTAAAATTTTGATTCTTCATTCAAAATTTAAAGGAAAAAAAAAATAACGGAACAAACAACAACGTTTGCCAGCCTAACGCAGCAAGTAGCTGCTAGTCATCCGCTTTGTGTGTGCGCTATTTCCCGACATCATTTTGCATAATCTTACAGCAAAGTGGATTTAATAAACGGTCTTTTGTTTGGCTTCCAGTTGCGGTTTCATGTGAGAAGAGCATAAACATTAGCATGGCCATAGTTATACCGACGGTACAGGATTACATCAGCAGAAAAGGACTTTTTTTTCGCCTCCCGCAAACTTTAGGCTGACTGTTGATCGGCCAAGTCTTGGCTCTCCTCGCACATTTTCCTCGGGTGAAACGGCAGGTAACACAGCAGGGGGACGGCAAAGAAAACAAGACTTTACCTGAAACTTGTTGAAGTTTTAGCCCGAGTTGGAAAGTAATCATTATTGTTGCAAACAAATTTTAATGAATACGGGGAAAAACTTTGCTTTCGAAGCAAATACTCTGTCAGGGGTTCGTGTGCTGTGCTGCTTTTCTCGTTCATTCATTTATTCATTCAAGGTAATTGTTATCGATTTAGCACAACTTTGAAGGTCGATTTTGCTTCTGATAAGCATAACCTGCTTATTGCTTTATTTCGTATATATTTAAAACTTTGGTCTCATTCTCAGCGAGCACTCGCGAGTACAAAATCGTAATCCATTACATTTTTTTTTCTCGCAAACAGGTACTAAGTAATGGTGAAATGCCGATTTGAATGATTCAAAGTGCATAACCATGACAGCGGCAATATAATCGCTTCCAAACACTTAAATCGTGACACGTGTTGTCTGCAGGAGGTGAGAGGTATGGAAATATCCGCCCACCAATAAAAAGATTGGATCCCTTCCCCCCGCATACCCCCGGAAGGATAAAACACGAAACGTGCAATCGAGTATCGGGGTACATTCACCCGATTGAAGTCTAAACGAGTACATGACTCACACACCTTTTCAAATATTGATAACTTTTACAGACAAAATTCGTTCACTCAGAGGGAAGCTATTATTCCTTACGAGCTCTCGTCTCCCTTCGACTCCTCCCACGAGAGAGAGAGTGAAAAAAAATCGAATAGAAGCAAGGCCGAAATCCTTTCATACATTTTACAGCTGAGAATTCATCTTCCATCATTTTCAAGTCGCGTTTTGCATACTCGTTCCACCTTAACTGACTCGAGAGATGGGCGGCGGAGGGTCGGAGCCATGAAAAACCGTTCAGAGTTAGCATAACTTTAAGGTATATTACGGCAATATTTCAATGAGGTTTCCCACTCTTCGACCTCTTCCCCCTCGGGCTGGAGGCGGCAATGCCTGCCAATTTTTTATGGACCCTCATTTCTCATAAACCATACGCCAAAGTACAAACTGCGAAAAGAATGGAGCCCTCCACATTCGGGCACATAGGCGTGCAAAACTTTTAGGTGGAGAGCTTTCCACGAGAATTATATACCAACCAAATAAAAAAAGGCGCGTCGGAACACCACCAGAACGAGACCACAGGGTAACTGGAACGAAGAAAAATAGCCCTCCTTTATGGCACCTTCGGTCGAGCTTTTCCGGATTACGCTAGTTCATGAGCAAGTGAAAGTGTGAACCCACCGCCATCTTTATCGATCGATCACTCAAAATGTGTCGCTTGTAATAACTCATAAATGGTACCTGCGATTATCTTAGCATGTTCTCAAAACCAGAATGTAACGTGTTATAAATTATGAAGCAGCAGGTATTACGGTACAGAACGTCTCTGCGTCTTATGTTCCATAGGGAAAGCCTTGAAGTCCCATTTTTCGAACACATCTCACCCGTTTAGTTATGTACGAGATCTAATTCCGCTCCCTTTCGCAGTAACGCAATCTCGTATCGCCGGGACAAGTGCTGCGAAAGGCTTTTTCTCCCACCAAAAGCTGGCGTCCGATTTCGGAGGCAGCGTTTTTTTGTTTTGAGCAGCCAATAATAAATCCAATGGATCAAAAGTTTTATTGCCTGATTTGTGTTTTGCCATATTGAACAAGAACTGTGGGGATTGTTGCGCGAGTATTGCGTGATTTTTATTCTTTTTTTATTTTTATGTCTATATTTCTTCGTCTGATTCGACGTTTCTCTCACCCGAACGTTCGAACAATACCGAACCAAAGATTGCATGTTTCATGCAAAGTTCCAAACGTGTTTGACATGTGCAGAAAAGCGGGCCCAACACAGCAGTAATAAACATTTTATAGTCCTCTCGGTCTCAGAACGCGAACACGAACGAACGAACGAACGATGGAACAGGACTTCGGTGGGCTTCTTCAATATAGGGTCATTTAAGGGAATGAATATAATAAATCCACGTCCAAAAAGCGGCCGATTGCCGATTCCCGGGAACGGCGTAAAATTGGACCGAAAAAAATATATATACGACGGAGCCTTCATCCGGATTGCCGTGTCGATCTGATCGCATCGATTGGTGGAATGTAAATTCGCTCTGCGTTTGTCCTTCAGAACATATTGTTTAGTAGGGTAAATGATCTTGGTTTGTCCAATTTGGGGTGTTTTTTTATTTTATTGTCGTCAATCTAAATTGTAGACCGATACATTCTTAATACTACTTAAAACTACTTACTTAAAACTAAAAATCTAAAAAGAGCTGGCTGGATAATTTATTCGTTTAATTTGAAAGACGATTTTAACAAGTTACAGAATCAATTTTTTTATTTATTTATTTCGTCAAACCAGCGTAGACTAAATATGCTGCCTAAATATTACAGTGAAATTTAACGATATCTTATGCTATTCAGATAGTCTTTGAGCATTGATCTTGACATGGTTACATCAATTGTTTCACTGTGTTCGTTACAGAGGCTCATCATACGATGAATAGGACTATATTTGGCATAATTCGTTTATCGATAATCTATGTAAAAATGTTAGGGTTTCTCAGGTTCCTAATCGGTGCGTAAAATTCAGGTTTCCTAATATTTCTTCTGAGTCCACTCGTTGTGATATGATATCAATAATAAATAGAATCGTGGCAGAGTTCCGACGTTCTTTTAGGCTTTTAATATTGATTAGTATACAGCGTGCTTCATATGGAGGTAGATGATATGAAGACCAGCCTAGTTTACGAAGTGCAAATAACAAAAATTGTTTTTGTACAGATTCAATTCTGTCTTCGTGTGAAGTTATGTAGGGGGACCATACAATACTACAGTATTCGAGAATTGGTCTGACGTATGTAATATACAATGTTTTTATTGGGTACGGATCGTGGAAATGGTAACTAAAGCGTTTAATGAAGCTCAACATATTATTTGCTCTATGGATGATTTTATTATAATGATCCACGAAGGTTAGTTTCGAATCTAAGATCACACCTAAATCTCTTACTCGTTGACATCTACTGATGGGTTGATTACCCAGTATAACACCATTGTTCAATGGTGTTCTTCTTCTTGTAAAAGTAATCAAAGTGCATTTCCTAACATTGAGCTGTAATAAACTCTTAGTGCACCAATTATAAACTATGTCAACTTCATTTTTGAATGTTTTAGTGTCTTCTTCATTCTTTATTTCCATATACAGTTTCATATCATCTGCGTAGATAAGTGCCTTAACACTGTTAAAAAAAACGCAAACGTCATTAACAAATAAAATGAATAAAAGTGGCCCCAAATGAGAGCCTTGAGGAACTCCGGATGTAACAAATATTGGTTTTGAAATTTCCCCATTAAATCTTACCATTTGGGTGCGGTCAGTCAAATATGATTCTAGCCATTTCAATAGCTTGACTTCTATCCCTATTTTTTGAAGTTTAAGAAGGAGTAAGGGTATATCAACACGATCGAAAGCCTTACTAGAGTCAGTGTATAGAGCTTCAACTTGATTACCATTATCCATTGCATTCAAAGTGAATGTGATAAATTCCAGCAAATTTGTTGTTGTTGATCGTCCTTTGAAAAAACCGTGTTGCTTATTCGTAATTCGTGTCTTTAGTTGTTGAAAAAGTTTTTGGTTTATTATGGCTTCAAAGAGTTTTGGAATGCAAGAAATAATTGCTACTCCACGATAATTTCTTACATCGGATCTATTACCGGATTTGAATATTGGTATTTTTGGGAACCTTTCTGATTCCAATGACGTATTGAAAAGCCATAAATGTGGATGAGTTAATTCAGATGTCAAATTTTTTATAAAAACCGGTGGAATTCCGTCAGGACCTGGCCCTTTCGAGACATCGAGCTTATTTAATGCGTCAAAAATTTCAATGTAAGTTAGTTTTCTGACTCCAACATCACATGGAAATTCTGGAAGAAATGCAAATAAGTCACGATCTCGGTCCTCCTCAGCTGTTACAATATAAACTTCTTGAAAAAATGTTGCAAAGAGGTTGTAAATTTGGGTCATTCCCCACGGTATCGTCAAGGTGCATGCGTGATGGAAAACCATTGCTTTTTAATTTTGTTTTTATGTAATGAAAGAAACTTTTCGGGTTAGATTTTATGTCCGACTCTGTTTTTAAGCTGTAATCTTCAAAAGCGCTTTTAACAGTTGAGTTGAGCTGTTCGCAAATGTTCAGATATTTTTGGAGATTAGCGTCAGATTTGTATTTCTTATAAAATTTATGTGCCTTCTGTTTTTTATTTTTTAGATTCTTTATGCTTTGATTAAACCAAATCGGATATTTTGTGTTCATATTTCTCCTTTTTCGTCTTCTTGGCATCTCCTGCTCACATTCGGTCACACAAAAATCTTCGGTCATATTTGTCAACAAGAAATCCAAGAAGCATTTCTGTCGATTCTGAACATTGTTTATTTGATTCAACCCAAGACCGGCTATTTTATCAAAAATAAATTGCAGAGTCTTATTATCACCAACAACTGGAAGCAAGATAAATTCATTTTCAGAATCAGTGATAAAGTCCGCATTTCGTTGATTGAAATCTCCGTATATATGGATTTTTGATTCTGGTGCAAAGGAAGATCAAATATTTTCAGCAACTTCAAAGAATTTCTCATAACAACTAAGTTGAGCACGATCAGGGGGGAAGTAAACAGATGCAAATATATGTATCTATCCCGCAATAAGTGCTTTGACCCACACTTGCTCAAACTCGTCGAATTCTGTTGTTGGAATAATTTCTGAATTTATTAATGAATTAATAGCAATAAGGACGCCGCCTCCCGATTTTTTATGGGATTTGTGAAGATTACGGTCATCTCTGAAGACATTAAAACGATTTCCGAATACTTCCTCGCTTCTAACACTATCATCTCAACTTGTCTCTGTGGCCATAATTATCGAGAAAGAAGAATTCAGAACATTAATTTGGATTTCTTTCATTTTAAGTGGAAGTCATTTTAAGTGGAAGTTAAGTTTTTACGCAACTAGTAAATTCAAATCGATTTTTCTTCATGAAAATCACACATAATCGATACGAGTTTGGGTTTGTTGAAAAGCCCCAAGTCTCTAGTTGCTAATACTACCATAAGGTGTTGAAATTATTCAATTTTTTATGTTTTTTAACGATTTTCCTTAAAGAAGAATTATGATCATGGTTTGACCACCTCTGATCATGGTTTGCCCAAAAAAATGATCATGGTTTGTCCGGTTTTAGAAATCTCCAATCTCCATTTTTGAATGAAAACATTCGAATTCACAATTAGATGTTGCATTTATCATTGCTTGAGTTTACTGTCATCATATTGATCCATTCATATATTAGGCTTTCTTCAGAATATTGCCTTTTCTTGGGCATTTTAGAAGTGTTCACCTCAACACAATCAACACAGAAAAACCATACTTCTGCTATGCGCGAAGCACACCATAAACAAACATAAACAAACTGCATCGCGCCAAGCGGTTGCCATAGAAATCAGGTGGACAAAACAACATTATTGAATTGGACAACTCATGATCAGAATTGAGTTCATCAAAATGCGTTAATTTAATGGTTTAGCTATGTAAATCCGATACAAATGGTGAGCAAGCATGATGTTTACAATATTTATAAGTGTTGTAATCCAGAAAAGGTCTGAATACGTGCCAAATAATCATCTGGTGATCGATTAAAAGTTAGCTCGAATGAGGGGCGCATTGACACAAATAGAAGGAATTTTATAATCCTTTAAAACATGTGATTTCGTAAAAATATACTATCAAACTACTATAAATCATGTAAAAGGCAATTTCAATTATATGTTTCGAAACATTCGAAGGCCTTATTTGACACAGGAGCGCTGAATTAGAGCATTCAAAAAAGTGGGCAAACCATGATCATATTTTCGACTGGACAAACCAAGATCATTTACCCTAATTGACTAAGAATGCGAGTTTTTGCTCGTTTTTTTATCCGAATCCACGTATTAATATTATTTACTTGTTAGAAATGTTTTGTTAGGACAAAACATACTTGTTAGGAATGTTTTGAATAATACCACTATTTCTAATCTTACCGCTCAAACCACGCAGTGGATAACCCTGTTAAATGAGCACTCCTTTTGTAGGAAAACGGTTCGAATTTAACACAGGTTAAGGCAAAGCAATTTTTTTCCAGCGAGAGCATTGGCATTGGTTCGTCCTGTTCGCTTAAACGCTCGACACTTAAAAACGTCAAATGCTTGTGAATCGAATATCGTCCATATTTTCCGCACGTAGAGGAATTCCAGGGGAAGATTTGAGATTATAGACGATTCAAGAATTCGTAAGGAATGGGAGTTTGTTGAGCCTCAGTGCTTTGACTCGTGGTCCGACTTCCTCTAATAATATGTCGTTTCTCGACTGTAAGGATTACAACATTTCTGTGAAAGGAAATTCTTTCAATTCCCGTAATGACGTATTCAGTTTGACTCCTCATACAAGAAAGTAAGAATTATATTTTTCCCCATGGTTCTATTCTTTCTTTCACTGGATAATTGGTCTACGAAAGCTCCATCTAATACATTGGTCATTGCTTCCATATTCTGCCATCCTTTCCAGGGATCAAATTATTTTCCAATAACATCTCGAATCGTGTTCGAGCTGCTACAGGACCATAATTTCCTTCCATGATCACTTGTGGAATAGCCATAACTAGGTGACGTAAATCTATCGATGCCATAGTATTAGCTTTACTTTTCTGTCGTTTACAAAAAGTCGACCTTCACTAAACACTGGGATATGACTAACAAAATCAACGGCTGATGACCATTCTTGTGACGATGTTCACGCAAAATCGGTAGGAGAGAGGATTTCAGAACATGTATATTAGGGTGCCAATGGAAATGGTCATCTCTAATTTAAAAAAGTTACCTCATAAAAAATGCTCACCACCTCGAAAAAACATCCTATGCAAAATATTAGCTCAATCTGACTTAAGGGAAAGTAGCGCAAAGCGGTCAAAGTTTGAGTTTTTTTGAAAATCGAAAAATCACCCAAGGGGGGAGTAAGGGAAATCAGAGTTTTCGAATTTTTTTTTATGCCAAATGTCTTCAAGTTGCATGAAACGTCGAGATCTAGTGTCATCTCGACACTCTGGGACTGGGTTTTTTTTTATCGGAATACGAAACGAAACGTATGGTTTTGGGTACCAATAAAAATAATCATCTCGATTTTTCATTCGGAACTTGCTGCGAAATGTTGTAACAAGTTTGCACGATAATATACCATTTGCAAAATATTAGCTCATGCGAACTTTATTTATTAGTGTCACAAACGTAAAAATTTGAGTTTTTTTTTGAAAAACGAAAGATCACCGAAAATCGAGGTTTTCAAAAAAAATTGTTACTTCCAAATGTCTTAAACTTACATTACTAGTCGAGATTTACTGTTATATCGAAAAAAAAATTGTCAAAAAAATTGGTTTTGGCACTTGGTCGTTTTTCCGTCTGATAAGTCGATTTTTAACAATTTTTTTTAGATAACTGTAAATTTCGATGTGCCATGCAATTCTAAAATATTTGGCATCAAAAAATTTTTGGAAACCCCGATTTCCGGTGATTTTTCGGTTTTCAAAAAACTCAAATTTAAACGTCTGCAACACTAATAAATGAAGTTCGAATGAGCATATATAATATTTTGCATAGGGTATATTATCGTGCAAATTAACATTCCACAACAAGTTCCGAATGAAAAATCGAGGTAATCATTTTTATTGGCACTTAAAACCATACGTTCCGTCTCGTACTCCGAAAAAAAAATTAGTTCCAGAGTCTCGATTTTTGACATTTTTTTTTGAGATGACACTAGATCTCAACGTTTCAACGTTTCAACGTTTCTTGGGTGACTTTTCGATTTTCAAAAAACTCAAACTTTGACCGCTTTGCGCTACTCTCCCATAAGTCCGATTGAGCTGATATTTGGCATAGGGTGTTTTTTCGAGGTGGTAAACATTTTGTATAGGGTAACTTTTTGAAATTTTAAGGTCGATTTTTTCCCACACATTCATTGGCACCCTAATGTATATAATTCTTGAATGATGTGATTGCTATCTTGAGCTATCTGGTTGCACAGAATCCCGCCCAAACCATGCACGAGCCTCCACCAAAATTGCTGGTTGAACAATACTGTTCCTTCTTCCGTAAATCACGCCAGTACCACTCGAAACCATCAGAACCACCCTAATTGATGTCTATAGCAAAATGTATTCTTTTGGAAACATTCTTCGTCACAACATACCATGTCCCACTGTCGGTTCACTTTGGCAAAACTCAGACGTCTTCCGATGTGAGATGGTGTAAGATGAGGAGCTTTAACTTTCAAAACTTTTTATGTGAGGATTTTTCACCAAAACTTGACGAATTGTCACCCGAGTAACATTTAAATTGAAATATTGCTTCATTTGCATAAGCGATTTTGATGTATTCGAAGCTGTTCTAGCTATTTCCCGCTTATTCCGG
The DNA here is from genome assembly GCF_029784135.1 of Toxorhynchites rutilus septentrionalis. NCBI lineage: Eukaryota > Metazoa > Arthropoda > Insecta > Diptera > Culicidae > Toxorhynchites > Toxorhynchites rutilus. Next base: position 181,505,965 of record NC_073746.1, read on the forward strand.
CCAGAATGCTTCGATTTACGCGGAGCTCTCTCCTTCCTACCGTATCCTTAATTATTCGTCAAATAATTGAGCACTACTTGATGGGATCGTTCAATACGACGAGAAATTATCACCTTATCACCACAGTGCAAGTCGGAGGAAATTGCTTTGACGAAAAATTCCCTCGACCAGAACGAGAATCGAGCCGAACCCCCGGCATGTTTTCCTGGACCACAATTTAAATTGTTGGTAGCAAGACCTGAATCCGAAATCATCACTCCATCGATTTTGCTATCTGATAAATGCCTATTATCGGCAAAATGAGAATAATTTATAATACGCATCGACTCACATCGCATCTCTATCGCATTGGGCTCGCAGCAAACAATCTTTGTGATTGTGGCGATGGCTACCACGACATCGAGCATATTGTCTGGTCGTGTATTCGGTTTCATGCTGCTCACTCTCAGTTCTCTAGAGCACTGAGAGCACAAGGCAGACAATCGGATACTCCCGTCCGGGATATCTCAGGTAGCCGTGATCCTGATCTTCTGCTTCATCTATACCTGTTCCTCAGAAACGCCGATGTCAACGTTTAATGATGTTTCCTTCGTTGTGTCCCTGTTTCATATCCCTCCTATCCGATCTTTAAACTTTTACTTAGTCGCGGCAATACATACACACACTCTTTACAGCTACACGCGCCGACGGTTGTGCAGTCCACTGATTCAACAAGAGCCAAAGGTTGTACCGCTCATGACAACTCTACACGAGCTGATGATTGCGCCGGCTAGTGACCATTCTATCCTGGATTCCTCGAGTTGAGAAGACGCACCACGCTAGATATGGGGTACATACTAGGGGGCGTTGCTGATTAATGGTCAGCTGCATCCCAATAGGAAGTATCTCGTGTCGGGCACATGTACAGAGCATTGGAGACAGCAACATCCCAATTACGAGAACACTTGTAATCAGGGATGTTAAAAAATCACATTCAACGATCAATGAATAAGTATATCCCTCTACTCGGATATTTTGAAATCACCCCCAGCAGGCGATGCTCTTTTATTCTTCATATGTACACAGAGAGAAAACTTGGAACGGTGAGCTACCAAGATCTCAAAAAAGCAATATGAAAGCGGAATCCCCACTGCTTGCACTCTCGAAGCATTACTTCTACTACTCAAGTTTTATCGTGAGTGCAAGCCACAAATGTTTAATCCCATTCCATAGAGCAGATGATGAGTTCTTGATCGGAAAGTGTAACAAGAGACGATCAACTGAAATCTTACGACACTCGTCGAGGGATTTTTAATTCTCTATTGCATTGTCCGCAGTGAGTGGCTGACTCAGTCTCATGTCGATTTTATTTTGCTGTCGTCTCCCGCCCGATGAACAGCAGACGGGTAATGGATGCAATTGATTAATTTTATTACCAGCAGATTTGGGCGAATCTCATCCCGCCCAAAATCGTTTTTTAAATACCAATAATTCTGAACATTCACAGTTCTCTCCAAATAATTTTTCCAATAGTAATTCAATTAGTGACTTCACCTTTAGGATTCGATTGCATTTCAGACGCTTTTTTATTTTGTAGATAAAACGGATCACATATTTGATTAATTCAATTCTGTGTGGTTACGTTCTTCGTTGCGAATAAATGTAATGAATTAGTATGGACGTATTTTATTCATATATCGTGGACTTCCGACATATCTGGCAGTAGATTTATCGAACGACTAATGTTTTTTTATATCCCTTCAAACTTGTTGCATCTCTCAAGTGTACATATTGCTTTGACCGCAGATTTGGCATGGTTAAATCTGTTTAATTTCAGGTATTAAGTCTTCATTTTGTCGAATGAATACTGTTGGAACAATAGGTATCGCAGCAAATGATTATCAATATCCTACCTTATCATCAAACGGTATGCGAAGAATTTCAGTGAACTGACGGCATTGGAATATATGCTTTGTGAGGACCACACAATTATTATCAGAGCTGATAAAGTGGAAGTCATGAACATCAATTCAATGTGCCCAAGATCATTTTATCCTTTGAAGGTCATTAACCTTTCTAAAGATGATCAGATGGAATATATTCCAATGTCGTCTGGAATAACCTGTCCAACACCTTATGATCGTAATATTGTTTTTGCTATTATTCCGATGTTTCATAACACGGAACTCTATTGATTATTCGCCGAAAATGAATAAAAAATATCCTTGAAGTTAGCCTACGGTTTTAGTAGCAGTGCAATATGGTGAGCCAGTCTCAGGGTAAGAAAACATTTAAAAATAAAGCTTTTTTTTTGAATGAATCAATAGTAAAACAAAACGTCAAAAAAATTCTCAGCTTTGTGATAGCAGAGAATCATTATCCATTTGAGTTGTATGAGTATTCCCCCCCACAAACTTCCAAAAATGTTATGAGCAAATATTTACGTGCTTACACAAAAAAACACATTTTGACATATTTGCGCTAATTTATGTTTTTTGATTAATTCAAGGTAATCAAGGTCTTTTCTAGCCACCAGTTTACTCGGGCCCGAAAAAAGAGGTCTGTATTTAGGCTGGTGGAAAAATATATCTCGCAAGACCACGTGTTCGATGTCGTAATAGCCTTGGCCAATAACGCATTTACATTAACTCATAAAATTAGTGATTTGAGGGGGATTATTGTTTGTAGTCTCTTGTAGATTAATTTAAACACCATCTGAGAAATCCTCTGTGAAACATTAAACATGAAAGTCGTCCTATCTGCTGTAGCGCATTTTTTTATTTTACCCAGTTTCATCGAAGTAAACGCACTCGGAAAGGAAAATTGAACGCCCGGACGAGAGAGCGAGAATCGTAAAGCGTACGTCATAGAGACACTCATTCCCATGGAGCAAATTCTTGTTAGGAGTTGTAAACAAAACGAGGACGGAGAGTAACTCAATTATTCGAACTAGTTTCAGTCTAGCAATGCTTTGGTCAACTCAGAGTTACCAAGTGAAAATCATTTGGTTATGATGGGTGAGGATTAATAGTTAGTCGCAGTTTGCACAGATTGCGATCTGTGCAGTTTGCGATTAATCGTAAATCACATCATGCTCCCTTGTTTTCCATCCTTGCTTGTAATACTAACTTCGAGCCGACCGCGAGTAATCGGTTACATATTACTAACATAGATAATAAGGAAAAATGTGAAAATATTGAACTCCCGGCCACGTCAGGCTAACGCCATATGAGCCTTGATAAGCTCATATGGCGTTAGCCTGACGGGGCCGGGAGTTCAATATATATTTTGAAAAAAAAATTGACTCACACCGTGAGCTAACGTCCGAAATGTAGGCAATAATATTGCTCGTTACGTTGTGGGGGGAAAAAGTAGCTAGTAAAATCGAAATAACATACCCATTTTAATCGTCAAATTGTAAACTTTTTTACTATATCACTGGATAAATTTCTTGTCTAATGGTATACACCCATGCCTCGCTTTACGGCCAGGATACGTTTCACGGAGCTTAGCCGCAAAGCGAAATGCCGTATAAAGAACATGATTCATCATCCAAAATGCATTTTTTTCATTTAAATCAAAAATACATACTTAAAAAATACATATATTTGTAATAAAATTATAACTTGAACAACTTCATGATACATTAAATATTTTTCAAAGGAAAGGATGAAACGATAAGTGTTTAACCCTTTGCGGTCGTTTGTCTGCTCTCAGCCACCACAGCAAGGAACTGAATACTAAATACTTTATTCTACAATGTAATAGTTTATATTTTTTTAAACGAGTTTCAATGCTAAGAAAACTTTTTCACGAATGTATACGAAGTTTCTATGAATAAAAGGTAACGGTACTCGGCTTAAACACAATAATATTAGCGTGGAAAGAGAAGAGAGTCTCTTTCAAGAGAAAAAAATTCCGACCGCAAAAGGCTAAAACACGAAAAACCACTCATGTATTTTTTCGTGCAATTTGAAGACATTTGGCATCTTTTTTTTTGTAAACCCCGATTGCGAATCATGTAAACCCATAATTTCATGCCGTTATAGCGAAACATTTTGGGCCGTATATCGAAAACGTGCCTTAATTGAAGAGGGCCGTTATAGCGAAAAGCCGTATAAAGAGCGGCCGTATAGCGAGGTATGGGTGTACAACATAATATACATCGCAATAATGATTTCGCGTAATATGCGTTTGAAATCTCTTAATAAATCGTTACATGCCTCATTTCCATTTTCGTAGAGTGACCCCCCTATATAGAAATCAAAGACGTATTCCTACGTCAAAAAGTGGTATTAATAGGGGCATAGGAGGACATCAATGTCACGTTTCCAACTACATTACCGGCGTCTGCAACTGATTACTCATGCTAACCACAACTTTTGCCTCCATCGTGTTCATTTGTTCATTTCGAATACAACTACGACTCTTTCCATAAATATGAATATGAACTGCTCAAATAAATGTTTGTATTCGCTTTGACAATTACGATTGAAAACGAATGACGACGTGACGAATGAATCGAAGGAACGTGAATCGGGAGAAGCGTACACGAAGGGGAAGAGATATTTTCTTTAATTAGAATAAGCTGCAAATTGAAATGCGGTAGGCAGTGTCTTAGAATATCAACAAATATTCACGGGTAACGAATATGATTTTATTTCAGTGTACGTGACTTTTTTTCAGCTTGAAAAACACTTCCATCATTATATTGATGACAGTAACAAACGAGTTCATTTTGTTCATATCGCTGATGCATGAACAATTTTGCTGTAATGAATGAATGCGGCATTGAGTGGGATTCATAACTTCGCTGTTGTTTATACTTCAAATATCAGAAGCAACAAATTGATATTCATCACATTCGAAATGATATTCGTTCTGGCAGTGAATTATATAAACACGGCATCCGGCAGCTGCAAAGCAGTACGGGCTCATAAAACAATTGGATAGAGACAAGCAAAAAACCGCAAACGATCCCTAAACGCTGTATTTATTGTATTGCAAGCAGTAATACAATAAAAGTTCACACTAAATAAAAACCATCCGCACACAGCAGCCTCAGGTTAAAAGTAAACAACAGCTGATATTCATTTAGCTAAAATGAGATTCAATTCTGACGTCTCGAATTATCAATATGAAAATGACACTGGGTGAAAAAATAATCTTCAAAACATATTGAAGAACAAAAGTTCATTTGTTCATATTCACTGGTTGTCTGGATCTGTCATCTTGGTTTTCGTTTGGAGTATATAGGTTTTCGATGCAACTTAGCCCGAAAATCTATGCATTTGAGCTTAGCGATGACAATTTTTTCCAACACTGGCGGTAGGTTCATTATTGAGTGGCTATTAGTCGATTCAATAATGAACCTGTTAGAGTGAAATTTCAAAACCCTACTTGCAAGTGTTTCTGATTTTATTTAACAAACGTATCAAAACAAAGGGTAATATTTGAATTCTCCATGTGTTAGAACCAACAATTCCTGCAAACTTTTTATGAATTCGTAGGAAAATAGAATGATCAACAAATTTCTCACAATAATGAGTCCAATGGTATTTGCAAACTCTTCCAGAGTGTCAGAAACCTAGTTTCGGCACCGTTTGCACGGCGAAAAAATAACACCGGAGCAAATGATGATTTTATACGTGCCAAAAGTAAGGTTTACGTTAGGTGAAACATTGATTATGCGGACAAAATTAGGATGAAACGGAATATTTCCAAAACGCGGTTTTTACAGTAGAACGGTTCTGTCACTGGTTCCTACAGGTAGAATAGATTGTAGGATGTTGCGTCCTCGGCACGACCGCTTTGTTGACGTAGGACTGCAATGTTATTCTAGAATTGCTCTTCAGTAGAATGGTTTGGTTGTCTTGGAAAAAGTCGATGGATTGCGTATATTTATGAATTGATGCATTGAGGGTTTATTCTTTCCCTCACTAGAACAATAAAACGAACACGAGAATAGCACGTATCACAACATTATTCTAATTTGTGGTGTGATAGCTATAACAGCTATAGATATTTTTCCAGTTGGCAAATATGGTCACATGCGATTATGTATGAGGGGCTCAAAATGAAAGAGTTGGTCATAACATAGCTGCAAACACATTCTCAGCTGTATTTGATGTGGAAGATATGTCAGAACCTCATCTATCGGATTCTATAGCAAACTCAAATTAGAACGTGTTTGAAGTTGAGTTATTAATTAAAGAAAAAGTTGATGAAGAGAAATCGATCAAGTCCCTTACACCCCTTTCTTTCTGAAACCCTCATATTTGTTCCACCGCCATCATTATGCCACATTTCCGATAATAAAAAAAACATCAAAATCGCTTGATGGTACCCATTTCAATCTACATTTGGTAACGAATAAAAACGACAATAACGTGTGCATGTAATGCGAAAATACACAAGTGCTCTCCATCAGACGACACTTTGTGTCATTTTATCCCAACATGGAAAGCGAACGAAATTGCACCGTAAATTGAAGTTAACCGCTCGCTGGCAGGAGCAAAACTGTGTAACATAAAATATAAATACTCGGTTTCTACGCTCTGGCTGTGTCAATAATTTCCCATCGGGTGGAGCTCAAATTGTAATATTTCCTCTCTCCACAGTGCCCGTTAACATATTGCAGTGTTTTTGTTCTTTGCATTAATATTTCGAGCAACCGATTCGCGTGTAGCTGATTCACATTGAAATAAAAGAAGATCTTCGTCGGTGCATTAATTGCTCCCGGTGTTTGCCGATTGAACGTTTCGCTAAATAACCCACTTTCATTGTCACGCACTCAGTCATAGGTGATTATACTATCGAAAAAAAGGGAAACAGAGTGCGAAGTCGAAATTTCTAAGTTATTCTTCAAATTTTGGTCATGAGGATGCAAAGAGCCACGACAGTCACGCATACAAATTCTAACATATACACATACAAATGATCGGCTAAAAAATGTTCAAACTCATCAATATTAAACGTTCACAGGATATATTAGGCTAAAAGTTATTCTCTGCAAACATTGGTACTTACTGCAATGTTTGGGAAATCATAGATGGCACACTTGAAACACTTCAAAAATTGTTTTTTTTTTCCTTTTTTGAAATAGATGCAAAAATAAATAAAATATATTTTCCTCCATCAAAGCAACAAATTAATCTTTAAAAGGATTAATTGGAATTCCCAAAACCGCCATTCGGTTAACGGTGCGAGCATTACTTAGTGAACTATTCATCATCATTTAATCAAAAAAAAGGACAAGGAAAAAAAACAAAAAATTTTTTTTTTTAAATCTTCCAGATATTTTTGTTCACTAAATCCACGCACACACCAAGAAAAGAAAAAGAAATCTCAACTTCAAGTTGAATCGTTCAAATCATGTATATCATGTATATCAGTTAGTGCAAGTGTTTTGACTCGTCTTCGATTTTTGCCTATTCCGAAAAATGGACCAAACAATCTGTATCAAATTTTGTGTGAAAAACGTTACTAAATAACTCTTGCATGATGAAGCTACCTTGAACTGAAGCAACGTTTATTATTTGTACGAAATGTTCACAGAAGACCGAGAGGAAAAGAAAGAAAATGAAGAAAATAGTATTGGCCAATTGTCGAGTCTCCGTTACGGAAGTTGCTGAAACTGCCGTTCTACGCATAGTTGTCCCATGTTCCAAAATCAGCAACTGAGAAAAACGCAATCAAAGTTTTCTCGCATATTTGTTTACCAAAAGCTTTAAGCATTTCAAATTGGCAATACATTGGGTTTCTTATAAGCACTATACTATTGTTTAATGAAATGTGATGAGATCCCCTCACTGAATCAATCAAGCTTGATTACGGGTTTAAAAATTCTTGGTGGGACTGTTATGTCTAGAATATCAACAAGGAACAATTGAACTTGACGTTGTTTTTTAGTTAGCGCTCAACTTCCGAGCTGATCAGAAGCATTCGTGTTTTGCTATCGACTACGGAAGTCCTTCGCCGGCTATATTTTTCCAAAGTTCTTATTCGAGTTTCGTAGGCTATCGCGATGTCCGCGATAAAACGCCGCGAAAACACATTTCGTATTGACTATGCGAATGTGCCGGTAAAACCATCGTCGGAAGAGGTACACCGTTTCGTCGGTGTTACTTTAGGCATGACGCGAGACGAGATAAAGCGTATCCAATACAGTCGCAATCTCGGAGTCGCCTTTGTGAAAACCGCTTCTCTCGAGTTGGCACTTAAAATCGTCGAAGACAACGACAACACGCACGAGATAGTAGTGGACGGAAAATCGTACGCACTACGACTAATGATGGAGGATGGAGCAGTGGAGGTAAAGATCTTCAATCTCTCCGAAGATGTAACGAATCTCAAAATCGAAAAATTCCTCAATACATACGGGGAGGTTCTGTCAATTCGAGAGGAACTTTGGGACGAGAAACATTTCTTTCCTGGGCTACCGACCGGTGTCCGCATCGTACGGATGACAATAAAGAAAAACATAGCATCCTACGTTACGATTGACGGTGAAACGACACTGGTGTCGTATTACGGCCAGCAGCAAACTTGCCGACACTGTGGCGAATTTATCCACAATGGTGTTTCATGTGTGAAAAATAAAAAGCTGCTGGTTCAAAAACTGGCCACAAACAATTTCTCGTACGCAGATGTTACGAAAAACAACTCGAAGTCGCGTACAAAACCTTTAGCCGCGCGATTACAAGCTGCGAAGACCATGGTACCCTCAGCGGGAACCGAAAAATCATCACCAGAAACCATAGAAACATCTACAAGCAAAACAATGCCTCCTCCTGCTGATCTATCTCATCGTGGCGAGTCCGATGACTTCGCTTTAGCAGCAAGCATACAACAAGAAGAAAACGAATCATGGACCAAAGTTCAGAGAAGATCATTTCTACAAAGGAAAACAAACGGTAACGAGACGGACTCATCAAGTTGTAGCCGACGTTCTACACGCAGTAGCAAAAAAATGCGCTGTGACGAAAACGACGACCCGCAGGACAATGACCCCTGAAAATAGTAAACATGTTCACCAGTTATAACATTGCGACTATAAACGTGAACACAATCACGAACACTAACAAAATCAACGCGCTTCGAACATTTATCCGAACGATGGAGTTGGACATCGTGTTCATTCAAGAACTAGAAAACGAGCAGCTTATCCTTCCTGGTTACAACGTCATAGCAAATGTCGATCACTTGAGGAGAGGCACTGCTATCGCATTAAAAGATCACATCAAATTCTCGCACGTAGAGAGAAGTTTGGATGGTCGCCTGGTCGCTCTGCGTGTTCAAGATACTACGCTTTGTTGTGTTTACGCTCCATCCGGCACAGCTCTCCGCACTCAGAGGGAGCGATTTTTCAATAACACGATTGCCTATTACCTTCGACATCGTACGGAACATATGATTTTAGCTGGCGATTTCAATTGCGTACTGCGACAGTGTGATGCAACAGGCTACAACATGAGCCCTTCTCTCCAGGCCACAGTACAACAGCTGCAACTACATGATGTGTGGCTCAAACTTCGCATAAGAGACAATGGTCATACCTTCGTCACGGCAAATTCTTCCTCTCGATTAGATCGAATTTACGTAAGCGGAGGACTATGCGAACAACTACGAAATATAAACACACACGTATGTTCATTTTCCGATCACATGGCTGTGACATCACGCATATGTCTACCAAATCTCGGTCAACCCCAAGGACGGGGATTTTGGTCGCTCCGTCCTCATCTTCTGACCGACGAAAACATAGGAGAACTTCAGATACGATGGCAATTCTGGACACGTCAAAAACGCAACTACCGTAGCTGGATGGAATGGTGGTTACACTATGGCAAGCCAAAAATAACCAGCTTCTTTCGATGGAAATCGAAACAAGTTTACGATGAATTTCATAACGCGCAACAAACACTGTATCAGCAGCTACGACGAGCATATGATAGCTACTATCAGAACCCGAGAATGTTAGCAACCATCAACCGCCTCAAGGGGGAAATGCTCGCTTTGCAACGTCGCTTCACACAAGCTTTTGTACGCATCCACGAGCAAATTGTAGCAGGAGAACCTCTTTCGGTGTTCCACCTCGGAGAGAGGAGAAGAAAGCGGACAACAATTACACGACTTGTTGGAGATCGGGGTGAGATAATCCATGATTCGGCAAATATACAAAACCACGTGCTTCAATATTTCTCCAATCTGTATTCGGAGGAAATTGAAGGAACGGAGCAACACAACTTCCAGTGCGCCCAAATCGTTCCCGAAAACGATGCGACGAATGAAGCTGTTATGAATGCGATCACAACAGCCGACATATGGACCGCAATTAAATTGAGTGCCTCCAAAAAATCACCTGGACCGGATGGTATTCCGAAAGAATTTTACCTCCGTGCTTTTGATGTTATCCACCGCGAAATGAACCTTGTTTTGAACGAAGCACTATCATCGAATTTTCCGTCAGAATTTGTGGACGGTGTTATCGTTCTGGTGAAGAAACGAGGAACTGGCGACACTGTTGGCTCGTATAGACCGATTTCGCTTTTGAATTTCGACTACAAACTCCTCTCCCGTATTTTGAAGACACGTCTGGAGAATGTAATGATAACACATCAAATTCTGAGCAAATCTCAAAAATGCTCGAACGCACACAACAACATATTTCAAGCCAATCTGGCTCTGAAGGATAGAATCGCACAGCTGACCACGAGCAAACAGGTCGGCAAGTTGGTGTCGTTCGATTTGGATCATGCCTTCGATCGAGTAAGACACTCATTTCTTTTTGATAACATGCGTTCTCTCGGTATTAACAGCACATTCGTGGAATTGCTCTGCCGAATTATGACTCTATCCTCTTCCCGCCTATTAATAAATGGACATCTGAGTACATCGTTTCCCATCCAACGATCGGTGAGGCAAGGAGACCCCATGTCCATGCATTTGTTTGTTCTATATTTACACCCTTTGTTGACATCGCTCGAACGTGTATGCGGCACCGATTTGATTGTGGCATATGCGGACGATATTAGCGTTATCGTCACATCTCGTAGCAAAATAGAGGAAATGCGAAATATATTTCGTTGTTTTGGGAGAGTTTCGGGAGCGGTACTCAACCTACATAAAACTACGTCCATTGATATCGGTTTCATCAATGGAAATCCGATTCAAGTAGATTGGTTAAAAACAGAAAACAACATCAAAATCCTGGGTGTGATTTTTGCTAAATCGGTACGGCTTATGATCTCCCTTAACTGGAATAAGTTGGTGGGCACCATCGCGCATCATGTGCGGTTACACTCTATGCGCACCCTCACACTGCAACAGAAAGTGATTCTTCTCAACACCTTTATAACGGCGAAGATGTGGTATTTGTCATCAATTCTGCCACCTTACAATATACACATAGCAAAAATAACAGCTACTATGGGCATGCTCCTGTGGAGCAGACAGCCGGCTCGCGTTCCTATGCAGCAACTCGCGAGACCACGGGATCAAGGAGGATTAAATCTACAGCTACCGGTGCTGAAATCCAAAGCACTGTTGATCAATCGCCAACTTCAAGAGATCGATTCCACTCCCTATTATACTTCCTTCCTCAACCAAACATATACCCGCCCTCCTCCAGCTGACCTTCCTTGCCTGAAAACAATCCTGCAAACATTACCACGTTTGCCTCCCGGAATCAAACGAAATCCTTCCTCCGGTCAAATCCATCGGTTTTTCATCGATCAGACAGCGAAGCCGAGAGTAGAGCTGCGTCATCCTACAATTAATTGGAAGCGTGTGTGGCTCAACATTGGAAGCAGAGAATTGACTTCATCCCAGCGTAGTAGTTGGTACCTGCTGGTAAATCAAAAAATTGAGCATCGAGTGCTGTGGTGCACGATTGGTCGAGCGGACAACGAGCAATGCCTGCACTGTAACGCGGCGAGAGAAACAATTGTACACAAATTGAGTGAGTGTCAACGAGTGACGGCAGCTTGGCAAACTTTACAGAGAGTATTAGCGACAGTAGTAAACAGCCAAAGAATATTTTCAATCGATGATCTATTGTATCCCATTCTGAGCGGTATAGGCAGAGAACAAAAAACAAGAATCCTCAAACATTTTATCAATTATGTTACCTTCATTATGATTTGTGATAACGTAGTGGACATAGGGGAACTAGAGTTCCATCTACAAGTTGAATTTTAATTTATTTTCGTGTAAATAGACTTAACAAATAACTGAAATACACTAAGTTTTTACAAAAAAAAATATACTGGAAACAAACTATTTTTTTGTGTTTTTTTCGAAAGATTATGCATCGAAACATCGTTTTATGAAGAAATGAGTGATCTGCAACACCTTCGCAGAATATAAATAACATTGTTATTAGGCATTCGCTAACAAGGTGTACACGTGTTCTGTTAAACTTTTTCTTATTTGTTTGAGGATTAGTTCGTTCTTCCAAACTAGAACAGAGTGCATAAGGCCTGCTGAAAGTGTGACATGAAATTCTTGTACTTGAACCGACTTATTCGATATGGATCTACAAAAAATTCATAGTGGAACAGTCATGAATAGAATATCAACATGGGATAATTGGTGCTTGATGTTGTTTTTTAAAAAGTTTTGAATAAGCTATATGTTTTTTTTTTGTGTTTTGCCGTGAGATTACACATAAAAACAACGTTTTATGAAGGAAAGTGAAAATCGTCAACAAGTAACATGGGACAACTATGCGTAGAACGGCAGTAAACATATTGATCGTCTAAAATTAGTTTCAAAATTACTAAATTTTGATAAAAAAAGCATCTCATTACTATTTCTAAGGAGCTGTTGAACTCTGTCCGCGACAACCCAAAAATGCTCAAGAGTATTCGATTGAACGTCGCACTGAAGCAATAAAAAAGAAAGCATTTTTAATCCGCAAATAAATTTCTCTGTTTGTCATAATTTCGGGCTCATTTAACGCTGAAAAATTCTCGTTCCCGTTCCGCCAGATTACGTTCCACCGTCTGCTTTTCACCCCACTTCCAAGAATCTCGCAAACGACAGTAATATAAATCTGATTTTATTCCACGATTAATTCGCTTGCCCCAGTGTTCGATTGTGCTGGCTGTAAAATGGTGAAATCTCAAAACGTTCTCGGACCGATTCTTGCACACCTTTCGCAAGGAAGAGAGGTGAGGAGGGGGTGACGGAGCAACGGAGAATGCCCATAAAATTCCGGATATTATAGCCCTCGAGCACGACGCTGGAATAGAAAACTCACGCTTCACTAGCTGATTTATAACGGAAAGTTATCAGCAAATAATCAAAAGTTTAGTGTAAGTCAAGCATTCACTTTTCGCATTTGTCGTCTGAAGGGAACGACTTCGATTTCCGGTGGAACCCCTCCGAAGGGCCGGCATATCAGGGGGGAAAGGCCATTTACTAACTTCCAGCTGTATGAACAATTGATTCTGACTAAGGAAAAACAATTTATGACGAGCAATATCGTTTACAAATCGAACTCCGTGAAAAACCAGTCGTCTCCTGGCATCAGTCTCTAACCGTGAGCCTCTCATTCTTTCCTGCCCAGTCATCCATAATCGTCTTCGTTTCTTCTCTGCGCTTTTCCCTACATTTTGGGCTCTGCTTCCCTTATTTCCCTTGGAGGCACTTACATACTAAATGGAACAGGACGATGGTCTGGCCGGATCACTGAGAGGGAGCGGGGAAGGGCAGTGGCTCTGTTTTCGTCGCTTTTGCTCCGCGGAACATTTCCGTTATTTTACGACAGCGTGATAAGACACCATAATGCGATTTCCGTTCTCTATAACATTTGAAACAGTTTTCGGCGTCCATTCAGAGTCACAGTAGAAGTTTGATAAGCGAATCGATATTTCCTTGACAAATCTCCCTCAGCGGGAAAGTAAGGGAGTGACATTAACTGGGTGGTGTACAGCGGTGTTCAAGGCAACTGACAATACGGACGATAAATATTTGTTTGGTGCTGTCAATTTGATTTTGCCACGTTAAGATAAAATGATTTAGATAGTCTCACGTGTTCAGTAATATCGAAGTACTACTTCCAAAGTTCCTTGGAATGTACCGAACAGAAATCTAATCCCACCAGCATTCGTATTTTTTATCCGAGTAAATTCACATTAGTAACGCCAATCGTTCATCCTCGTAACAGCGTTTTTTTTGTACGAACAAATTGATACATAAAAGAACATCATAAAGATTACAATCACATCCCGAAAACGATCCCTCAACATCATATTGTGTGTGCTAGAATCGGGTATAAAAACAAGGACACAAGAAGGACTCTCCTCACATTCCTTACAGCACATTCTCTTCATTCCTTCAGGATCACATAACATGCATCGTAGCGTCATTTTGACACCCCCTCATTTTAACACGTCTCAATCGAATGCTTTTGGCTCCTTCCCCTTCCCCCTTCTCGCATTGGCAACGATTTCCGATTCTTTTGTTCGATTACCGCTCTGCAAAATGAACTCGCTCTAGATTCGGATTCCTCTCAGCCTCAGCTTCTTTCCGGCGATGCCGATGCTGATGATGATGAGGGTGGCGAAAGCGTTTATGTCGCTCAGCCAATCACATCCGAGTTCGGAGAGGTTTTTTGTCCCCGCTTCCTATCCTGTGTGTCACTTAAGAAATGGGTAAACCGACGACATGATGTGAGATCATGTGTTGATATCTCAACCATTGCCCTGAGATTGTGCTCGATTTCACTGCAACCCTGAATAGACTTCATCTCATCGTCCTGTTGGGATGAGGTTGGGTTTGAATGACAATGCCAAGATAATGTCACGTTGCTAGCTGAAAGGCTTCCCATCGATTGACTGTGGTTCGAAACAGGTCAATGACACCACTCACGATCGAGTGGTGGTATTCGAGGGGGAGGGGTGTGGTATTCATGAGTTGATTAGTTATGCGGGTAACAGTGAACAATTCAATATCTAGTTAATTTTCCCCAAGTTTTTTTTTACCATTATTAGTTATGAAATTATGGAATGCTGCTTTGAAGCCGTGTTCATCTACGATCTGTAAAAGGACTACGTCACATGAACCATGTCTTCTAACGCTGTAGAGTGTCGTGCTATTACTTCGTTTGTGTTCCTTGTTATAAAATTGTGAACTGATGATCCATTCCATACAAAATCATCGAGTACGTTGTCTGGTAACTATCAATGTTATTATTGTCACAAGAATATCATAACATTCAATATTAATATAAGGTATGTATTTGCAATAATCTAGACACGCTTAACACATTGCAGGTTTTAAAAAATTTCAACCACCAGCATAATATTTCACACACGCAGAGCTTGACATCTACAGTTCAAAATATTATGATCAAATGTAACATTACGTTCCCCTAATTCATAAATGGTTCAAACTAACGGAAACTGGCAGCATTCCCATTTCCCCAAACAGTCCTCCAGTCCAGTCCTTTTTAGTGCTTACCTAGCCGTACTGTCAATACCAAGCAACTAATGCAGCGGCAAGTTATATACAACGCACGCAATTCGATCGCCCGGATAGCAAATGCAGCGTTTGTTTTAAAGGACGCTGTGGAGAGAGAAAATATTGCAATTGACACCCCGCCCGTTTTGAACTCATTAGGTATGAGGAGGCCATTCGCGATTTTGCTGTAACTGTATGAAAAATCAACGCATGAAGTTGCGATACACATATTTGAAAGATTCAACTTGAAGTTGAGGTTTCTTTTTCTTTTCTTGGTGTTTGTGGATTTAGTGAACAAAAATATCTGGAAGTAATAAAAAAAACCATTTATTTATGTTTTTTTTCCTGTTCTTCTTTGGCCGTTCTTGTTACCATAGGTGAGAGACATGAGTATTAATATAATGCCACAACGAAGTCGAATATACGTATCCCACAGAAGTTAAAAAGTCGCGATTCTTTTGGACGGGCTTTGTAAGACCTTTCAAAGCGTCAAACTCAAAAGAGTTGGTTCCGTTGTTTCAATGTCAGTGCTGATCACTTGCCATATTAGTACAAGTGCTCACGCCAAAGCAATTAATTCTAAGCGATGAAGCGATGGAGATCAATCAACGGTTGAATGGAGATCAATTCTTCCATACAACCAGTGTTGCCACATTTAAATCTGTACCAGAGGGGTTTAAAATCTTTCTCATCTGTATTTTTTCTTCAAAAAATCTGTACCATCGAAAATATTCGTTGTAGAAAAAATATATTTTATTAGTAAAAAAAAGTCATTTATTTACTTCAAATACTCAATTCACATTTGCAAGTCATTCGAGTGTTTGATGATGCTTATACAAAGCCACTATGTTTAACCAAATCTAATGAGAACGATACAAACAAGGTATCGAAGCGCTTAAAATGCGTGCGAACGGTCAATTTTTATTCGGCAACAAATTTTTGTCTACCAATTCTGCACATGTTTGTTTTCTGAAACCGTGATTTCCTTTCGGAGTAATTTCACCTTTAGGGTACGGAATTCATGCTCCAGATCTTATATATTCGCATCGTAGAATCCTGGAAACGCCACTAACACAACGAACTTCGTCCTTATGAAACTGATCACTTATTGCATTATAAATGTTTTATTGATCAGCAGCATCAAGCGATACTGCGGCGCAAAAGTAATCATGTACCTTAATGTTGCTTTCTTCAAATGTAAGAAATTTCACGTGGAAAAAATCTGTACCAATCTGTACTTTTTGACGAAAATCTGTATCTGTACCAATCTGTACCAAAAATAACGAAAAAAAATTGTACCCTTCCAGATAAATCTGTACGTGTGGCAACACTGCATACAACTACTCTGATCTGCAAGAAACATCGGGTTGTTGTGCTATTAATAACACAACAATGATCATATCAGCTATCTCCGTTGTCGAGTCTGCTGAACAATGGAAAAATAGAAGGAATACTTCTACGCCTAAATGCCCGCTGTGTAGTGTATCATATGCAATGGTAAAGAAGGAATACTCTTACACCTGAAATGGCTAGTGTGTAATTTACAATTTATAGATATGATAAACATGTCACATGTACACGATTAAAATCCGGCTCTGTTACAGCTAAAATGCTAATTGGCCTAAATAAATAAACAAATGGGATAAACAAAATATTTTAAGACAAAATCACTGATTTTATTATGGCAACTCTGGCATGAACTTCAATGGCTATACAGGCAAACCTTTTTTTGTGCGGGGATAGGGACCGTATAAAAAAATCGCATAAAAACCGTGCAAAACTTCACCAGTAGCTTTAAAAATCGTATTCGTTTTTGGGGTTCATGCGCGGATAATCGAGGATCTGCTGCATTTTTCTACGCTTCAAGCGCAAAATTATGCCGCAACGGTTTTAAGAGTACGAAGATTCTACATTACTTTTGAATGTAATATGTAATACTGCCGTAATCTTGCAAAGTGACGCAAGCGCCTGAGGGAAGAATTTTCAGTACAAGACTTTTTGTAAAATTGCATATATAAACGCGTAAGCGTACATTACGAAAATCTGATCTGTACAAATTGTGTACACATGATGGAAAAACATTGCCATCGGTTTTATTTTTGAAAAAATGCCGTTTTATTTAAGCTATATTACCAATGCCAGTTTGTTGTGGAAACAGCAAATTTTAAACGCAGTTTCCACAACCGATTGGCGTTGATCCTTCAAAGTATGTGAGAATCTGTTTCCAATTATTTTCTCCAAAATGCCGCCGTTGAGTGGAGCATGAGAAAGCATCAGGGAGAAAAGTTCTACACATTTTTCGATTTTGTAACATGCGTTGAACAGGCTAACATAGTTGAGAGCCCGATTGTAACAATTATGGACAGCACCAATTTTTTCCATTCCAAAATGCAATTGAAAACATTGAAAACATGAGATAATGATGTCCAAAATCATCCGATGTAAAGCAGATATAGTTTATGCGAGGATGTTTTGAGTTTTGTTACAAGATGCATTTCGATGGAGAATTTAGAAAAATGCAGCTTTTCACCAAATCCGACATTTACCCTTCAATCAACACTCAGCTTCGATCCATCCGAAAGAGAAAATGAGCAGGTGGGAAAATAATTAGCGTCAAGAACCTTTGTCCCTTGATACCTGAGGATAGAAGACATCATTGCCATCAAAAGACATCAATTCTGATAATCAACAATTGAATTGATGAGTTTCAACTAATTAGTTACAATTTTTATGTGCAATATGTGATCGACCTAGGATATTTTTTTCCTTTGAGATGAGTTTGATGTGATGAATTCAAATATTTGACGAAATTCATAAACAGAGCAAAGTACATGATTTGTAGTTCTGAACCAAAATTGCTATTATAAATGTAGCACTGCATGGGGATGGACTGTTTTGGATTAAAATATTTGACATGACGAGCTTTTCGGAAACGTGATTTTCATTATGCTAAATGTTCATTACGGAAGATGTCGGAAATTTGCTGTCCCTGCTAATCCATCCTATGCTATCAGATCAGATAAAAAAATCACTCCGCATCACAATCAAATTACGTCACACCATAGGGAAAATGGCGCTTACGCCACATCACAGTGGAAATGGCATTTGCGCCACTTTGTATTTAGGTTTTTACGGGGTCATTTTTTCACATTTCTGTAAAACTTCGCAGTTGTTTGAAAGCAGTTGGTATTCTTTACCAATCTATAAGAAAAAGTGAAATGTCAATTTTGGCGCTTGCGTCACTTTGCGAGATTACGGCAGAATAGCAATAGGTGCACCGCTACAAGTTTCAACTGAATGTTCACTGGTACCTTTCTGTCTCCTACTAAACGGATCACAGCTTCCAAAAATATTCGCAATATTTGTCAATATATTAATAACAATAACTTTCTCCGTTTTTGACCCAATCTTACCCCTATCGACGGTATATATAAATAAAAATGTAAGGCAAAATCTGTCGGTAAGCGGAAAACCCGAAGAAGGGATGGTCCGATTTTAGCCTCCTGTATTTTGTTATATTCGTCTCTTCCCGTAGATTAATATAGTGGAGAGAAAAATCGGAAAATTTTCGGAAAATTCTGAAGGAAGGTCGGAAATTCGGAAAATTGAATTCCATTAGTCCATCTGATATTTGTGCTATCGAAATTGTTCGCGTTCTACAATTAGCTAAGCGTTGTTAGTCCATTTGATGTTGGCGCTAACGAAATTGATTTTGTTCGAAAGTGGAAAAGGATTTTCAGACGGAATAACGCATTCCTATATCTTCTATCTATATAAACAAAAATGGAAGGCCAAATGTGTTGGTGTGCCCTAATCCCGAGGAATGGTCCGATTTGAGCTGTCTTTATTCTGTAATATTCTCTGTATCCAACATGTATTCCATGCCACGGAGAAACATGTTATGTCCAAATGCTTGAAGAATCTTGAACGAGAATTGTGTCTGAAAATAATTTTATATTATAAGGACGATTTTTTTAGAAGTACTACACAATTTATAGTAAAAGGAAATTGTAAAGGGCCGAAGGGTAATCAATCAATGAAGAGTTCAGTGATTGGACTCACTAACGTTCACTTAGTAAGAAAACGTGGATGTTTCAAAGTATTCAAATCATAAAATCTATTTTGGGCGGGACGAAGTTTGTCGGGTCAGCTAGTTATATTATAAATATTATATTATATATAAAAGCATATTATAACAATTTATTCGCGAATTTATGCATAGAATATATTCTATATATAAAAAAAATCTCGTGTCACGATGTTCGTGGCCGAACTCCTCCGAAACGGTTCGACCGATTTTAATGAAATTGTGCACAAAACGTTTGTTAGGCATGAGAATAGGTCGTAAACTATATTACATACCGCTAGGATACCGATTACCGTGTATTTAATACCGATATGGGTGACACAATCTATTCTTCTGAATAGAATGAATAAATTTTGTTGGCTTATTTTTTAAATCATGGTTTCAAGAAAAAAAACATTAGAACCAAAATTTTCATTCTTTTAATCCGGTTCCATTTTTTTTTATTTTTTATATCGCGATTTTAGTGTTTTTGTAAACATAATATTCAAATAAAAAACATAACAGCCGCTCCAACTTTCATCATCCACACATGCGGAAGTAACCTCAATTCGTCTAAAGCTAGGGGCATCGACGAGGTACTGGAAACCTTATCGAATAAGTACAATGAATTATTGATATCCTTCAGAACACACACGGATAGCAAATTGTCATCAATCCAGATAAATTATCAGCTGAAGAACACGTGTGTGGATTCAATGATACGAATTAATACTTATGAATATGTAGTTACAAGAGACGAAACAAACAAGAGAGCTCGATGGATGTTTATTATCGAATGATGATTGAACGCAGCTAAGGCAACGTCGTTCTACGGTGTCGTGTGCTGTGCCAACAATTCATCGTCAGTATGTACGCGAAGGTAGGGGGCGAACGATTGCGATTCCTACGACACAATCGACACAAGCAGCATGAGGACGAATAAATTCAACCGCGAGAAGCTATCGAAAGCAACGCCCACACAGCCTTTGCTGTTGCCAGGCTAAAACGCAATGCATTGTTATCGATAGTGTAATTGCCTCCGAAATTTCAGATCCGTCTACTGATCAACCGTATTCTGAAATATGATCGAGTCTGAATAACTCCAACAAATCTCATTTTTCATTCTGTATTCCGTTCGACTCAAGTCCAAACTCAAGTCCAATCAAGTTGTGATAAACATTCGCTATCCAACTCTTGACGAGTAAAGTTCAGTGTCGTTATTGTGCGTTGCCACTTTTACTATTGTGCGATTGGTATAGTGTACGGGTGAAGGTCATTGCTGTCCGCTTTCGAATTGACCTTTTGTGAAGTGGAACAAAGGAAGCAGCGCTCTTGCAGCTTGTAGCCCTTGGCGGCTGTTGAACATTGGCATAACGGGATCGCCATCGTGTGGCTGTCGTTAACGGAAAAATTATCATCACGTGACCGTGTGAGCTATTCTTGCGCTATTGTGTTGATCCATAGCGCGTAGCCTCTGTCTCTCCCTGGTTAGGGCAGTAGAGCGTAGTATCGGAACAACTTTTATATTAAGGTACACATATTTAATATTAATATTATTATTCAACTCATTTGTTCATTGTTTAATATTATTATCATAATTTATTTTTGTTTTGTTATTTTTTTTTTCGAGATTATTGTTAAAATCAATAATATATTAGAAATAAGACAGAAATTTTTGTAAAATGGAGGATAGTGGAGGATCTCCAGAGATGGAGATCTCCGATAATGAATCCCATTTAAGATCTGGGAAAAAACATAAACGAGTCCCTCAAAAAGAAGATAATTCTTCTGGGGACGAATCTGCTCATACTTCCAAGCCCCCCTCTAAGAAAATAGCAAGCCTCCCTTCTGAACCGACTGTTACTTCCACTCCCCCTCTCCCATCATCGATTTCGCTTCCCCCTTCTGATGTTTCCGATCCAACCCAATCCTCGTCCTCGTCCTCGTCTTCTCCCTCTGTTGTTTCCGCTCCACGTGTCAGAGTTTATCCAGAAGATGCACCTGGAACTGGCTCGTGGGTTGTTTTCCTCCGGCCAAAACCAAAAGGAAAAAGCCTTAACGTGATTCAGATCATGAAAGATCTGGCCAGATACACTTCTGTATCTGAAATTCGCAGGGTTAGACCGAACAAATTGCTAGTTGTCGTGAATGAACGGAAACACACAAACGAGATTGTTGCTGACCAACACTTCACTCTCGAATATAGAACATTTATACCCTCCCATAACGTAGAAATTGAGGGGGTGATAACTGAAACGGGTCTGACGAGCGAACAAATAAAAAAAGAAGGAAAAGGCAAGTTCAAGAAGCTTCCCTCAATGGAAGTAAAGATCTTGGACTGTCGCCAACTCGGGAAACTCTCCCATGATGGGGATCAAACTAAATTCACGCCGTCAGACTCGTTTCGAGTCACCTTTGCTGGTGCCGCCCTCCCTGACTACGTTATGGTGGAAAAATTGAGACTACCTGTGCGAATCTTCGTGCCAAAGCCCATGACTTGCAACAAATGCAAGTCAGTTGGTCACACTTCAGATTATTGTGCCAACAAGGAGCGCTGTGCCACTTGCGGAGATCAACATGAGGGGAAATCCTGCAGTGCGACTGAGCATAAGTGTCCATATTGCGGAGGATAACCACACGCGCTCTCAGCTTGTGAAACTTACAAGAGTCGCTGGGAGAAACAGAAGCGCTCTTTAAAGGAACGCTCGAAGCGCACTTTTGCGGAAATTTTAAAGGGCGCTTCTCCACTGGCCCAACAACAACAACAACCAATCTCAACACACAATACCTTTTCCACGTTGCCAGTTGATGAAATGGAAGCGGACACAGCTAGCGGGGGCACACCGTTTATTTTCAAAGGGAATCCCCGGCGCAAAAATGTGACCACTCCCAAAGTTCAAGAACAAGTCCTCCGGGGGATACCCCCAGTTAGCTTGCCTAAAAAATCGAGTGCAGCGGACAAGCAAAATCAGGTTCCTCCTGGCTTCCGTGGGAATAGTTCACCTTCGAACGACCCAGCACTCGAGGGGACATCAAAAACCCCAACTGTCCCTGTTTTTCCGTCCAGCTCAACTTCTCAACCGGGATTTATAAAGTTGTCTGACCTTTTGGATCAAATCTTCAAGTGTTTTAATGTTTCCGACTCCATCAGAACCCTTGTCATCTCAATGCTTCCAGTATTAAAGACAATTTTACAGCAATTGATGCAAACATGGCCCCTCCTTGCAATGATCATTGGGTCGAATTCTTCTGAATCTATAAACATGGCATATGACCTCACAAGACACATTGACTGGAAAAAATATTCGGACGCGATTGCTCTAGCCATCAATTCCAGAGATGGTTTACCTCCATTGGAGGAGTATAACTTCCTTTCTCGTTTGATCTATAACAGCGCGGTTCGCGCTCAAACGAAACCCATCCCAGGTTCCACTATTCGTCGAAGGCCTCCCAATCCATGGTGGGATAGCATATGTTCCAAGCTTAATGTAGAAAAATCGAATGCATTTAAAGCTTTTCGGAAACGTGGAACCCCTGAAAATTTTCAGACGTATTTGGACCTTGAAAATCAATTTAAAAACTTGATCAAAGGGAAAAAACGTGCTTATTGGCGAAATTTCGTGGGAGGTTTATCACGAGAAACGTCAATGAAAAAATTATGGAAAGTGGCTCGAAACATGAGAAATCGCTCTTCAACGAATGAAAGCGAAGAATATTCACATCGATGGATTTTGAATTTTGCACGGAAGGTTTGTCCTGATTCCGCTCCTGTGCAAAAAATTGTTCAAGATATACCACAAGATAGGTGCGATCTTGATTCCGAGTTTTCGATGGTAGAATTCTCTCTTGCTCTCCTTTCATGTAACAATTCAGCTCCGGGATCGGATAGAATTAAGTTCAACTTGCTGAAAAATCTCCCTGATGTGGCGAAACATCGCTTGTTGAACTTATTCAATCGGTTTCTGGAGCATAATATTGTTCCAGATGATTGGAGACAAGTACGAGTTATAGCTATTCAAAAACCCGGAAAACCCGCGTCCGACTTCAATTCGTACCGCCCAATAGCAATGCTGTCTTGTATACGGAAATTGTTGGAGAAAATGATCTTGTTTCGCCTTGATCGATGGGTTGAAACGAATGGCCTACTCTCAGATACACAATATGGGTTCCGCAGGGGCAAGGGGACGAATGATTGTCTTGCGTTGCTTTCTTCAGAAATTCAAATGGCTTACGCCGAAAAAAAACAAATGGCTTCAGTATTCTTGGACATAAAGGGGGCCTTTGATTCTGTCTCAATAGAGGTTTTGTCAGACAAATTACACTCTCGGGGTCTGCCGCCTCTATTGAATAATATGTTATATAACTTGCTTTGTGAGAAACATTCGAACTTTTCTCACGGAGATTCGGCAGTAAGTCGGGTCTCTTACATGGGCCTCCCCCAGGGCTCATGTTTAAGCCCCCTTTTGTACAACTTCTATGTAAGCGACATCGACAATTGCCTTACACAAAATTGCAGCCTAAGACAACTTGCAGATGATGGAGTGGTGTCTGTCGTAGGATCAAACGAATCCGACCTGCAAGGACCCTTACAAGATACTTTGAACAATTTTTCAACCTGGGCCATTGGGCTAGGGATCGAATTCTCCACGGAGAAAACAGAGATGGTGGTTTTTTCTAGGAAGCATAGACCAGCAAAACCAAAGCTTCAACTTTTGGGTAAACCGATCACTCATGCTATGTCATTCAAGTATCTTGGGGTCTGGTTCGACTCCAAATGTACTTGGGGGGCCCATATTAGGTATCTGAGTAAAAAATGCCAACAAAGAATAAACTTTCTCCGTACAATTACCGGCACATGGTGGGGAGCCCACCCCGAAGATCTTATAATGTTGTAACGAACAACTATTCTCTCAGTGATGGAGTATGGCAGTTTCTGTTGTCAATCAGCTGCCAAAACACACCTCATTAAACTCGAGCGAATTCAGTATCTTTGTCTCCGTATTGCGTTGGGATGTATGCCCTCAACGCATACCATGAGTCTCGAGGTTTTGGCAGGCGTACTCCCACTAAAAGATCGCTTCAATTTATTATCTCTTCGGTTCCTCATCCGGTGTAAGGTTATGAATCCATTGGTGATCGGAAATTTTGAGCAATTGATCGAGCTAAATTTTCATTCTAGATTCATGAGTTCATATCATGAATTCACCTCTATGCAGGTTGTTCCTTCTTCGTATATTCCCAACCGTGTTTGTTTTCCTGACTACATCAATTCCTCTGTACATTTCGATCTGTTCATGAAGGAGAAAATCCATGAAAATCCAGATTATCTTAGATTGGGGTTCGTTCCTACAATCTTCAATGCAAAGTATGGGCGTATCAATTATGATAATATATACTTTACTGATGGGTCCTCTATGAATGAGTCCACAGGATTTGGAGTGTTCAACGTATTTTTTAGCACCTCACACAGTCTTCAGAATCCTTGCTCGGTATATATTGCTGAATTGGCAGCGATATACTGGGCGCTGGACAGCGTCGCCTCACGACCTGTTGAACATTATTACATTGTAACGGATAGTCTTAGCTCTGTCGAAGCTATCCGTTCAGTGAGGCCGGAAAAGCACTCGCCGTACTTCCTTGAGAGAATACGAAAAATTTTGAGTGCTTTATCCAGACGCTGTTATGTCATTACCTTTGTCTGGGTCCCTTCACATTGCTCAATTCCGGGTAATGAGAGGGCTGACTCATTGGCAAAGGTAGGTGCAATTGAAGGCGATATATATCAGCGTCAAATCGCCTTCAATGAATTTTATTCTTTAGTTCGCAAAAATACCATCGCTAACTGGCAACGCAAGTGGAATGAAGATGAATTGGGCCGGTGGTTTCACTCGATTATCCCAAAGGTTAGCCTCAAACCGTGGTTCAAAAGTCTGGATTTGAGTCGGGACTTTATTCGCACCTTCTCCCGACTCATGTCCAATCACTGTTCGTTAGATGCACTACTCTTCCGTTTCAATCTTGCCAGCAGCAATCTCTGCGTTTGTGGCCAAGGTTATCACGACATCGAGCACGTTGTTTGGTCGTGCGAGGTGTATCTGGTCGCCAGATCGAATTTAGAAAACTCCCTTCGGGCCCGAGGAAGACAGCCCAATGTGCCGGTGAGAGATGTGTTGGCTCGGTTAGACCTTGATTACATGTCCCATATATATGTTTTCCTTAAAGCTATAGATCTTCGTGTGTGATTGTCCCTACATCCTTATACCCTCCTTTCCTTCCTTTGCGGGTAATTCGTCCCCTTGCTATAAATAGTAGAATAAGTTGACATGTAAATAAACTATAGATATACGAATAGATTTAAGAATTGAGTGTTCATCAACATTGTTACAATTTCCTTATATCCCATCCTTCTCCTAAAAATATGTCACCCTTCTAAACTCGAGTACACCGCGAGTAATCGGTTTTCCACCTTACTAACCATAGATGTAAGAAAATTGTTTATATATATATATATATAGTTTTAAAAATATATTTAAGAATTCGGCTCCTTTAAACTTAAGTAACTGAGCCTGTAAAAATAAACGAATTAATAAAAAAAAAAGTTGTGATAATGGTATAATGCGTGACAATTGGACATAGATGGCATTGAGCTTCGTGTTCTATTTCTGTAAAAATAGAAACGGATTTTCTGGTGGAAGAAACACGCTTTTAAAACGAAAAATATTGATGGAAATTAGCTACACCCTTTCAAATATGTTTTGTATGTAACACTGTAACACATTTTCTGCAAGTGGATAAAAATCGTGTACGAAAATTGTGTCTAATAATGTTTTTATATTATGGATAATGTTTTAGCGGAAATATAATAAAAAAATAAAAAAAAAGTTGAGTTGGGGTCAGTACTATGTCATCTAAGTATTCAAATAAAATGAAGTAATAATCTTTATTCAAATGTTTACAATGTAAAAATGCTTGCGGTCTGCTAATCAGATAGAGAGTAAATTGCTCTACAACTTCTATTTTTCATCAAGGCAAGGTAGCCATATTTCCATAGATCGTACAGATTTCAGAATGCAAAAGTCGATTTCGTTCGAATCGTGGAATCCGATCGGCTTTCAGATCAATCGAATTCCAGAATATGGGTTAGTGTTTGATATTGTTCCCACAAACATGGTTCACCTATGTGGTGATCTGAAGCTTTTACCGCCTTGCGTTGTCATACAAATGAAACACAAATTTCTACATTATTCGAGAATTAATCAAGCAAACGGAACTAGATTTGGCATGTGCAGATTTTAGGGTGCAGTAAATGTTTTCACGGTGATTAGATACTCCTCCCCCCTCTCTTAAGGGGGGGGGGTCTGCCATATAAATGAAACACAAATTTCTACATTGCTCGAGAATTAATCAAGCAAATGAAACCAAATTTGGCATATGGAGGTTTTAGGATGCAATAAATGTTTCTATGGTGGTTCGACACTCCTCCCCCCTCTTTTGGGGTGGGCTGTCCCACGGATGAAAAACTAATTTCGGCATAACTCGAAAACTAATCAAGCGAATGGAGCCAAATTTGGCATTTGAAGCTTTAGGTGGCACGAAACGTTTCTATGGTGAATAGACACTCCTACCCCCTCCCTAAGGGGAGAAGAGGGGAGGGGTCTGTCTTTATTCTATCATATTTTCTGTATCAAACATTTATTCCATGTAACGGGGAAACATGTTATTTGCAAGTGGTTGAAAAATCTTGAACGAGAATTCTGTCTGAAAATAATCTGATGTTATAATGATGAGTTTTGGTGGAAGTACTAGGAATTTTTTAGTAGAAGGTAAATTCAACGGGGTCGATTAGAAGATCAATCAATGAACAGTTCTGCGATTGGACTCATGAACTTGCGCTTAGTAAGAAAACGTGAATGTTTGAAGGTATTGATAAAGAAAAATAAATTTTGGGCGGGACGAAGTTTGCCGGGTCAGCTAGTCCAATATGAAAACAAAGAAACGGACAACCATTGACAAATATCATTAACGCAGACGTTATGACGGAACGACGAAATAATGTGCCAACGAATTGGTCAGCACCAATGAAGTTGTCTGTCATATCATAAATTAATATTAATTTTCTTTATTTAATTTTCTACTTTGAGACAAATATATTACTTTCTTCCACTTTCACAGCTTATTATTTTTTTAACTTATTAACATTATTTATTTTCACCTATTTACATAATTACACTTTACATCAAACACATCATTGAAATAAGATGATTCAAAATGATTTAATTTTTGTTGTCGTCGGTTATCTAAAGCTGTCTAAAGCACTCTTTGCATGTCATAGTTCATATCGCCCCAAGTTCACCCCAAGCCTCGGTACTTCCAAAAACAACCATTAACTCACCGCTCTACCTTGTTACGCGATGCACGCTGCTTTTTGGAAGGGCTTCGGTACCCTGTAACTGGTATTTGTTGCTTCCTCTCTCATACCTCTGCAGCACTAAACAGGGGAACTTGAATGGAAAAGGTTTTTCCGTCGTCTCCTTCGCAACCATCATTGTTGTTGGCTGCGAAAAGCTCTCTCTCTTTCTCTGTCTCGTAACGCCGAAAAGAATGAATGCGCACAGGACAAAACAGATTGAAAGGAACCGGTTCCGTGCACCACCCGCACCATCACGCGCTCCACCCACGCATTGTCCCGAAAGCACGAGGGCGACAACGGAAAATCACCGAAAGACGTCGTTTTCTTACTCATTTGCGAAAATGGAAAATAATTTCCTCCCATTGTTGCCCCGGTGAGGATCTGTTGCGAGTGGGAACGCTTATGACTAGGAGGGAGTGTGTGTGTGTTGTGTGTGCACAGTTTTTTTTTATTCGCGCTTGAAAATGTGCATGATAGGAGAATATCGTGTTTTGCCTTTCCATTCCCCGCCAGACACTCCGGTCGTTATTTATCTTTGTTTGCCATTTGCTGGTTTCCCTCTGTTTTCAGGTTCGTTTCGACGACTTGAGAAATGCTTCTGGGAATTGAGCCCTGAGACGGGATTTGAAATATTTCGACGCAGGAAATTGTAACCGAGTTTCAATTCTTCCGAAGTCGAAGAATAACTCTATCGGTTTAGGGCTCTACATCACCGCAAGAAAGGCAGGATATTCACTCACCACGGGCGGGAATTCTCCACCAAGGTGTGGGTGGAAGGATTCAAGCAAAAAAGAAAACATTATGCACAAAGGAACAAACGGTGACGGGAAACTTTCCTCCCCCCACCAGCGCCAGCAGCAGCATTAGTACATATAGTGATTTTTCATTTTAAATGAGTGCAATTTGTTATCCTGATGAGGATAATGTGGATTTGTTATCCAGCAGCCGGCAAGGCGCACTTCATCCGGCTTTTTCACGCTCGTACAAACGCGGCGCTGAAAGGAGCATGCTGCTATTCACCTTCCGACGCTGAGCGCATTCTTGACACTATGCTTCGCTTGATATTCTCCTCCCACGCCCCCAGCTTTCCCATGTCCTGTGTCGATCAGAACGATAGGAGCGAAAGAAACACAATCCGTTGTGTGGGAGGGCATCTGTGATAGATTAAAAAATAAACCACAAAATGTTGTTCCATTCGCGGCAGCCCCAACAACCGTTGCCGGAAAACAATGCGACGGCAGAGATTAAGTGAGCTGAACCTCATCTATCTAATAGTGTGCGGATTTTCCGGATGAACATGTGAACCAGAAGAACTTACCTGGCGTGCTGAGGACCAACGTTGCCGATGTCGTGTGCCGAGCTTGCCGTTATCTGCGAATCGTTGATCGCTCCAGACTCCATTCCTAATGGGTTTTTGCATTTTTCTGTAATTAGAAGGGACGCAAAAAGCGAACCCCAGGAAGGAAGAAAATCGATTAGTCTTGACTCATTAGCAACAGGTCTCGGTTTGCATGGCGTACAAAGGGAACATCATCGTCCACAGTCCTCCTCCCGGAGCAGCCGAACAGCAGCTCCGGTGTCCGAAGGTTGCGAAGGTAAACTCGGCGGAAAAGTGCTGACCGTATCGCGGCGAGCGGAAAGTCTCTGCCATTGACGTTGCCGCCATCGGATGATTTGTGGGTCAGTTTTCAGGCAGTAATTACAGCGTCTGTTGCCCCCCTCGGGTTGGACTGCTTCGCGTGGGAGGACACTCTCGACTAGGTTTGAGAACTTATCGGATGGACGGTATTTGTGTTCGGAACTCTTTTGGAATCGGGTTGACGACACCAAGTGATAAATGGAGGTTATTGGCAAGGCAATTGCATGAATTCGTTGCCACTAAAGAAGCAAATGACGGATTTTATGCCAACTCGTCTTAGGAGTTGTCAGCACCATCTCAGATAGCAGTGAAACGTATTGCGGGTAAAGACATTGGTCATTTAAGCAACTTTGCACACTTGAAATCTCCGAAAAAGCTTTTTCTTCTTTATTTTTTACAAAAAATTATAACTCAAAAACTAGAATATCTACGAAATTCTGGTCAAAGGATGAAATGTTTTTTAAAGGAAAATTGCACTGAAAAAAAATTATTTTCAAAATTGAAATTCATTCTTCACAAGAAAGGTTTTTTTAAATTCTCAAGAAAAATATGTGAATAGCCCTCATAATTTCCAACAAATGACCTATGCATCGGAAGATGAGTACTTTTACAGGGAAAAAGTTTTTCTAACAACAACTTTTTCATGTTTTCTGAAGAAAAAAAGATATGAACAGCCCTTACAATTTTTAACAAGTCACCTATACATTGGAAGATGTGCACTTTTACAGGAAAAGAGTCTTTTCCAACAACCACTTTCTCATGTTTTCTTTGAAAAATTATTATTAATGTTCAACTCGTAAAAATGTTACGAGTAAAACATTATTTTTTTCAGAAGCCTCCATACAAAAATGCCATGTATTCCAGAAACTATAAAAGATAGAAAGTTGGTGTCTTCGAAAAAAGTTCATATTTTAATAAGATCTAAAACTTCGTCGATTACGCTACATCGTTCAAGCGTCCTGCTCAGAAATGAAGAAAATTTTTAGCGACATTCACTATCAAGCGTCAAGCAAAACGCAAAGAAATATATATCAAAAAAGCGAACGATTGGCAGCCCATGTGGAGAGATTTGGTTTTGGTCGATACTAACCCGAGATAGGAACAGCGCACCCTGGGAAGGGAAGCTATTGGAGAGGACCCTATAAAGTTGTGAAATTACCGAGTGAACAACTGTTATAAAAAATGGAAACAAATTTGAAAAAGTTCACAATAATAAATTAAGAAAATATAACAATTAACCAACATAAACTCTATAAACTATAATAAACGACGTAGTATATAGAAAAATCAGCTATTTCAGTGAACTCGATGGTTTTCTTTGGCGACATAAAAATGAATTAAAACAAATCTACAAATCTACAATAGCTGACCCGACCCCCTAAATTTAAACGGTCATTCATCACATAAAATTCTCGTTTTTGGCGACTTCGGCATTGAAATGAATACTACAGTGGTAGACATTCGTTTAGCCGCACCCTATTTTTTTCTCAATATTTATTTCAATATTTTTTATAAGCCAACTATTTGTACAGTTTTGTTCATAAAAGACTATTGTTGTTTATTTTCATCGAATTCATTCTAAAAAGTATAAATTCACTTTTTGTTTTCCAAGTAATTGAAATATGTAGAATCAGGGTGGACATTCGTTTAGCCGCATCCTAAAATTTCAATAAAAGAAAATTTGTGCGGCAAATTTCGAGTCCAATCGGTAGCTAATATTTAGTATGTTCACCTCCATTTCAGAACACTTTGAAAACTCGTTTTAGCATCGAGTCAGACAGCTTTTAAATTGTTGCCATATTGATTATAGCCCAACACTCCTGAATTACTGCCTTGAGGCTGGAAATGTTGTCAAATTGTCATCCGTTTGCATAGACCATCTCGGCCAAGATTCTCCATAGATTCTCTATGGGATTGCAATCGACTGCAAGCAGGTCATTCAAGAAGCGGAATTTCCTTCTCAGCAAACCATGCCTTCGATTGCTTGGAAACGTGGATCTATGCATTATCCTGCTGAAAAAACGATATCCTCGGTAGCGTTATTCTCAATATGGCCAATCAAAACGTCCTCCAGTAATTGAAGATGATTTTCGTAGTTCATTCGGGTGAAAATGAAACAAATGGGAAGTTTGCTGTGATAGGAAACGACTCCCGACACTGTCAAACTTTCGCCCCCAAAGTTTCGCTTAGATCTCATGACATTCCGTCGACTTAAATTGTACCAATAGCAACTGTAACAGTCCGGGCCATCCAAATTGAACTTTTTTCGCCAGAAAATACAACATTTCTCCATTCCAGATTCCATTCCATGTATTGCTGCG
Organism: Toxorhynchites rutilus septentrionalis; assembly: GCF_029784135.1. Lineage (NCBI taxonomy): Eukaryota > Metazoa > Arthropoda > Insecta > Diptera > Culicidae > Toxorhynchites > Toxorhynchites rutilus. The sequence goes on from NC_073746.1 coordinate 181,537,848, forward strand.
CGAAAATGAGATGGTTTTACTTATGGGTGGCGGTCAGTTCCGGCTTCCCTTGGAGTTTCTTCCACATGATGTTTAGTGACTCATTCAAGATGCGCGCACTATGTCTCTTCGTTACTGGAACAACCGATTCTGCCTTAAGGTGAAGGTGGAAGCTAGCCATAAATGGCTGCCACAATGGCGCTCATTTCTTTCATCTCCCTCCCTCACCTCTCGCCCGAAAATCAATAATTTTGCGAAACAGTGTGAAGAAAATGATCGTTTTCGCACACTTCCCATCAAGTAATATCAACCAAACTCTAATCGATTACTCACAAGATATTAAATTTTCATCTGCTTTCGCACCGTATAGTGAAGAACGTCGGAAAACTCGACCAAGTGCTCTGAAAGTTAAATTTTCGTTTTTCAATCTTCTGCAATGGTTTTGTTTGTATTGGTGGAAGCATCGTTATTTTTTCGACACTGATGCCAAACAACATCATCGAAACAGCTATAAAAACCACTCAATAAAATGTTATTCCGGAGTCATAGCGTCCCATGTCATGAAAATCAATAGAATAAAATTGTGTTGATATCAATACAATTATTATTTTTACGTTTAATGGGTCTATAATGTAAGTTTTAGCAACTTTAACATTGGGTAAGAAAATTGTATTGCAGAGCTCGGAACACTGCCACGGCTGCCTATGCTTTCAAAAACAGTAAACGGAAAAGTATTAAATTCAATATAAATGCCTCGGCCAACGAAGAGAAGGGTTAAGGCTTTCCAACGTGAATATGTGAAAACAATACGATCAACGAAGGAAAATATTAAGGAATTATCAACATCGAGTTACTATGCGGAAGAACTTGTTAATACCAAAAGTGCCCCAATTCGCATGTGTTATAAATTTGCTCATGTTACGCTCGCGTATAATCAGAATCATATGCAAATGCACCTTCTATATATATTTATATTTGCAATTGTTCATCGGAACATGTCGTTCATACATTTTACTTTAGTATTGAATTGTTATTTGTTTTTTTATTTCAAATGTATTCAAAGACTCGTGTCAATGAAGCGCCACACAGTCTGATAAGTGAATTGATCTATTTACGTATGCTTTGCTCTTCTCTCACAAACACTATTACCCCATTTTTACACGAGGGTTTACCTATACTACTACAATGGCTAGCTTCCACCTTGACCTTAATGTATGAGCAGGGCATCGTTTACTGGTTACTTCGTGTCTTATTCGAACTTTAAGACGCAAAGTAACTTTGGTGTTCCCATTTGTTGGTCGATATATCCCATATTTCTGGCACTATTTAAAGAAATTCCGTACCACTTTCTCAGATAGACCAATTTTTGTTACGATCGAGCGATTAGAAACCTGTTCACTGAATATCTTTATTATTTTCCGCCCCTCTTCCGTCAATAGAATACCTTTCGCCATTCCTGTAAATTCTACATAAATCACTAATCTGACCAACTTCTTACGTTGCACATCTAATATTTATCTTGTAAATTGAACATTCCCAAGTATTTTTTCAAAAAACACAGAAAAAGGCTTGGTGATTATGCGAAAACTCGATTTTTATGCCCTGCGGCTAAACGTATGTCTCGGGAAAAAACGACGTTTGAATTGCGTGTGTGCGTGTGATTATGACGGAGTCCTTCCAATAAAATTGACTTTAATATACTACCACTACAGCAAATAAGTATCCCGATAAAAAGAACATTCCTTGTTGTTTTGGAAGTGTTTCAAGTTTTTTCCAAGTGCGGCTAAACGAATGTCTATCACTGTATAACTCCTCAACTATGTTTTATAGTGATCGATGTGGTTCATAAGTATCGAAAGCGGAAAAGCGGAAAACGAGTATAATCTTGTTTTGACATCCGATTTGCCGATAATGACTATAGATGACCAACAATGATGGAAACTCCGTACAATATGGGTATTGCGTGAAAGGTCTATAACAGCGGAAGTCAAATATCGTATTCCGATGCCATTTTGGAAACGAAGATGGCGACTTCCGGTTAATCTAAAACTAGTAGACCGGAAATGATGTAGGGGGGTTGAGTTAGACAAAAAAAGTATTAGAGCGAAATGGCGGTAGTAAGAGAACACATGCACAAATGGAAATTGAAACGAAATCGGAAACAAATGCAACGCTCAATGCTCAACGCTCAACGCTCACCGCTGAATGCTCAACGCTCAACGTACAATGAGAAACGATCAACACTCGATGCTAAAAGCTCAACCCTCAACGCTCAATACTTAAAGTTTAATGAAAAACGCTCAACGCTCAACGATAAACGTTCAATTCTCAACGATCAACGGTACACACGCAAATACAAACACCCACACACAGAACGAAAACAAAGAGTCAGTTTAGGACCACTCCGACCGTTTTCCAGTTAAAGGCATGCCGTGTACTACAGGTAACAGGTAAACTCAATTTATATAGCATGTTTCGATGAGCAGACCGTGAGCAGTTGAAATTGCCTAGTTTTATAAAGTTTCGATTCCTAAACGAAAACACAAAACGGCGCCAAAATGCCAGAATGAAGGGAGCAGGAAAAAGGTCACCATACAACCAAATTGTCAACGTAGTGACACCTTTCATTTGACACTACTGAAATTCGGTAGATAACGCCATTACTGAGATCCAAGGGGTGGTCGGTTCTGGGTCACCGGTCGGATTGGAGTAACCTTCCTCTATTTTTTTTTCTCGGTTCTGCTATATTTATCTGAAGCAATTCGTATAACTAGATTTTGCTCCTCTCGCTATTATAAACGGAATTAGCGATCAATAACACGAAAAAAAATGTAGCACATTATAACAATCCTAAATCGACAACGGAAGATTTTTTGATTTATGAAATAGGCATCATTAGAAAATAAACCACAGTATAATATAGTTCTCATTAAATAGTAGAGGATGATGATTCATTCATCCTCGGAACAAGAGCATGTCGTGTAGAGTTAATTGTAGAATATAACTACAATAGCTACAGTATACTACAGTATAGTAGAAGAAACACTTGCAAGCCATTCATGTTCAGAATGTTCCATTAAGTTCTTGAACACAACCCACCAGTAAATAGTGGTGACCATAATGACGAATTTTTGGCACCATTGCTCTTAATGTTTCTTACAGGTTGAGGTTCAGTTTGGTCTGAAGAAAAAAAGAGCCTTGATAGTTCAGGAACTTTCAATTATGATACACAATAATTCCAAGGATAACACTATCCATCTCTGAAAACAGACAGCAACTCGAGACTGAAGCCTTGACAAATATTATCTTTCTCCCAGACAGCGCACGTGCGGCTTGAGGACAATGGGCAAAATGCATAACACAACATGTTGGATTTTCGTACCCGATAGGAAACCTGCTGACAGAGCCGTAATCCTCTGTTTTGTTCCATGTGTACGAACAGTTTGTTTTGCAATTATGATGCTGTTGGTAAATATTTTGCGAACGAGAAGAGCCGCATTCATTTGGGAAGCTGACGTTAATGCTGTCGTCAGTTGTAGGTTAAATTTCAGAGTATGGATAGAAACAATGAAAATATGGAAATTGAATTTGTAATAATCTAATTTCCAGAAATTTACTTCAAAGAAAAACAATAAGTCGATCTGGTGGGATATCAAAGTTAAAATCAACAGTGAAGGTCATAGTCTCGGTTTCTACCGTTGATCTCTTGAATGTGCTTAGCAAGAGTTAGTTCACAAGCAGACGAGTGACAGATAGCTGTCCCAAGGCAAAAAGAATATCGTCTGGAGTACATATTTTTGCAGCGTTATTAATTCAATTCAATTTGGAGGCTGAGGCATACAGTCAGAAATGCGCCGGAACGAGAGGCACAGCGCAGAGACAAACCAGACAAGCCCTTGGAATCCTTCGTCTGAGAAGTTACGAACTCAGACCTGTCTCGAGTCAGCTTGAATCAGTCCTATTTTAATGTTACGGGTATTTACCGCCGTTTCAGGTTCATCGAAGTAGTTTTACTTCGGATGCTTCTCACAAAAGCATCCTATGAAGTGTGTGTGTGACTAAGTTTGCTTCCTCCCTTCGGACTCGTATAATTCCAGACAGTTCAAATTTTGCAAATTTAATGAAAAACCCGATATGGAAAGACAATTATAAATGGAATTAAACCAGTATCTGCAAAGTATAATTAATTTGTGATGATTTTCCCCGTGAATGAAAGCTAAAATCAGAGGCACATTATTTATTCAGCCGTTTTCTTGAACCGAGTCCTCATTGTCGAATTTTTCTCACTCTTTAAATTGACTTTCCGTGCCCAGGAGGAAATATTGCCCAGCTGAAAGAGTCCTATCGTTGACTCAAATAAACCGAACATTAGCGAAAGGGGGAAACCCCGAATGAGCTAACACAGAAGAACTTTCAGTCAACTTTTTGCCCACAGTTTCGCCTCAACTTTCAATCACTTAGTCAGCTGGTCGCCCCCAACTTTCTGCTTCTGCTGCTGTCGATTGCCGTCAACCATGTAAAGAATTCCAAATTCGATAAGCACTTCGCCAAAACGGGTGCTATTAAACTAATTCACTTTGGTCGTGATGGAGTGCCGAAAAAGAGACACTGGTTCGATTGAGATGTCCACCGTTTTTTCGGGAGGTTGGAGGAGGCGAACCCTTCAGCCCTTCAAATGGAATGAGATTTGAATGATTTGAACTTTGTGAAAGTGGAGGAAAGTGAATTAAGAAGATAAACTGTTTGATTTTAATAAGAAGGAAGAAACATCTCACGAATGTATCGGTTCACAGCAAAATATAAACAGAAAATGATGAATATTTTTACTGTTGAAATAGTTATCATTCTCCGAAAAAAATGACGAATTTCGTGCCAACTCGACTGGCCATTGGCAACAACATCTCAGATTGCAGTGAAACGTTGTGGGTGTAAAGACATTGAGACAAAGGCCATTCAAGCAACTTTGCATACTTGAAAACTTTAAAAAAGAATTAGAATACTTTTTGAAAATAATCACATTTTTTCTTTACTTTTTACAAAAAATTATACCTCAAAATAGGATGAAATAAAGGAAATTGTTAAATTGCATACTTCCCCGAGCCCGACTGACCCGGTTACTTCTATTCAATTTGATGTTTTCATTTATTTCCTCATTTACTAACTTAAATTTAGATCGCACTAGAATCGTACGCATATATTAAATAACAAACAGAACGAAATTAAACACCGCGTGGTTGAACTCGCCTGCGATATGCTGAGTTTTGTGCTTGCCATCGAAGCCTTGTCTCACCCGTTGAAAACCCATTTCCGTCTTTCCAATCTAACCATCTCACGGTCATCATACATTTTTTCACCTTTACATTTGGTCATCATACCTTTTTTCACCTTTACATTTGGTCATTATCACATTGCGCATTTACATTTTCGTATAATTTTTTTGCTCTTTTTTTCACTCTTGTTTTAGCCTCTTTATTGTACATATTTTTCTTTAATGCTTTCAAATAATGTTATTAATTACTTTCTTCCCTTTATCTCTTTAATGTTACTAATGGATCATTATTATTTTAATTATCATTATTTACAATTTTCCTCTCTATCATATTTATTTTTTTTGCAGTTTCATCTAACATTTCTCATATTTCTTGTGTTTTATTCAAATGAACAACAACAAAAGGTATTGTTTGTCATAATTCAATGGAATAATGTTCTTTATGTGTATTGTTCATCATACACTTTATTTATAGCTATATATCTTTATACTATTCATATCTTTTATCTGTTTTGTCTATCTTTTTTTTATTTTTTTAAGTTTGATTTGGGTGTGAATTATAAGAAACAAAAAAAATCATGAAATCACGAAATAATTACAAATAAAATCATTAAAAATATATAAAAAATAATAAAATCATAAATCAAAAATGTTGAAGTTTTCTTCCAGGTTTTGTGTACCTCGCTCTCTTTTTTGAACAGGTTGAGATGAAGGTTATACGGTCTCTCTCTCCTTCCATTCTTGCATCTGCCACTCACGTTCATTCCGAGTCATCACTCCTTGTTCATTCTATCTTTTCGCGTTTTAAAACTTCTAAATTCATTCTGCGGAGGGAAAAAACTCGCAAAACAAAATAAAATTTGTGGAAGAAAAGTAAAAAATTTCGATTAATTTTTTTTCTGCATTACAATAATAATATTTTTTTTCAATTCTTTCTTTATTTGTGATCCGCCATTTTTTAGCGACCGCCATCTGGGATTTACATTTTTCATATATAACTGTGTTCTACTAATCAAGCCCTTTCATTTGATACCCATATTGATGGGGTTTTGGAAATACCCATATTGATGAGGTTTTGAGAAAATTTGTAATCCGCCATTTTGTAGCGGCCGCCATCTTGGATTTTCAATGGAACACGCAGTTTTATAATGACTGCAAAGATGAAGCAGTGTTCCAAATTTCAGATCAATCGGTCAACAGAAAGGAGATCAAATTTCTAATCATGTGGGACAGGGCTACAGACAAAGTTACAAAGTTACAAAGCTACAAACGTACATACAAACGGGTGAAGCTGAATAAAACCGTTTCATAAAAGTAATGGCCATTTTGAATTTGGATTTTTCATGATGTGATGTGTTCTACTAATCAAGCCTTTTCATTTGATATCCATATTGATGGGATTTCGAAAAAATACATGTATCGCCATTTTGGATTTAAATTTCCCCCAATAACTATGTTCTACTAGTCAAGCCCTATCGTTTGATAGACATACTGATGAATTGAAAAAAAAATGTCACCATTTTGTGATCGCAGCCAATTGTGATTAGCATTTTTCAGAAATAACTGTATTCTAACTGTATTCCCTTTCATTTGATACCCATATTGATGGGGGTTTTATAAAATACTAGCTGACCCGGCAAACTTCGTCCCGCCCAAAATTTGTTTTTTCTTATCAATACCTTCAAACACTCACGTTTTCTTACTATGAGCAAGTTCATGGGTCCAATCGCAGAACTGTTCATTGACTGATCTTCTAATCGACCCCGTTGAATTTACCTTTTACTTTCAAATTCCTAGTACTTCTACCAAAACTCATCATTATAATATCAGATTATTTTTAGACACAATTCTCATTAAAGATTTTTCAACCACTTGCAAATAACAAGTTTTTCACTGTTGCATGGAATAAATGTTTTATACAGAAAATATGATAGACCAAAGACAGCCCTAAATCGGACAATTCCTTCCTCGAGTTCTGCTCTTATCAACACATTCGGCGATACTTTTTTATTGGTATAGATAGGAGTGCGCTTCATGACATTAAAATCCATTTCCAGTTTCTAACAAAGATCAATTTGGCTAGTGCAAACATCAAATGGACTAACAGCACTTGTCACTATGTAATTGTAGAACATATGGGAATTTAATTTTCCAAATTTTCCCTTTTCCTTCAGAGTTTTCCGAAAATTTTGAATTGTCATGTTTTTTTAACAAACTGATAGATATTTTTCATTATCTTCTCCTACACTTCAAGACCCCCCCCCTAAGAGAGGGGGAGGAGTATCTAACCACCATAAAATCATTTATTGCACCCTTAAACCTCCAGATGCCAAATTTCGTTTCATTCGCTTGATTAATTCTCGAGTAATGCAGAAATTTGTGTTTAATTTGTATGGCAGCCCCCCCTTAGAGAGGGGGGGTGGAGAGTTTGACCACCATATAACATTTCTTGCTCCCTAAAACCTCAATATGCCTAATTTGGTTTCATTTACTTGATTAATTTTCGAGTGATGCAGAAATTTGTGTTTAATTTGTATGGCAGCCCCCCCTTAGAGAGGAGGGAGGGGCCTCAAACTATCACGAAAACCTTCCCCGGCCCTAAAAACCCCTACATACCAATTTTCATGTTGATCGGTTCAGTAGTTTCCGAGTCCATAAGAATCAGACAGACGGACAGATAGACAGACAGACAGACAGGAATCCATTTATATATATATATATATATATATATATATATATATATATATATATATATATATATAGAAGATGTAGCTCCTTTTTCCATTCGCTTCTACGTAGATTAGCGAGAGCAAATTCTCCACGCTTTTTCAAATTGAGGCTTAAGATTAGATATACCTTTATTTTGAAAGCAATATGAGTTTTGAGGCTCCATTATCATATCACCTCAATAGTTGCTAGCAGAAAATCTCCGAAATGATTTCACCAGTATTTGTCACATAACAGAGTTCCATTTGAGGGGACTCTGACCATTGATCATACATAACAATGCCACGGTTAACAATAAACTTGTATCTGTGGGTCAAACGATGTACAGAACGTCTCGTGAACAATTCACTCACGAAACTCAAATCATACTTATTAATATGCCTCCATCTGTTTTCATCTCCGGTCAGTTCTGGTCGTAAGCTTCCCAATCTTCCAGCTCACAACATTCATACACTCAGTTCTGTTCGAAAACTTACTGCAAACCACCAACCACTTTGTCCTGTTGTGCCTTCCGGCGCAGACCAGTTCCCGAACCATCATAAACCACATACAAAACTTTACGGTGAAAACTGAATTCAGTCAACTTGTTCTCGGTATAAATCATAATTTTCTCTGGATGCTGCCCGAGAGAGGGAGAGGAGAACGAATGCGGAGGGAGCTGTTTGCTCGAAGATAGTTTAATTTAATGTTTGTTTATGGAACAATGAAAACTGCAGATTCTTCAGCCGGGTGAATTCTCCTTCCTTCTTTATCCTCTCTTCAGGTGGTGGAGAAAGAGGACAAATACGAGCACGGAAAAGAAGACAAAAGTTTTATGTTTGCAGATGCTTTATTATGGTAAGCATCAATCAAGCAAAAAAGTTTCTGCTTCTGCAACCCTTGCCCAGTTGCCCCTGGGCGAGAGCTCTTGCTGGCGTGTGCGGTGGTGGATGGAGTGGAAAAGAATTGAAAACTTTCAAATGATGAAATATGAACTAATTCAGCATAGTTTTGTAAACTATTCTGATGATGCGGCTAACGGGAGGTTTCTCCAGCGACGGTTAAAGTGAAATATTGGTGTGCAGTTTCTGTACAGATGGAGACTGTGGGATGCAAAGTATCGAGTGGTGTTCGTTAGGAAGTTGACCAGAATGTAACTAAGATGAAAAAGTCATGTAAATTTGAATGTGAAAATATTTGACGCCAAAGAACTAGTTTACCCCCATGATAGCCTCTACAATTTACGGCTATGACTAGACAATATGCTGGGTCGAAACTGAATCAAGTTCTACCCCGCAGTTCAATTGAAAATCCAAAGAGGAATGGCCCAAATGTGAACATTCTTTGCCGATTCGTCTAAATAACTTCACCCGATGTAAAACCAATACGTTCACCACTCAAGAGCACAAGAACTGCTAGAACAGCAAGAAATTTTCCCACCCTTCGATTGCATACAGGAGGAAAATCCTCATGAAAATCAGAGCAAGTCTTTCATGTGGTTTGAACTGCTGGATGGGATGCGATCCTGTTTGGTTGCCGTATACTCGTATACCTTCCAAAGCACACACTTCCATTATATTCCCAAACAGGCAGCAACATTCATGCTAGTCCCGATTGTGTAAGAACAACAACGAAGGCAGCAAGAGCAAACCAATTTCGAAAATATGCTTAATTTCCTTTATTGTTTTCCATTATGCTTCACATGACGCCCTTTAATCCCAGCCCCAGCGGTGCGGCAGAAAATACTTCCTTTTTTAATTTTTTCGGCATGCGCTCGCCTGCCATCCTCGTTGTGGCCTCGCATCAGCGCAAAGCCGGATTCGGCTTCTTCCGTGGAATCCTGCTTTTCACTTTCCATAAATTCATAAGCAATTTTCATGAACACTCTCAACGAACCCACATGCACAAAAACCCTTTCCGGCGTGGTGTTCGGGCATTCTTCATTCCGTTCCGTGTGCATGATGAACGAGAACACACTTCTTCATCCCCCCACCCTTAAAAAGGCGTAGCAAAAATAAGCTCTCTAACACAAAATATTCACAATTCGCTACGTCCGGTGCTTTGGCCGTAATAAACCCTCCTTTTCTTGCACCCGATGGCGCCGCTGCCCTAGGTTTGGTAAGGTTTGAATGGCAGAGGCAGAGAGAGAGAGTGAAAAACACAGCAGGAGTTATGCCGGAAGTGCACTGGTGGAAAATCTTACCGCAGGACAACTCGAAACACGTATCATGTAGGCTGCGGGACGAGGGGAGAGAGTGTTGTGGATCCACAACCCCAAAACGACGCAAACAACCATTTTGATGCTAAACTCCCAACATGACCTAACGCTTTACCGGTGGGAGAAACACAGGCAATGAAATTGTATCCTGGTAGTGTGCGCATCCACACGATGCGTAAATATTGCTGTTCATCGAGAGCTGGGCAACTGTTCTCGAAAGTAATAAAAGATTCGTATGAATGTTTCTGATTTACACCTGACAGGCAGCAGTACACAGCGCTGACAAAGTAAACTCAAACTTCAATTTTGTACCATTTTGACGTAGAACTGCGTCTTTCAGCAAGGGTTTAAAACAGAGATCGAAATTCTCGCTCGGCTGCGCGATAAATATTCAGTCAATCAATCTAGTTTTCGATGAACCGTGTATTGTTGATATTCGTCTCTTCCTTTTCACCGAAATTCTTTTTCAGAGAGAAAGAGATGTGGAAAATCTCTATCTCGGAAGTTCAACGAGAATGTCTTTTCGTCTCTCATTTGGTACTGAAAATATGGAGCGAAAAATCAAAGCTAACTTCACCAACGTTAGTCTGTTAAGAAGACGTCCAAACGATCTGCATTTGAAAGCGCCTGAATTGTACAAATATTCATCCATCTCATGTTCACTTCACGATGAAACCCAATATTGCCGCACGTTTTCATGCAATGTTTTCAGCTGTACTGTAGAAGTGAAAAACCATTATCGTCATCAAGGAGTCACTGAAAACGAAAACATTTTTCGGCAATCATAACTCGACGAAAAATAAAAATCGACAATGGATTTCTCGCAATAATCGAAGTGAGCGTATAACATTCTCTCGCCTCCTATATTGTCAACTATTTTTCCCCGTGGGTGAAAACGGATATTTTTCGTCTCAAATCGGCGAGCATTTCGATCTCTGGTTAAAAATCACATAACATCACGATTTCATGAAATAATTTTAACGTTCATAACTGTGTTTTGCTGCGAACGGATTTTGACAATTTGACTACCAATCGAATCGGAAATTCTCTATGATTTGTTTGATGTGCGACCCATTTCAATTACCTAGTCCATTATAATTATTATTATTATCATTGAATTGATGAAAACTGAAAGCATTACATACATAGCATTTTCCATAGAATGTTTGTGCGCATTGATGTGCTTTTTTATCTTTTTTTTCTTTATTCAAAATAGATTGCAACAAATTATGCGCCCTCAGTGAGAACAAATCTCTTTGAAGGAAGCATACTATCCTATTCTAAAATTAGTTCAAACACTTATTCACAGCACAATTTCAACTGTTTACGAGATTTGTGTTTAGAATAACAAACTATGAGACTCTGGTCGGTCAAAAAAATGATAATTAAGGAGGCTGACCAGACGTATCGGTTGACCATCGAAACTGTTACGGATGCAGTTGAGATGTTTCCTGACAAACATGGAAGATCCGCTTAGCCTTCGCGCCAGGAAGCAGTACCTTGCCTCACAAAAGGAACGGTTTTCGCAGAACAACTTTGAAGGACTGTATATCATATGGTACATTATTTTCATTGAATTTAGGAACAATACATTTTAACTTCAACAATGTGTCCAGGTCTTCCTTGATTTGATTACGAATAATTCCAGTATCTGTACCGGGATAAAAGACAACGGTGTCATCGGCAAAGAGTCACTGTTTACCACGGAGCTTTAGTTTTGCTAGCAAAAATGCAAAAAATAATATAGGACCCAAATTGCTTCCTTGCGGTACACCAGTTGATATGGTTCGTAACGTCTCCAACTGTTAAAAGGTTGACAACGGTTGGTAAGATAGATTTCCAATAAATTCCTGACATTCCCTCTCATACCATAAGCTTCCATCTTCCTAATAAGTAACTGATGATCCCCCATATCGAAAGCCTTTTTTAGATCGATAAATAGGGCTCCGAAATATTTTTTACTATCTAACGCCTCATAAATATCTTCAACTAGTTCATTTAACGCAGTTATCGTCCTAGAACCTTGCCTAAACTCATATTAGTAGTTGTATAATATACGATTACGGGTGTGAATTCCACAATCCAGGACACAATAAGTTTTTCTAATATTTTATCCATTATAGATAATGTGGATACAGGTCTGTAAATATTCATGTTCTTCAGATCACCTGACTTATAGATGACACGAACAATTTCAAGGCAATCCGGGAACTGACTGGTATCGAGAATTGCATTACATACGTCTACCAGCAATGACGAGAAAAACTCATGATGTTTTTTGATAAATGATACTGGCATTGAATCTGTTCCAGATGCTTGCTTAGGATCCAATTGGTTAATTATAACGATAACCTCATTAAGACAGGTAGATCTTCGAAACATCGAAGACTTTAGTGGTTGCATAGTTTCAAATCGATTAATGTTCCGATTAGTATAGATCGTGGAAGCAAGGCTAGGTACAATTTCGCCGAAGAAATCATTGAACTTAGTACAAATTTACTCCATCTACCGATGCGACCGGAAATCTCGCACTAGTGCACTTCTACGTGGCGGTGGTGTTCTGGTTTCCGTAAAGTCTGAGCTAAATTGTAAAACCGTACATTTTGAAGACTGCGAGAATCTCGAGCAAGATTACTGTGCAACTCATTCTTCCACACGAATCACTTTTCCTATGTTTCATATGTACCCGACCTTGCAGTTGAAGCGACCCTAATTCCTCCATATATGTATGTAGAGATGCTTGGAGAATACCTCGCCAAACCGTTTTTCATATTTCATTAAAGCACACTTACGCTTTGTTGTCAAGTTCCAAAAATGCATCACACTTGTCGAAAATCGAACACTTCTCTAATTACCTTTTTGTTTAACTTATGTTGTTACCGAGTCTACATTTTTTTACTGACATCAATTTTGTTGTTTTTGTGCGAGTGACACAAATCTCAAGTTTTCACTCGGTTCGTGGCAGTTCAACATACACGGGACATTTTTTGATTACTCGGCGCATAATTATTTATCGGCAGATATAGCAGGGTAACTCCAAGCGCCTCCCCAGAAATTCGAAGTCAGAAGAATTAGCTTGTAGAATTAATGCCGGAAAAATAAAGAGTCGAGAGCTGCTCAACAGGATTGGTTGAGTTTTAGTTGTATGAAAGAAAGCCAAGACCGTTCAGGCAACGCTATACATTCATCTTGATATTTATACAAAACACGCCGATACCGTCCTACAGTTACTTGAAATGGCCAGCCCTGGAGACGTGACTATCGTCTTGGGTGATTATAATTCACCTAATTTGGCATGGAATTTTGATGAAGATTTGCATGGATTTTTGCCACACAATGCCTCATCCGAACAGGAGGTTGCTGGTTGAGTCTTTATTATCTACAGGACTCAGACAAATCAACGATCTTGCCAATGGCAAGCTTCTCAATCTGGTAATCGTCAGTGATCCGCACTCCATTCAGCTGTTCGAGCCGCCTTCTGCCATTTTGAATGTTGACCGTCACCATAAACCGTTCGTACTAAAAGTGGATATCCGTATAAAAGATCATCAGTCATCCGATTCTGGAGCGTAATTTGCCAAGCTACGATATTCGCATGCAGCAGCCTCACTTCAGTCGCGCCGATATTTTTGAAACTCTACGTTCGGTTGATACATCGAAAGGTCCAGGTCCAGACTATATTCCACCATCCTTCTTCAAGAACTGTGCCGCATCGTTAGCTGCTCCCGTCATGCTTATATTTAACCGCTCCCTTATGGATGGCATTTTCCGGATGTTTGGAAGCTGTCATCAATCACTCCAATCTTCAAGGCTGGTAATACGCACAATGTGGAAAATTATCGACCCATCTCGATCTTGAGCTGTTTGGCCAAGGTGCTAGAAAGACTTTTGCATGACAAGATGTATTCAGATGTTCGTATTCAAAATTGGATCGCCTTGGTCTGCCTCCGTGGATTGTTTGCTGGCTGAACTCTTACTTATCATTTACGAATGCCTTCGTTAAGGTTCATGATGCCAAATCTGAAATCTTCAAAATATCATCAGGTGTTCCGCAAGGCAGTCACTTGAGACTTCTGATCTTCGTTTCATTCATCAACGACGTTTGCGACCACTTAAGCTCCTGTAAGTTGCTATACGCTGATGATTCTATAAACGATCTTGGACTGATGTTGAACAGCGAACTACGATTCAACGTACATATATCCATGTCGATCGCGAAAGCCAATGCCATGTCTGGATTTTGACGCCGCAACGCTGCGCAGTTCGACGATGTTTATGCGCTTAAAACATTGTATTGTTCGTTGGCTCGTAGTGTTCTAGAATATGGAGTACAAATTTGGGCTCCATATCATGCTGTCCACGCTTCACGAATTGAACGGATACACAAAAGATTCATAAGATTTGTGTTACGCCGACTTCCATGGTCAAGCCCTGACAATTTGCCTCCATATGAGCAGAGATGTGCGCTCATCGGACTACAAACGCTATCGAGTCGACGAGACATTTTGACATAGGACTATGTCTTTGATTTCTATATAGGGGGGTCACTCTACGAAAAATGTAACGATTGATTAAGAGTTTTCAAACGCATATTACTCAAAATGGTTATTGCGACATATGTTATATCATTATATCATTAGACAGGAAATTTATCCAGTATTTTGAATATGAACATGAACATGAACATGAACAGCGAAAATAGTAGAAAAATTAAACAATTTGACGGTTTAAATGGGTATGTTTTCTTGCGATTGCACTAACCACTCGCTTTCCTCCACGACGCAACAAGCAATATGTTTGTCTAGATTCGGGCGTTGGCTCACAATGTGAGTTGATGCGTTCGATGAGTTATTCTCCATTTACCGATAATAGGCATTTATCAGTTATTGTATTGTATGTTGCCCAATCAATTCGCGCTCAATTCACATATTTATCGTGTAGGTCTTGCTACAATTTATGCAATTGTGGTCCAGGATGTCATAATAGCGAGCACGTTGTTTGGTTAAAAAAAAATGCAAATGCTGATTTAGAAGATCGAAATGTTATACCCACGTAAATCAGATTATGATAGCTTGAGTAGTCGCGATCTAACAGGGCTTTAAAGTTATTTCAAACAATGTCCCGGATAACGTGGTAACGAAGGAGATAAAGTTATTTTTATCTGTAATATATTTTTGCAGTCATTGATTTGACTCAAGGCTTATATATATTTAGGTCTTAACTATTTAGACCTGTGTTTAAAAATGATACATGATGACTCTTTGTCTTCATCTGCATGATTGAATAAACAGAAGAAAAGGGTATTAATGGCTTTAATGGTATTTTTGTGTACATTTTTGAATAGAATGTGGTACCGAATTCTACCACGTTATGTCATCTAACCCGTTTAAAGGATACAAGTACATACAGGAAACGGTTTTTCCAGGGCATCCATTTGATGTATCAAAAAAAGAAAAAAAAAAAAAGATTTTGAACAATAAAAAACTCAATTTAAATGCAATTAGTACACACAATCACAGTCCTATGTCAAGATCCCGTCCGTGCCCCTAGGCTCAGACCCATCAACTTTTACAGAGACTCTTCGTTTTTGACGTCATTCGTCATTATTGTCATTATTCGTCATTTTGTAGACTCCTTTTTTTGCAACTACTACAATAAAAAAACATCAAATAAAAATAAAAATAGTCCATCATCACCAAGATCATGACAGACATAATAGAAATTAATACAAATTAAAGAAAAAAAATATTGTAAAAAAAAAGAATCGTCTACATATTATAATCGCTAACGTTAGTTTTTAAGAATAGTATTAAGTGCCCGTAACCAATCTGTATGACTTTCTGTCAAAGATGTCGATCAATAAATATCTTTTCCATTTTTACGAGTCTGCTATTTTCTAAGCTCTGTCACTGCGACCGCTTTCAACCCGAATCAGCTGTCGCGAGGAGGCTGTCACGAGCAGGCAGTAATCGTAAAAGCATGCATTAGGCATCGTATGTATTCGTGCTGGTTCGCCAATACACTTCGGGAAGTGTTTCTTTTCTTCTTTATTGAACTAAAGAGACTTTAAACTTTTCAGTTCATTCGTCTCTAGTCTTCAAAAAGACCCTTGGGAAACTTACCTACTCGTTCACCTCCATTGCCTTGAGAAAGGCACTCGATCCCTCGCCATCCAGCTCGCCCAGCAACGGTGTTGTCCAATCGATTTCCTCACGAAAAAATGATGACGGGAAGTGTTTTGTGCTGCATAACATAATATAAACGCAAATAGCAGACATCTCAAGCACGAGAGAAAAAAACATTATTCACAACAGCAATGTGTTGGTCGTATAGCGATTGTATTCTAAATCTACAAAAACATTATAACTGGACAACGGAGACTGTTGCATGTAGCATGAAGAAGTAATCGTGTACTGTACTGTACTGTACACGCTTGTCGCATGACGTCCTCACTGTATGACTGTCATTCGAAGATCAATCGAAAGGCTGTCATAGGAAAATGAAGGCGTGAGGCAGTACATTTGGTACGCCTGTGTAAGTACATTGCTTGACAAGGTATGTTTGGCAGAGCATGAGCTTCAATTAGCTCAGCTTCACGTTCTTTCTTTCCAGGCATATGAGGTTTTTTTTGTGTTTTGCCGTGAGATTATACATAAAAGCAACGTTTTATGAAGAAAAATGAAAATCGGCAAAAAATAACATGGGTATGCGTAGAACGGCAATACAGGTGAGCTAAATTTTTGTATCGTATACAAAAATTACTCACATACATAAAATAGCGTGCAGTTTTGTTGATATACCCCTTTTTCTGTATGTTTTTTTTTCACAAAATTGAACTTGGAAACAAAATGAACAAAAATTTATTTAGAATTCCTCCCAAACTGCACGCTATTTTGCACGTTTTTTACTAATACTAACGCGAGGATCTTTATAGCATACCTGATAACTGTCTTAGTCCGTTGGTTTGAGTTCACGGTAGGTAAACAATAAACCGTCCATTAATGGTGTTACTAGTTTTTTTTGCATCAGAAATCAAGTTTTCGTTTCACTTTGTATGGACGTTAAAACAAGATTATGTACGCGGGTAACGAGAAGTGTGGATTAAAGTCAGGCAGGCAAATTTGTCAATTTATTTTCTAGTCAATTCAAATAATGTTGCCGGCGAATACCGAAACAGTTCTAGTCGAGGCAAAGCTACTGAGAGGAGAGTCAATTTTCATTTTTCATCTGCGAAGATTTTCGAAGTCCTGGTAACATTTTCTTCATCTCTGGTTCCGTGGAAACTCAAGATCTCAAGCGGCAACTCTCTGTGCATTTGTCACCTACAAGCAAGTTATGCCATGATATCATGTGTTTTAGAGAAACAGTAGGCTGGAATTCTTCCTACTAACGTTAGAACTTACTGCAAAATTTATAAAACTACAGATGATTTTCTAAAACCTCTGTTTTTGGCAGGTTTTTGACATAGGACTATGTCTTTGATTTCTATATAGGGGGGTAACTCTACGAAAAATGTTACGATTCATTAAGAGTATTCAAACGCATATTACTCAAAATCGTTATTGCGACATATGTTGTGTTGTATACCATTAGACAGGAAGTTTATCCAGCAATTTTTATACTTGAAACGAAAACAGAAAATTTAGTAAAAAAGTCAAACAATTTGACTATTAAAATGGGTATGTTTTTACGATTGCACTAACCACTCGCTTTCCTCCCTGACGAAAAGAACAATCTTTTTGCCTACATTCGGGTGTTAGTTCATAATATATGCATGTCTTCCTTAAGGCAAGATTCCACCTATTCGATTTGATGCATGCTACAAGTCATTGCTTCTTGCTTATTGGAGTGTATCATTTTACGACATAATTGGTATTGTTGAGCGATGTTACCCTTATCCAATGGCTTGCGGATCGGTGCGGCGTGTGTAACACGACAATGTTGGGACAACTACGTCATTTATTGACGTTTATCATAATTCACCAGAATAATGGAGCAACAAAATTATTGATTATAAAAACAATAACGGGGGTCTCCGTAGCCACATTGGTTGCGCGTTCGCTTAGTAAGCGATCGATCGTGAGTTCAAAACTCAGGGCCCTCATTGATCATCTTTGTGTTGTTACAGAATAGCTACGTCCACGCAACAATCATCATCGATGGAGATCGATCCACGGTCGAAATAAGATCGATTCATCCATACAACTGCTCTGCTCTGCCAGACACATCGGGCTACTGTTCTATAAATAACTCAACAACGATCAATCAACTGTTTCCGCTGTCCGGTGGTCCAACTGGATAATGGAAGAACAGAAAGAATACCCTTACGCCTAAATGGCTACTGTGTGAATGTACCATATGTAATGGTATAGAAGGAATACTGGCGAATGGCAACTGTGTAATGTGCTAATTATAGATATGATAACCATGTGACATGTACACGATTAAAATTCGGCTCTGTTACAGCTAAAATGCTAATGAGCCTTAAATAAATAAATGGGATAAGAAAAAAAAAACAATAACATCAAGACATATGTTGGAGCAGTGCGCGATTGCACATTACTGTATAGTGGCTGAGGTGGAAACACAATTTAAAGAAACGCGCAAGTATCATATCCATTGTTGTTTACGTTTAACTTGTAGCATGTATCATGTTGGATAGGTCGAATTCCGCCTTTAGAAGCCCGCTTCACTTCGTCGTATGCACTTGTCCATTGTCCTTTCCATTTCCTATACATGAGCGGAACTTAGCACCCAATGAGATCGGTTCACTACAGCAGCTACATGAACTTCCCAAGAGAGCACTCATGGCCATAGGATACTTAATATACATCACCTGGTTATAAAGTTATTACAACCCCCTAGAAACAATGTCCCAGACAAACGTGGCCACGAAGGAGAAATGCTATTTGACTCAGGCTCATATTTATGTAGATCTCAAATATTTAGACTTGTGTATAAAAAGGATAAATGATGACTTATTGTCTTCTTCTACATAATTGAATAAACAGAAGAAAAGGGTAGTAATGGTATTTTTGTGCACATTTCTGAACAGAATGTGGTTCCGGATTCTACTAAGTTATCTCATCTAATATAAGGATATAAGTGCATACAAAAAACTTTTTTTAAGGGTTTCCATTTAATGTATCGAAAGAGATTTTGAGCGATGAAAAAAGTCAATTCAAATGCAATTACTACACACAATCTCAGTCCTATGTCAAGATCCCGTCCGTGCCCCTAGGCTTAGACCTATCAACTTTTTTTAAATTGATGCAGAAATAAAATAAATTTGTTTTCGTCAAAAAAAAAAAACAAATTAAACTTGTACAAAATTTATTTGTATTCTGTATATTCTGTGTATTCTGTATATACTACTTTTCGGTTTGCGGTGCGATCATTATTCATTGAACTATTCATCATCAAATACGAAGGGGTAATTTTTCATTCAAACAAATATATCTGTGTATGGAAAGGTTCTACAGGAACCAAATGAAATCAAATGGATTTGATATTAAGTTGGTTAGCAAGAAATAGTATCAGTCCATAAATTCCTTGAAAAACAGAAAGAAATTAATTTTTAATTTCTTCCCGATATTTTTGTCGACTACACACACATCGAAGATAGAAATATGTTCGTGAAATATTCCAAAAGCTGAAGAGGTGAGCTTTAAAGATCTTATCTGAATAGAATATTTCGAAAGCTTGTTCCCGACTTTGAAATATATAGAAAAGAGAATTGCATGGTGGGGTACGAATTCGAGTTTGAGTCACTGTATATCTACTTCTTCCCATGATGATGATGATGACTATTCTTGCCATACCGTCAGCTGAACATATATTTTCAGCATAAAATCTGAACAGGACTAAATGGTGAAGCCAAATATCCAATGAAACTTTAAACAAATATCTATTTATCTTACATTTAATTGAATGACGATAAACGCTGTAAATACATAAATTTTGTAAAATAATATTGAATCATAATCTTGACTATTTTGAAGTGTGTTGTTACTTTCTAGAGCAGTCTATAATATGAAGATCTTTAGAGGGGTTTACACCCCAATTTGAGCTGTAACAAGACCGATATCAACATCAACCATCAACAACGTTCGGTCGTGGTTATCCCAATTGGAGCACCTCAACCATCGTGGAAGAAATGAAGCGAACAACAAGACCAGATTGAGTAAATAAGTACGTGATTCATGGCGAAGATTGAACAACAAGAAACTTATTGCAGATTTCAACATTATTCAAAATAAAAAAAAGAGACCACCTTTCCCAGACCGACAGTTATCCTCCCCCGCCATGGGATGAGAGTGTGCAATTTGCGGCTGAACTCATTCGACCGAGGCACGAATGTCATCACTTTTGTAGTTTTATTTGAAAATTTTACAACCATCGTACATGTTTATTATCTTTTTACAACCCTTGAGAGAAGCCTCCCGCCGCCCGATGTCTTACAGAATGTTACCACCCAGCCGTGTCAGCTTACGACCGAAGCTCCCAAAGGGTTTCCAACACGGGTTGGCACGATGGAAACGCTTTAGCATCTCTTGTTTCGTTTTACTACTCCCTCTCTCTGACTGCGTTACCTGTTCTCTAATGCGCCTGGGGCTCACGTGGACAAACCATAACATCTGTCCATTGGACCAGAAAGAAAACATCAGAAAGGTACCGAATGTGACCGGTCGAAGATTCCCGATACACGCGAAGAAAAGTCAGAAGCTTAACCCTCGGGGGAGTATATCTTCATTGGGTACGGCTGGTTGCTCGGGACACGGGTCAGAGCGAAAAATAGTACCGATTTTGCATAATTTATGGCACTCAGAAAAAGGCAGCAGCAATTCAAACATACCGAAGCCGGGCCACGTTTTCCCTCCAGGTTTGACCGGCAGTATCTTCCGTGCAGCCTGTCTGTCTATATTTGAGTGCGGAATGTGCACAAATCTATACACACACACAAACATACACACGTGGAAATAAAATCAATTTATTATTGATGAAAGTTTTTGCCTTCCGTGCCCTCCGTTGGTATTTTCTTTGCCGCAGTGGGCCGTAAAAAGGAATGAATTCTTATGTGTTCGGGGCACTCGACGCTATCCTATCATCCTCCTCCGCCCACCCATAAAAAGCTGTTTTTTTTCCGGCCCCGTCCCGGAACGGAAGAAAGAAAGGATAATAGAAATACATATTTTATTTACTCACGTGATTATTAATTTACGAATTTTGTTTGCTCGATGCGGTCAGTGATCAAGGAGGAAAAAAGTCATGGCAATGCTCTGTTTGGGGCACACGAATATGAGCCCAGAATTTTCCGCTCCAGTGCGCTCCAGGACGGAGTCGGGAGCAAAAGGGCAAACTTTTCTCCGGCGCGGGGTTGTTGGGTGTTTTCTTTCTCTCCCCCCGCCGAGGGAGGATGGTAATACGATTCAATATTTTGACTTCAAACTGGGCCATTGGAAAACAATCAAAACCGAAGCAACAGATTGGAGCTTGGAGGAGGACAATGAATCGAGATTGGAACGTGTCCAAAAAGGAATAGCCGAAAAGATCAATATCAGCATCCGAATGTGAATTTGGCCGGGAGAATGGGTGCTGTTGGGTGTGTGTATATTGAAATCTACTTTGTTTTCTATTTTTGTGTTGCCACTGAAAGCATATTGAATGTTTGATTTATTCCGTGCCGATATTTGGGAGCGTTTTGTTTCAAACAGTGGACCGTTATGAAATGGGATCATTGTGGATCCAATCAATGATTGAATAATTCGTGAGGTATTTGCTTGTTATGCATAGGTAATCATAGGTGAAAAAAGGAACGTTAAGTAACGAATTAAGGGGGGAACCCTGTCTGGAAAGTCGCACAAAGCTACACTGTTGACAGCTGAATGCATAGATGCTGTCTGAAAAGCGGTATCTAGCTGGTGGTATCAGCTATGAAGCATCGGGGCAGAACGAATTCCAATGAATATTTTGAAACTTTTGGACAATACCTAAAGCCTTACATAGGAGTTTTTGAAAATTCGAAAAATTTCCAAAATGGCTGCCATTTTTGTTAAAAATGAGTTGTTTTTCATGAAAAATCGCCGTTTAGAAGCTCATAAACAATCGAAAAAATGAAACATATAAAAACGGATATGTAACGCTTTAGATAATTCATTTTAACATGCTTATAAAAAAAATCAGTCGAATCAGTCGAGGATATCCTTAGATATCGATATCACCAGTTGAAGAAACATGGTTTCGGGAAAAACGCGTTTCAAATTTCTTAATTCTATATCCCTTGAGGTGACTTCATACTTTTGGCTGTCACTTTACAATTAAATCAAATATCTAAAAATGCTTTTAGTACAACATTTCTGAGGGCATAACTGGCGTTCTACGCATAGTTGTCCCATGTTACTTTTTGACGATTTTCACTTTTCTTACTAACGTTGTTTTTATGCATAATCTTACGGAAAAACACAAAAAAAACATAGTTTATTCAACTATATGTTATTGTCTTTATTATTGTCTTTATTATTATTTATTCATCATTTGACATCAAGGTCTTTATGAAACTTACTACATAAAATAAAATGGACACGCGGAAAATAAACGTTGACGAAATGTACAAGTAGACACATTAAAATCAAACAGATTGTATGCTACATGAAGACGTCTACAAACAAAATTAATTGGATCGTGTGAGCCATATCGGGTATTCCTGCGTGTAGCTTGGATAATTTGCCTAGATCGCAGAACTTGTCAGGTGCATATATGCGCATGCGACCCAGTAGCTCAGAACTGTCAATTTCAGCCCGTAGGATCTTCGCTCCGAATACAGCTTGATTGATAGCACGCCGAATTTGAAGGGGTTCAATATGCAACAGCGCGCATCGATCCTCATAAGGTGGGAGATTCATCGGGTCACGCCAAGGCAGGTTATTCAGTGCCCGCCTCACAAATCTCCTTTGCACGGACTCAATTCTCGCAATTCACACTGCTTCAAATGGACACCAAACGACAGATGCATACTCCAGAATTGGCCTGACTAGCGAACAGTAGAGAGCACGCAAACACAAGGGATCAACAAAACCTTCGGCGACTTTTAAGGTAAACCCTAATTGACGATTGGCTTTATCAATTATAACTGTGTATTGCAGTTTGAAAGAGAGTCGATAATCCAATAACACTCCAAGATCCTTAACTTTCTCGATGCGTTCAAGTAGTTCTCCACGAATGGTGTAGTTGTATATGATAGGCCTTTTACATCTCCGGAAGGTTATAATCGAACATTTAGCGACACTCACTTCGAGAAAGTTTATAGTGCACCAATACACAAAACGATCCAAGAGCTCCTGCAGCTCTCTGCAGTCAGCTTCATTTTGAACAATAAGAAAAATGGACCTAGATTACTGCCTTGTGATACACCAGAACGTGGCGAGAAAAGCGCCGATTCACAGGATCCAGTTTTGACGCAAAGTTGCCTGTTGCGCAGATACGAATGAAGCCAGTTGCACATTCTCTCCGAAACTCCGAGTCGAAATAGTTTAGCCAGTAGGATTTCGTGATTTACGGTGTCGAAAGCAGCTTTGATATCCGTGTACACTGCATCCACCTGTAATCCGTCTTCCATCGCACCGATGCAAGTCGAAGTGAATTCGCAAAGATTACTCTCTACTGATCGCTTTGGATAAAATCCGTGCTGGAAAGCACTAATCTGTGTTATGTGTTATGCAACTCATAAGAATATGGTTGAAGCTGTTGGTGGCACTATCGACATCAAGGGATTGGAAAACTTCCGACCAATCTACTTGTGATAGTAATTGGTTCAGAGCGTCGTAATCAGCTCGGCGGAAGTCTAGTCTTTCGAAGTCATAAGCTTCTTCATACTGGACAGGCGGTTTGCATTCCACAGAATAAATTAAGGCAGGATGATAGCGATCAATCGGAACTATCGGTTCCCGGGTGACGGATACGGAACCGTTGCTCACGAGCGTGCCATTCGAGAAGATGAGGTCAAGTATACGATTCGAGCAATTGCGAATCAAGTTGCGTTGTCGCAGTGCATGAAATGATATATTGTCGAGGAGAACTTGGCTGGCCATATTGATACATGACTGCGACGGATCCACAGAAGCATATTCTCCGTTGTTCGTTTCTAACCAAACCAAGCGTGGTTGATTGAAATCGCCAAGCAGAACCACAGTGATTACACCCGTCTGGGTTCTAAATACCTCAGATACTGCATCAAAATGAAGTTGCACAAAAGAGCTATCCTGACTTCTATCTGGGGGTATGTGTAAAGCACCAATCAAAATATCACCTCCTACTACCGATACTTTTACCCATAACTGCTCGATAGTTATGACATTACTATAACGGACAGCTGCAGAGCCATACACCTGCTTCACTACGATTAACACCCCTCCACCACGTCGACGGATGCTGTTAGTGTCACAGCGATCTACTCGAAACACTCTGTAATTACTGCTGAACAGCTGTGCAGATTGGATACAATCGTCGAGCCAAGTTTCATAGTCCAGTTCAGCAGTAGCGAGGAACACCAGGTCAATTTTTGTCCTCAGGCCACGAACGTTCTGATAATAAATCCGAAGCGCAGGATCCAAATCGTTATTCACTGTCAGCACAGGCTGAAAGGCTATTTCATCGACCACAACCGCAGGGGCAGGACGACTTTCAGGATATGGTAAAACGAGGCTACGAGGTGTCAATAAATCCGTATCATCGAAACGATGGTTAGGCCTGGAACGCGGAAGCGAATTAGGGCAGAAATTCTTTCCAGCGCGTTACCCAACTTTTAAAAAAACATCAAGTTCAATTTTCCCATGTTAATATTCTATTCATAACTGTTCCACCATGTATTTTTTGTAGATCCATATCGAATAAGTCGGTTCAAGTACAAGAATTTCATGTCACACTTTCAGCAAGCCTAATGCACTCTTTCTGGTTTGGAAAAACGAACTAATTCTCAAAAAATTAGAAAAAGTTTAACAGAACACGTGTACACCTTGTTAGCGAATGCCTAATAACAATAAGATTTCTATTCTGCGAAGGTGTTGCAGATCACTCACTTCTTCATAAAACGATGTTTCTATGCATAATCTTTCGAAAAAACACAAAAAAAATTATTGTTTGTTCCCGGTATATAAAAAAAACATCAAGTTCAATTGTCCCATGTTGATATCTCTAGGCATAACAGTCCATGAATTTTTAAATCCGTAATCAAGCTTTATTCATTCTGTGAGGGGATCTCATCAAATTTCATTAAACAATAGTATAGTGCTTATAAAAAACCCGGTGTATTGCTAAATTGAAATGCTTAAAGCTTTTGGTAGACAAATATGCGAGAAAACTTTGATTGCGTTTTTCTCAGTTGCTGATTTTGGAACATGCTACAACTATGCGTAGAACGGCAGATAAGCTTCCCAAAAATACAAAAAACAAAAATTCGATTTTTTCGATACTCCAGATCGGGATCCCCCTTTAAGTAAGTCTGTCTCAAGATTATGAATTAAATAAATTTTCAAAAAACAAATAAATTTTCATAATATTTTTAGCATTTATACTTTCCATTAGGAACATGAATGAATTTTTGCTTTTTCACACCAGATGTCGTTTCGAGTACCATTAGCGCGTGGTTGAAAAATGTTGCAAATATTAGGATAACATTATGAGAATTGGATTTCAGTTATTTCGACTGAAAAAAAGTTTTCGGAGAATTATACTCAAGAGCTTCATTTACAGATAAATGCAGCAATTAATCCATTGAATTCGATTGTTCATTACTTCCGAATTAAACTAGAATGATACGAAATTTAATACTTAATCGACCGTTAATACTCCAACAGCATACAAATAATCGACCGACCGCTCAGCTGCATGAAAAAGTGGGTGCTTCAACAGCAACGGAACTCACGTGATTGAGTGCCGTAGCAATTAGTTGTGAAAAAACCGCCCAGCGCGATTCGGTCGTGATTTTTCTTGCAGGTCTCAAATCGACTGTCGGTACACTCAGAGAAATAAACGGGAAACAATTCTTTTTTCACCTTACTAATGAAAAAAATAGTATTGAGTCGATCCTCTGTTCCTTAAGATCTTTTCAGGATTATTTTTTGCATAAGTATGGTGAAAACTTACTCAAACTGTGCTCTACAGAAGGGTACACATCTTCTGTAAAAGTATATCTAGATGAGATACCAGCAGAAGGAAGCATGTTGATTTTACAACAAAAATACGAGAAGCTCGGCATTCTTTGGTTTTCCAACATTCGAACAAATGTACACAAAAAATAGAACGACTAGTGCCTAGGACACGACGGCATTGTTTCATTCAGTTCGCTTGTCGGATATTATTTTAGAATGGAACGAAAAGGGTAGATTTACATGCAGTGAGTTATTCATGGGTACAAGAATATTAGTCGTTTGCATACCCTGAATTCATGTGAGTTGGGGTGTTTATTTTCATACTACACAAACACAAACATAAACCACACCACACAAACACGTAAATTGTCTTTAGAAAGGCAAATGTTGAATAATAGTTAACTCTCATTCCTAAAAAAGACTTATGGCTCCTGGCTGGAGAAAAAGACTAGTTTTAAAATCACAAATGGAATCCCTGCCACATTCGCGAGTTAGCGAGAGGGCGGAGCTTAAACTTCAATATTTCTTTCTGTTTTGTCTTTGAGCATGCATTGTGCAGAATTCATCCAAATAAAACAATTTTGCACAGAGATCGAAATTCCCGCTTGGCTGTGAGATAAGTATTCAGTCAATCAATCTAGTTTTCAATGAGTTCGATGATTCGATGATTCGAACAAAATCGACTTTTGCATTCGGAAATCTGTTCGACTCAAATTTAATCGATCTATGGAAATGTGCCAACCTTGCCTTGAAGAAAAATAGAAGATGTGGAGCAATTTATTCTCTATCAGACTAGCAGACCGAAAGCAATTTTACATAGTTAACCCTTTGCGGTCATTTGTCTGCTCTCAGCCACCACAACAAGAAATCATACTAAATATTTTATTCGAAGATATTATAGTTTACGTTTTTTTCTGAACAAATTATAATGTCTAGTGAAGTTTTTCACAAATGTATACAGAGTTCTATGAATAATAGGTAACGGTACACGATATAAAAAAATATTATTGGCGTGGAAAGATAAGAGGATCTCTTTCAAGGGAAATTAATTCCGACCGCAAAGGGTTTAACATTTGAATGAAGATTATTACTTCATGTTATTTGAATACTCAGATGATATAGTTCTGACCCTAAATCCACTTTTTTTCTATGTTTTTTAACTCCGCTAAAACTTTATCCATATTATAAAAACAATATCAGACACAATTTTCGAACAAGATTTTTTACTCACTTGCGAAAAATGTATCACTGTGTTACATACTAATCATATTTTAAAGGGTATAGCTAATTTCCATCAATATTTTTCGTTTTAAAAGTGTACTTATTGCACCCAAAAATCCGTTTCTATTTTTACAGAAATAGAACACGAAGCTCAATGTCGTCTATGTCAAATTGACATGTATTACAACATTATCGTACATTATCGAACGGATTACAGAATGTAAAATGCAATCCGTTCGTGTTATTCTGACTCGATCGTATTTCTGAAAACGGGTGAGTAGTTGATCAGTAGATGGATGTGGAATTTCCGAGGCCATTACACCATCGATTTCCATAACAATGCATTGCGTTTTAGCCTGACAATAGCAAAGGCTGTGTCGGCGTTGGTTTTGATAGCTTCTTGCAGGTGAATTCATTCGTCCTCATGCTGCTTCCACGATTGTGTCGTAGGAATCGGAGTTGTTCGTTCCATATCTTCGCGTACATGCTGACCATGAATTGTTGGTACAGCTCACGACATCGTAGAATGACGTTGCCCTAGCTGCGTTGAATCATCGTTCGATAATAAAAAATACATGTTTATTTCGTGTCTTGTAACTACATATTCATAAATATTTAATTGAATCATTGAATCAATATACGTGTTGTCCAGCTGATAATTTATCTGGATTGACGACGCGTGATTAACATTTTGATATCCGAGCATGTGTGATCTGAAAGATATCAATAATTAATTGTGCTTTTTCGATAAGGTTTCCAGTACCTCGTCGATGCCCCTAGCTTTAGAGGAATTGAGGTTACTTCCGCATATGTGGGTGAAAGTTCGATGAAGCGTACGTAGCGCCATTTGTCTTTCTTTTGTAGATGCATTGTACCACTGCGACCATTAGTATGATTTATTGTAGTGCATGCCATTTGTCATTCAACAACGTAAATAAATTCGCTCTGTTAGAAAATTGTGCGGCGGTTATTTCAGAAAAAAAATGGAACGGGTTTAAAAGGATGAATTTTTTTCTAAAACCAAATTTTAATAAAATACACAAAAATATATTCAACTTATTCAGAAAAATGTTTTTTGCATAGTGTCACCCTAATCGGTATCAAATATATGATAATCGGTATCCTAGCGATATGTAATATAGTTTACGACCTATTCTCATGTCTACCAAACATGTTGTGCATAATTTCATTAAAATCGGTCGAGCCGTTTCGGAGGTGTTCATTACACGAGATTTTTATATATATAGAGAAGAGATAGAAAGGTCTGGGCTTACAGGCACGGATGGAAACTTAACGTAGGACTTTGGGGAACAATTGCGTTTGAATTAAGTTTTTGAAACTTAATGTTTGTTTGTACGGATTTCTTAGCTTTTTTTAGCTCATTCAAAACTCCCCTACAAAACCCGTTTGTTATATGAACTGAACTAAACTTCTCCTCGACTCGAAATAGACTAAATTCCCCTCGCTGCTACACCTCGCCATTTATTCAGTTTTAGTTTTTGAAACTCAATGTTTATTTGTACGGATTTCTGTTAATTTAACTCATTCAAAACTCCTCTAGGAAAACCGTTTGTTATATAAACTAAACTAAACTTCTCCTCGGATTTAAATAGACTAAATTCCCCTCGCTGCTACACCTCGCCTTTTATGCAGTTTTAGTTGGCTAATGAATCACAAGGGGGTGGGCCTATGATGCAGTTTTCGATTTTTTACAGGATCTACCTAATGATTTGTAGCGATTTTCACCAATGTATGCGAAATTCTTTGGATTAAGTGGACGAACCGCCGTCGCTTGATTGTTTCTAGCATCAACAAAAACAACAACTTAAACTAAGCTGTGATATGTGTGCCGCACATCAGCAAAAAATAAATCACATACGCATATTTCATTGCAGAGTCCCGTATACGTACAGTAGCAGAAAATCGAACATCAAACTCATATTTCATTGTTCAAATCATAAAGAATATCCGGTTAGATTATTATGCAAAACGGATTCAGGATACACTTTAAACGATAAACTCTTCGAGTAGTAACAAAAGTTCTTCATTTTTCATAAAAATGTGAAAAATTAATACGTTGTAGAAGTGTGAAATTGTTCATCATAACATGGCAAGTCTAACTGAAAAAAATGAATATAAGATGGTCTCTACAAGCTAACAAAATCCTATCATCGTATGCTATTGCAATCTATGGTCTTTTTCTATCAATCGAAACATCGCCTCTTCGACTGAATGCGCGCCATTACAAATACCACTCTTTTGAGATTTCGGTTCTGAAACTATTTTATTTGCTGCGCTTGTTTATACAGCCATTCCATGCAAAACCGATATAGTGGTTCTCAGATTTTGGTAATTTTGATCTTTATCGCAAAACATTAGACTCGTTTTTTTTATTTTTTCATTAGGGTGCCCATTCCCATTTTAGGGGGGTCCGAAAAATCATTTTTCCCCTTTTATCTAAAAATTACTAATCGCAAAAATGTATAACATTTCAACTACTGAACCGATTTTGATGATCAACATATTAAATTGAAGCCAATACGCTAAGCTTCTTTGAAAAATATCACACTTGCAGAAAGATTGGATTCTAATCGCACAGGTCTAGTCTAGACACATGGAAATATTGAACTAAGACTTAGAACATGTTAAAAAAATAATAACTCAAAAACTAAAAATAACACCTCTTTGATTTTCGGATATATTATGTAAAAAAACTCAGCTTTCCAGAAAAAATATAAAAAAATTGGACGCCCTCTATCTTTAACCGAGAAAACTATGAAAAACTAACCCAATCAATAATTACAGAAACAAAAATCCAAATTTTTCGCAAAGGTAATATTTTTTCAAAGAAAACTAACCCACAAGCTTCAATTTGATATGTCAATCATCTAAATCGGTCCTGTAGTTCAAATGTTATGAAATTTCGTAGTTGGAAAAAGGGGGAAATTGTTTTTTTCGAACCATCGGTTAACTTTAAAAAATCATAACTCAAAAACGAAGGAAATAGCATCTTTGTCATCCACAGCTTTCTAGAAAAAATAAAAAAAATTATAGCGCTCTCTAGTCCAAAGCCATTAAAACAATAAAAAACGAATACAATCAAGAATTATGAAAATAAAAATCTAATTATAATTTAATGAGACTAAAATAAAATCGTGGGGCACGTAATATTTCTATTCATTACAGTTAGTGGTTTCATCGGATGCCACACGAATTTATTTTAGTCTCTTAAATGACCTAGATTAATGAAGGAAGAAGTGTAAGAAATGCTAATTGTTACTTGCCTAATTACTTTTTACCTTTTAGTATATCATCGGTAATATTATTAAGGTAAAGTGACCGAATATCACCCACTTTTTTGACCTCAAAATGAGGCACTTAAAATTTAGGGAAACGGGTTTTAAGTTACTAGAGGTATTCCTGCATCTCTTTCCTATGACCCATCAGAGTTTGAGCTCGAAATACTGAATAGTATGGCCACTGCGATTTTTTTTCTGAAGTAAAAATTTGTCAAATTTGAAATTTTTGAAAAGCAGTCCCTAATATCGCCCACCACATTTTTTATTCAAAAAGAAATTGAATGCTGCAAAAAATTACTGTTTATTATGATCTAAAGATTTAAAACTCAATACATCTCAATACATGTCGTTTGAACAAGTGGTACTCGTGTAATTCTTCTTATTCGGTGCATCTTCAACGGCAGCATCACATGCTACATGAGGCATTTACAACAGGATACCCAATCTTTTCCGTTATGATCCTCGGAATAGAATTTATCACAAAATTGGCAACTACAATTAGTGAAGTAAATTGTTATTTAATCACATTATAAAATTTGGTGTGCAATATTGGGACATGGGGTGGGCGATATTAGACAAACATCGTGTTTTGAAAAAAGTGTTGAAAAAAAATATGAAAACTTACTTTGATCCGCTAATCGATGATTCGAAACTTCGTTTAATACTCTCCAACTTTCATGTACCACATTTGCAAATTAATGAAAATTTCTATTTTTACCAAATTTTCAAAAACACTCTAATGCGTGATGCGATACGGATCCCGACAACATCTGTATGAGTAGGTACCTACTAAAAGTAGTAGTGTGATTTTTTACCACGAGATCGCATCATAAACAGACGAGAAATGGAGGTGGGCGAACTTAGGCTACCGGGCGATATTCGGTCACTTTACCTTATGTTTAATCATAATGAACACGTTTGACTTGAAAAGTTTTTTTTTTACTCATTTCATTTTCAATTCTATTCCACTTTTTTCCAATCCTAGAGTCCACTTTCATTCGCACTATCTGAGATCTTCAACAGGACTGGTTCCTTGTACCAAAGAGTCTCATATCGAATGACACAAACGAAACATCACAAAAACATACGCCAATTACGCGAACAGAACAATAAACGAATACGACATGCAAGAATATTTGTTTCCTTTTCTACAACCAGCTAAAGAACGATATGAAATATTGATTTCGCCTGCCGGGAGGTTCAAAAGTTACCCGAAGCACACAGATCCCGTTGCAGGAAGCACTGTTTATCAGAGCGCAAAAGAGCAAATTGCTGCAAGCGTTTATTGTACCTAGTTCCGGTCACAAACTCCGTCACGTCACGTAGAAAGAAATAATCGCACTGTTTGCTTCTAACGAGGATTACGCCGCCTTCAGATAAGGCGGCACAAACAGCATATTACGTAATCTTCCACATTCTAGACGGTTTTTTCCGCTCCAAAGTGACTTGGCAATACATAAGGAATGGGTAGGATCAAAAAGGACACACGCGATATCCGGAAGGCGTGATCGATTGAAAATTCGTTTAGCGCTCACTTTTTTTTTTGCATCACGTTTCCCGTTTGCACCCGAGTTGCGATTCGAGTTGTGTTCTGGAAGAGTTCAAAAATAAAAACGCGACGCGCGATGCTGTGACATCATGGCCAAAGGGGGCAAATAAAACAAGGAAAAAAGTCGTGTATTAAAAAGCGAAACAAAAACAACATAAATGAAAATAAATTCATCAACATAAATTATTTCTGACATCATACTGTTGATTTTCGCTTTCGTTTTCCGATCTGTCGACGGCGCGGTTCAACTTTGGACACGACTTTGAATCATTGAGTGGCCGAACCTGGTTCTGGTGCATTTTTTTTTTGTTATTTTTCTTGTTTTGTTTTTGTTACTGGCTCACGGCTTAGATTTTCGTCACGTTTCCAACCCGTCCGGGTGGTATTTGATATCGCACCGAGTGGTTCACGGATTGTTTTTTTCTCTTTCCTATGGTGAGTATGAAAGCTCCTGCTGATAGATATGATTGATTGATTGTACTTTTTCAGGAACAAAGGGTCGCTATTCTCTTTTTTTTCCGAACTATGAGCTCTACTTCCAGAGTGTTTCTCTGCCGTCACGTTCCCATTTTAAATTGATTTCTAAATTAGAGCACTATCAACATTTTAATGTTGCTCATATTAACGTCCCGTGCTCTCCAATGCTTCCCACTGAATAACAGTGCTATTTTTACGACTGGTGTGCGACCACGCACCAATTCCAAAACCACTGGGAAACCACATTCCGACGGGCAAATCGCAAAAGCCAAGTTATTCCGGTACGCAATAAATCAAGTACAAAAGTAATAAAACCCGGCGTGTGTGTGTGTTTCAATATACCTCGAAATTCACCCACACCGAATGAAATTCGAGGAAAACCCTGAGAAGGGGGAAAATCGGTAGCCCTTCTCATCCGGATCGTAGGGGGGGCCCAGAGTTGGCCAGAGAAGAACGATATCGAAATGAAAGGAACCCAATATCACTTTTTATTGAGTTATGTGGCGACCGGTCAAGTGTCACCGAATATGAATCATTTATTTCAATTACCGGCTTTGTCTGGGGCTGCTTTTCTTTGTGGCTTTCCACTGCGGCTGTGGAAAACTGTTGCGTAGAATGGGAAGTCAGGAGCAAATTTGCTTAGGGTTTCTTACGATGTTTATTCTGAACTTGGCGTTCTTCGATTTCCCATCGGGATGGAAGATTTTGGGAAGAAAGAGTATTTAAACTTACTTTGGTGTTTGAGTATTCCTGAGTTTGTCACCCTAAGTATACAGAGAAGTTGGACCAATTTACATCGCAATATGAACCGAATATCCATGTTCTCAGCTCCCGAGAACAAGTGGACCTTGGTGCTAGTGCTAGTGCTATTCATTCCTAGGTTTTTTACTTTTTCCTATAATTCTCTCGCCTAATACAAGTACACTGAGTCTTTGAGTATACCTTTGAAGTTACAAATAATGCGTGTCATTCATTCAGTCGTAAACAAGAGGGATTTGTTCCTAACGAACCGCGTTTTAAATTGCATAAAAACCATTATTTTTCTGAATAGCATTCTCGTTTCAATTCTTTAGCATGGCAGAGAAACATATTCTCAACACATCAAAACAAAAATTATAGACGCTAAAGCTCTCGCACGCAAACCACGACGTAGACGTAGTCCTACGTCAAAATCGGAAATATTCACATTTTTCTGAAATTAGTGATCAAACGTATTACTGGAAACAAATCTAAATTTTCAGAGGTATTAAGCGATTTAGTTTTAAACTTTTTGGATCTGACATGTTCAATAATCATCTAAAGGTTCTTTTTGTCAATGGTTCTGAACGAATCCCTTATTAAATTGCATGCAAATTAACATTTGTCTGAATAGCTTTTTAGTTTCCATTTTCAACTATGGTAAAAAACATGTTTTCAACACATCAAAAAAATATTCATAGACGCTAAACATGTTAATTCACTTCTAGCCGATACTTGATGAGTTGAATAAGTAATCAAATACTTGTTGTTACTTTTCAAACAAGTGAGAAAAAACTATTTTACGAAAAATCACCACGAATGACCAGAACCGAATCCCATCATGCGACACATCGAACGTCTTGGCTTGTCAATACCAGCCATTTTTTGGTGACCATTTTAAGAGTTTTTGGCCACATTAGGATAACCTGATTATTCTCCGGATGCAGATCAGTGTTCAAATCGAGTAATGGAAAGGCATAACCACACCTTTAGGTGGACTAAATTAGGTTTTTGTAACCTCAAACCCTTGAATTATCATTGAAATGACCGTAGGTGAAGAAATAATTGATTTTCTATATATTTTTGTGCATGCGATACTAGAAAATCCTGAAAAATATAGATTGATCAATTTCATCCCGAAGCTACATTTTAAAATTTTCCGCTAAAAATTTTACAAATTAACGCTTAAGGATTTTTTTGAACAAAACTTGTCATAACGTTTTGTGACTTTAGCATCAGTACTGATTTTTAAAATAATTGGCTATAAATCTAACAAAAAAAGTCGGAAATATTCACATTTTTCTGAAATTGGTGATCAATTTGCCCCCGGTTTACGGTGACTCAGTTGGTGATACACATGCGATTGCGATATTGTACAGTGCTTCTCAAAAGGGATTACTGGATTTTAATAACTCATTTTGGCATTTAACATTTATATTTAATCGGGAAAAGGACTGAGGATCCGTGAATAGTGAGCATTATCGTTAAATGTGAACTGATTTTTGTTTCATTCTGGAAATTGACAGATATAATTATAGTCCCTTTCAACAAGATGGTGCAACATGCCTCACAGCCACAGCTCCGAGGAATAAATTGGATGGACAGTTCGGTGATTCGATAACTATTCTAAAATTTGGCCTATTCTCAATTTCGTGCATCTTAACACCATTCAGTTATATTCTTTGGAGCTATGTTGAGTCTGAAGATTATGCCAACAAACCAGCAACTCTTAATGAACTTGGGGTCAACAAAGGAGTCACCATCGCTGCAATTCCAAGAAAATAGTTCACCAAATCATTCAAAATTGGTTCATGTACATTAGGGCAATGTATGGAAAAAAAAATTCATCATCGAATTCAAAGAACCGACCATGAAATCAAGGTTTTCAAAAAAAAGGATGGGTCTGAGCTTAGAGGCACGGACGGGATTTCGACATAGGACAATGATTGTGTGAAGAAATTGCATTTGAATTGAGTTTTTGCAATGTTCAAAATCTGTTTTTTTATACATCAAATAGAAACTCCTTTAAACGGGTTGAATGAGATAACGTGATTGAACCCGGAACCACATTCTGTTCAAAAATGTACACAAAAATACCATTAAAGCCGATACTACCCTTTTTCTTCTGTTCATTCAATTATGCAGAAGTAGACAAGGAGTCCTCATTTATCATTTGAAACACAAGTCTAAATTAGGATCTACACAAATAAAAGCCCAAATTGAATAAATCTATGACTACAAAAATATATTATAGATAAAATTGGCATTTTCTCCTTCGTTGCCACGTTGTCCGGAACATTGTTTGTAGGTGTTGAAATAACTTTATAGCCAGGTGGAGTATATTGAGCATTCTATGGCCATGAGTGCTCTCTTGAGAAGTTCGTTTAGCTGCAGTAGTGAGCAGATCTCATTCAGTGCAACATGCTCGATATCATGATATCCTAGACCACAATTACATAAATTCTTAGTAGCAAGACCGACGCGATAAAGACGTGAATGAGCCCGAATTGGTCGATCTTTGGGGATAATAGAGTGAACCATCCTCCGAGATAATCCTTCCATTGATTCTGCCAACTGCCTATTATGCCTATTATCGACAAATGGAGAATATTTCATAACACGTATCGACTCGCAATGTGAGCTTACGCCCGTGTGTAGGCAACAAAATTGCTCGTTGCGTCGGGGAGGGAAGCGAGTGGTTAGTGCAATCGAGAGAAAACATACCCATTTTAATCGTCAAATTGTTAACATTTTTATTATATTCCCTGTTCATGTTTTAAGTAAAAAAAAAAGCTGGATAAATTTCCTGTCTAATGATACATAACACAACATATGCCGCAATAACGATTTTGTGTAATATACGTTTGAAAGTTCTTAATGAATCGTTACATTTTATGTAGAGTATATATAGAAATTGTATAGAAATTAAAGGCATAGTCCTATGTCAAAAACATGAATTGAGCACAAATTAATTGGACAACATACACTATAATGTAGAATTAATCCCTATTATCGGTAAATGGAGAATAATTCATTTCACGCATCAACTCACATTATGAGCTAACACCCGAATCAAGGCAAAAAGATTGCTCGTTGCGTCGGGGAGGAAGCGAGTGGATAGTGCAATCGAAAGAAAACATACCCAATTAAATCGTCAAATTGTTAACTTTTTTTTACTATATTCACTGTTCATGTTTCAAGCAAAAAAAA
Source organism: Toxorhynchites rutilus septentrionalis (assembly GCF_029784135.1). NCBI lineage: Eukaryota > Metazoa > Arthropoda > Insecta > Diptera > Culicidae > Toxorhynchites > Toxorhynchites rutilus. Next base: position 181,574,659 of record NC_073746.1, read on the forward strand.
ATCTGGATAAATTTCCTGTCTAATGATATATAACACAACATATGTCACAATAACCATTTTGAGTAATATGCGTTTGAAAACTCTTAATAAATCGTTACATTTTTCGTAAATTGACCCCCCTGTATAGAAATCAAAGACATAGTCCTATGTCAAAACTAAATAATTTGATGCCAAATACCTGCAAATAGCATGAAACGTCGCGATCTACTCAAATGTTGACGTCTGCGACCCTTGTAAATGAAGTCCGATTGAGCTAAAATTTTGAATAAGGTATTTTATCGTGCAAATCAACATTAAAAATCGAGATGACGATTTTCATTGGCACCCTAAACCATACGGTTTGCCTTGTATTCTGAAAAAGTCCCAGAGAGTCGACTTTTACAGAAAAAATCCGTTATCGACGCTTCATACAATTTGAAGACATTTGACAGCAACAAAAAATTTGTTTTGTAGAAATCGATTTCATTTCATAAATATGCACATAAGGAGGTATAAAAGGGTCCCCTAGGGTGGCAATGGATGTATGAATTATTACTTAAATTACTTAAAAAAATTAACTAAAAATGCATAAAACGTCGAGATCTGGTGTTATCTCAAAAATAAGTTTTTTTGGCCGAAAATCGACCTTTTGGAACTGAGAGGCAATGAAGATATGGAAAAAATAATTGTCGAATTTAAAGAACCGACCATATAAATTTTGTTTATTGGCCCAAAAAAATGACCTCTGCAAAGTTTCAGCTCAATCGGACATGATTTAGGAATGCATTAAGCACTCATAGTTTTGATTTTTTGGCCACTCAGACTAAGTTCCAAAAAGTGGATTTTCGGCCGAAAATTTTTTTTTTCGAGATAACACCAGATCTCAACGTTTTATGCATTTTTAAGTCATGTGGCATCGAAAAAAAATCGATTTTCCAAATTTCCCCCTTGGAAGATTTTTGAGGATCAAAAAATCAAAACTTTGAGGATTCTGAGGCAGCCCTGAATCATGTCCGATTAAGCTTAAATTTTGCACATTTCTTTTTTTTGGGTCGTTAATTTTTTTTCCATACCTTCATTGCCTCTCAAGTTCCAAAAGGTCGATTTTCGGCCAAAATTTTTTTTTTCGAGGTAACATCAGATCTCGACGTTTTGTTCCTTTTTCAAGTCATTTGGAATCGAAAAAAAATTTTCGGTTTCCCAAATTTCCTTTACTCCCCCCTTGGAAGATTTTTGAGGATAAAAAAAATCGAAACTTTGAGCGCTTTGGCACCCCTAAACCATGTCCGATTGAGCTGAAACTCTGCACAGGTCATTTTTTTGGGCCAATGAACAAAATGTACATGGTCGCTTTTTGAAATTTGACATGACCATTTTCGCTGCCACCCTAGTGTCCCCATATGCATACAGTGGTGGAAAAAAAATAATAGGTGTAAGCATTCCTGATAAAGTCATCTAAATTACAGCTTATCATATATAATGCATATTAAAGCCATCTCTGTGTAAGATTGTTTCTATTATGAGCAATTAATGGAAAAATTTGTCAAATTGTCAAATTCTGTTGACCGTGAGCGAACGTGAACTTTCATTGACCAGTATTTGAGTGGGAAAAGTAATAGGTGTTTATACCATACGTCGTGACGAGGCGTGACGGTTTTCTGTGAATGAAAATAGTGAGTCTGCACTGATATACTGATATTTCATAAATTGGCTTTAAAATTTTGCTTTTTGCTTACAGACAATGAGTCGTGGTAAACATTGCAATACCGATGAAAGACGGCTAATTAAAAAACTGCGATATGAAGGTAAAACTTTTAAAGAAATAGCAGAGACCATCGGCTGCTCACAGAATATGCTTACAAATGCCCTGAAATACCGGAAGAAATTAGAGACACGAGGACGAAAAAGGAAAACTAGTTCGTGCTGCCTCCTTTCGTATCGGAAAAAAATCGTGAAAAAAGACTGGTATTCGCAGAACATCATCTGGAGAATCTCGAACAACTTGGAGCCAACATATTTCATGATGGATGTCCCAGAAATAGCGAGTTCTCTTCACAATACACGTAGAAGACCATCAAGCATGGCGGGGGTTGCATTATGGTATGTGAATGCTTTCCATGGTGTTGGACCTCTTTTTTGGATAAAGTCTTTTATGACACAGAATGGATACCTTGGCATCTTGAATGAAATTATGTTACCTTATGCAGAGGAAGAAATCCCATTAAAATGGAGATTCCACTGAAACAATGGTTCGTTAAAAAAGAAATCGATGTTTTGGACAGGCCATCGCAGTCTACGGACCTCAACCCAATAGAAAATCTTTGGAACGAGGTCAAGAGAAATATCGCGAATATAAAACACAAGAACCGGGACGAGTTGTGGAGCGCGATTCATAAAGTTTGGTACGCTATTCCGGTAGAAACATGCCAGAAACTTGTCGATTCTCTGCCAAGACGTTGAGAAGCTGTATTGAAAAGTAATGGATTTCCGACTGAATATTAAATGTTCACTCAGTAGAACAAATCTACTATTCATTTGAAACAATGAATATATTTTTTTTTTAATTAATGATTCTCACCTATTTTATTTTCCACCGAAAAATGTAAATATAGTGGAATATTTTAGTGTCTTTCTTTATTAATCCAAAAATTATGTAACTAATTGTTACGTTACGTTTGAACAATAAGATTGATATGTAAAACTATGAAGTAGGCCGTTTATTTACAAACTATTATCAAATTTACTGAAAAGTTTTCTTCGCACCTATTATTTTTTCCACCACTGTAAATATGTGTTCTTCCTCACGTAGACATTATGTTTCCTGAAATTGAAGCCGATTCCTTACCTAGTTTCCACGTTCTTATGAAGGGTTAAATCATATTTTATGGCGAATCACATCTCTTACAATGGTGACCGTCTGAACCCCGGTATGAGTCAAGCAAAAGTCACCAAATAATTCTATAAAATGCTTAAAAAACATACCATTTCCTGAAAGTTTATTTTTGTTGTTTATAATGACGTTTCACCTATATACATTCGAAATTGGGTATACATAATTGAGGTTAATGCAATACACTAGAGTAATTTATTGTAATTAAATAGTAGTTGATTGTTTCAATAATCTAGAGAGTGGCCGTCTTACCCTTCCTTCCCCCAGATATACTTGTGAGTCGTATTCGTTTACTGTTCAGTTCGCGTAATTGGTGTATGTTTTTTGTGATGTTTCGTTTGTGTCATTCCATACGAGAAATCTTTCTGCAAATAATAATTTTTTTGTTTTTAATTCTTTATTTAAGAGACTTTCAGCCTCCTGGACTGGTTCGTCTCTTGCATATAATCAATCCTGTTGAAAGTCTTAGATAACGTAAATCATTGTGAAGGTAGAAGGTGAAGGTAAATATTTTAAAAATTTTAAAATCCTTTTTTCTCAAAAACGTATTTTTGTAAAATTCTCAAAAAATTATATGAATAGCCGTTACAATTTCCAACAAGTCGTCCATACATCGGAAGATGGGCACTTTTACAGGAAAAGAGTTTATCTAACAACATTTTTTTCATGTTGTCTTTGAAAAAACTACAACTAATGCTAGTTTTGTTTGAAGTCAAGATAGCAATCTAGTGTATTCGACAAAGTTTTAGATCTTTTCAAAACATGAACTTTCGTCGAAGACGCCAACTTTCTATCTTTTCTGGAGTATAGGGCATTTTGGTTTGGAGACCCCTGAAAAAAATAATGTTTTACTCGTTCCATTGTTGTGTGTAAGTTCTCGCGTTTGACATGTTCTTGACATGTTTCTGAATAGAAAAATAGTTTGCAGACTTAAACGAGTTAAACATCAATAGTAATTTTTCAATGAAAAATATGAAGAAGTTGATGTTCGAAAACTTGTTTCCCTGTAAAAGTGCCCGTCCTCCGATTTATGGGTGACTTGTTGGAAATTGTATGGGCTATTCATATCAATTTTTTCAGAATTTGAAAAAAAAACGAGTTTTCGAGAAAAATGAATTTTAATTTTCAAAATATTTGTTTTAAATGAATTTTTTTTTCAATTAACTTGATTTTTTCTAATGAAATAATGAAATAAATAATTTCCTACATTTCATTCTTTGACTGAAGTTTTGTAGGTCTTATGTATTTTGATTGATGTTTTTGATGTGAGATTTTTTTTTGAAATTTCTAGTTTTTTACTTAAAAAAAGAAAAATCTTACTTTAAAAACTATTATAAGATCTACAAAATGTTGGTTAAAGAATAAAATGTAGGGAATATTTTTTTTATTAATCCGTTTATTTATTTTTACAGGCTCAGTTTAAACCTATGTAGTTTAAAGGAACCATTGAATACATTTTTACTAGAAAATATTAACATGTTTTATTAATTCTATGGTTAATAATATAGGAAACCGAATACTCGCGGTCGACCCGAGTTTAGAAGGGTGTCACATTTTCATTAGGAAAAAGGGAATAATTTATGTTCTCATTAAAAAATATCGAGCTAATTTTTGAAAAAAAATATTGAAAAGTAAAATTTGTTTTTCTAGAAAAAAATGTTTTTTCTAAAATTCTAATAAAATAGATACGAATAGCCCATACAACATTTGTACGTATAAATTATTTCGATTTACAGGCTCTGTTAAGTTTATTCTATTCAGAAACATGCCCATAACTTGTAAAACGCGAAAATTTGTACACAAAAATGTGACGAGTAAAACATTATTTTTTTTCAGGGGTCTCCATACCAAAATGCCCTATATTCCAGAAACTATTAAAGATATAAAGTTGACGTCTTCGACGGAAGTTCATGTTTTAAAAAGATCTTTAAAAAGAAAACTTTGTCGAATACACTAGATTGCTATCTTGACTTTCAACAAAATTATGATTAGTTGTATTTTTTTCAAAGAAAACATGAAAAAGTTGTTGTTAGAAAAAAACTTAGTTAGAGAAAAACAACTTTTTCATGTTTTATTTGAAAAAAATAAAAATAAAAAGTGTAAAAGTGCCCATCATCCGATGTACGGACGACTTGTTGGAAATTGTAAGGGCATTCATACAAAAATATATTTTTGAGAAAAATGACTTCTATTTTTTTAAATATTTTTTTCAGCGATTTTTTTTTCAAAAAAAGTTTTGGTATTTTTTTGTGAAAATTTATACATTTTTTTACATTTTATCCTTTGATTCGAATTTTGTAGGTATTATAGTTTTTAAGTTATAATTTTATGTAAAATATCAAGATTTTTTTTTAACTCTTTTGAAAAAGTAGTCTAATTCTTTTTTGAATATTTCAAGTATGCAAAGTTGTTTAAAAGACCCATGTGCCTATACCCAAAACGTTTCGCTGCTATCTGAGACGGTGCTGCCAACGGCCAGTCGAGTTGGTCTGAAATTCGTCACATAGTTCGTACCAATGTTGGAAGACGAATGAAATGTAGAAAATTGTTCTAATTTTCATCTGAAAATATCCCAAACAAAGTGAAATTTATCACCATTTACGAATGTACACCCTGTTTATCCAGAGTATCGTCGTATTTAAAGCAGAATTAGTCTCAATGTCCGCACAAAACCACTTACAGAAACCGTATCATTCTCGACACCAGTTCGTTCGGTGGACCAGCTTTTGATTGAAAATTAAAATTCATAACCAAGACGGTGGCGGTGGGGGGGAACGGATTCAATTTAGATTTTGCATAAATTCGAAGCTGGAGATTAGCTGTCGACAGTTTTCCATTTGGAAGAACGGACTTTGTTATAGTGCAAGAGCAAGTTAAATGGAGTTTTGTTGCGGAATAAAGGTTAAAACTTTACCCTGGGCTTGACACACGTTTGCGTTCGATCTCATCGATGAGAGTGGATAAAGTTTTAACCTGTGCCGGGTTCAATGAAGGCGGGAAGAGGAGAAGGAGATGCAGACGATTGGTTGACCTTCCCGGTTTACTGGCATCGCTGAGGTGATCCATTCTGGCGGCATTTTAGCTGTAATACGTTACGAGCCGCAATAAATCAAAAGTAACACAATAGAACCATTCTCCCAGAAATGCCGCCGCACGTTAAACTATTTCACTTCCATTCTCTGCAGAATCGTAAATCGTTCGGAATAGAACGGGAACATATAATTCACTTTCCGAAGATTATATCAGACCATAACACTTCAATAATTCATTTAAGCCTATCAAAATTCGATTAGAGACAACATTCCATCCGCTCTGCCGTTTTCGATTTCTAGGGAGGAGAAACCCTTTTCTCCATGGGGACCCATCGAACAACCCAAAAATTCACCTCTTGGATTTACCCGACAAAACCCAGTCTACATTATAAAGAACATGTAGTATCGTCTCAACCTTATGCTACGAGAGAAAAAAAAGTCCTTCTGCAACTGAACTCTTGCTACTTTCGTATTCCCCTTTTTTTTGGGAAATTGCGGAGTGGAGTGTGAAAGCTCATTGAAATTCATCTCACAGCAATGAGTTAAAAGCATTTCCATCATCATCATCGTCGTCGTCGTCGCTTTCGTCGGTAGCTTTCTTCGGTCGAGTACCTCCTTCGGTAGAGTTCACGCTCATTTGTTGTTCTGCGTCAGGTATTTCGGCGGCAGCTTTACCGATTGCCTCCGATAATACCGGGATCCCATCCCTCGCACACCGGTGACCTGTTTCCCCAAGACGGAACCCCGTGTCAAATCGACCGACATAATCCCACCATTGAAATTCTATAAAGCCATTGATGGTCGTCGTGTGTACATTTATGGTGCTGTTGGTTCACTGAGACTGTGGTCCCTCCCACAGATGAATTTGGCGTGTGTTCAGTTTTGTTTTCCATTTGGTGCTATGAGGTATAGGCTATCTTGGCCCAATTTTGTAGGTTTCAATACATATATTTTAGGAGTTCTATAGGGAACTTGAATGAATTCTAGAATGCTTTTTTTTACTGCTCAATGAAAAATCGTAGAATAAAGGGTGTGTCACATCAAATTGCATCACGGAAAAAACGCTGTAAAAATTTAATTTTTAGGAATTATATCTTCAGCTTTCGCTTATAATCAGATAAAAGTGTATAGATCACGTTGGCCATGCTTCACTGTCAATTTTTCGTAAATTTTTAAAAATGTCGTCGAACGAAAAAGAGCGTCGTGAATTAATCCTGTGCACTCATTTCGAGAATCCGGAGTTGTCACATCGGGACAGCGGTAAGATGATGAGAATCGTCCAATCCACGGTCAGCAGAGTACTAAAACGATACTTCGAGAACCTAACCATCGACCGGAAGGTGAAGAACGGCAAAAATCGATGCTCCGTCAGTGAAAAAGATCACAATCGCGTAGTTAAGCAGTTTAGACGTGATCCGAGAAGTTCGGTCCGGGATGTCGCCAATAAGCTGAATTTGTCAAGTTCATTCGTCCAGCGGGCCAAGCAGCGGGAGGGCCTGCGTACAAACAAGGTTCAGAAGGCTCCTAACCGCGACGAAAGGCAAAACATGGTGGGGAAAACGCGAGCCCGGAAGCTGTACACCGAAATGCTGACAAAGCCGCATTGCCTGGTAATGGACGACGAAACCTACGTCAAAGCGGACTTTCGTCAGCTGCCGGGCCTGTTGTTCTTCTCCGCAGAGGACAAATTCAGCGTTCCGGAGGAGATTCGCAAGCAGAAACTATCCAAGTTTGCCAAAAAGTACATGGTGTGGCAAGCGATCTGCTCTTGCGGAAAGCGGAGAGCTCCCTTCGTGATGACCGGCACGGTAAACGGGCAGGTTTACCTTAAGGAGTGCCTACAGAAGCGCTTACTACCACTATTGAAGCTGCACGAGGGCCCGACCATCTTCTGGCCGGATCTCGCTTCGTGCCACTACTCAAAGGACGTGTTGGAGTGGTACGAAGCCAACGGGGTCACATTCGTGCCAAAGGAAATGAACCCGCCCAACGCGCCGGAGCTTCGCCCAATAGAGAAATATTGCAGCTTCGTCAGCATTTCGGTGTACAGCTTCCGGGCTCGCGTCTTCTCCACCATGTTTTGCCTTTCGTCGCGGTTAGAAGCCTTCTGAACCTTGTATGTACGCAGGCCCTCCCGCTGCTTGGTCCGCTGGACGAATAAACTTGACAAATTCAGCTTATTGGCGACATCCCGGACCGAACTTCTCGGATCACGCCTTAGCTGCTTAACTACGCGCTTGTGATCTTTTTCACTGACGGAGCATCCATTTTTGCCGTTCTTCACCTTCCGGTCGATGGTTAGGTTCTCGAAGTATCGTTTTAGTACTCTGCTGACCGTGGATTGGACGATTCCCAGCATCTTACCGATGTCCCGATGTGACAACTCCGGATTCTCAAAATGAGTGCACAGGATTAATTCACGACGCTCTTTTTCGTTCGACGACATTTTTCCAAATTTAGGAAAAATTGACAGTGAAGCATGGCCAACGTGATCTATACACTCTTATCTGATTATCTGATTATAAGCTGAAGATATAATTCCTAAAAATTAAATTTCTACAGCGTTTTTTCCGTGATGCAATTTGATGTGACACACCCTTTAGTTGACGTCATTCATATACAGCAGAAACAGGAATGGCCCTAGATGGCTGCCTTGAGGAACGCCAGATGTCACGGGGAAGGAAGGAGCAACATAGTCCGCAATTTTGACAGACATGCTTCGACCAGTCAAATAAGAAGAAAGCCAAGCAAGCAGGTCGTTCTGAACACCTAACCTGTCATACTTAGCCAAAGCAATGTTGTGATTCATTTTATCGAATGCTGCAGAGAGGTCTGTATATATAGCATCTACTTGATGGCCTTGCTCAATTTCACGGATGATGTAGGAAGTGAACTGTACTAAATTGGTAGTCGTTGAGCGCTTGGACATGAAACCATGCTGGTCCATCGAAATGCAGTGAGCGAAGTTTTGAACCAATTCTTCGAGAATAATTAGCTCGAGAAGTTTCGACGTAGCACTTAAAGCGGCTATTCCACGATAGTTCGATACAGTCCTTTTGCAACCCTTTTTGTGAATCGGAAAAACGTAAGATTCCTTCCAGCAGGATGGGAAGTCACCCGACCTCAGGGAGAGATTGAAAGTATTGGCTAGAGGTGTTGCTAGAGCAATCAAGCAGCGTTTCAGGACCAAGGACGGAATACCATCAGGACCGGAACCCCTCGAACTTTTCAGTTGACTCCCGGCTGAGATAACCATTTCTCTCGTAATAGTAAACGGACCACTTGAGAAGGATGAGAAAGGAACGTTGCGAGATGCAGCTGCTACGTCCTGGCTGTTTGTTCGTTCGTTACTGAAAACGCTGCTAAACTGTTTACGAAATAATTCTGCAATATCTGGAATGGTTGCAGCGTTCACTACACCGTTAGTCATGGTTGAGGGGAGGCCTGTTTCCTTCCTTTGACTATTCACGTGTTGCCAGAACCTCTTAGGGTTGGATTTCAGACGACGTTGGAGCTGTCTTAGGTGCGCTTGATGTAGTTGATCGTTCAACCGCCTGTAGTCCGAATTAGCCTTGGAATAACTCGTTTTCGTGGATTCGGTATGAAGTTTGGCATGTTCCCGAAGAGCTGCCCTTTTCCGTTTCTTCAAACGCTTAAGCTTCGAGTTCGACCATGCAGGTTTAAGAGGTACACGGTTAGTTCGCTTAGGTACAAATTGATCAATGGCATAGATTATGATGCACGATACCGTTGATGCTGCGTCGTTGACGTCGCGATTGGCCAATTCTTCATCCCAATTAACGTTTGAGAGGAAATTGTTCATCTCGTCGAAGTTGGCTTTGTCGAAGTTGTAATATATGCTCTCTGTCGTGTCTTTGTAATCACATTGTACGCAAATATCAATGCTGACCAGCAACGGGGGATGATGTATGCAACTTTTCACTAGCGGAGCAGGAGCTGGTATTACGGAGCAACTGGAACACATTTCCTCACTCACAAAGCAGAGGTCAAGCATACGGTTGTTACGATTCATAACTCCGCTCTTTTGTCCGAGTTTTGAAGTGCGATAAGCATCCAACAGATTACGGGATGCGAGTCCAGTCGATGAGTCAGATGTAGGGAGTTTTTAGTTTGGAATTTGTGGTAAGATTCCTTGAGCCAATCTTCTGTGAGGGAAAAATTGCACGGTATAGTTTGTATATCGAATACATAGCATAAACAGGAATTTTCAGAATTAAAATCGTTAATGATGGGCAGTTGAAACTTTTGAGACGACAAATGATTCATTTGAAGCGAGCAAGGATCTAAAAACGCCCAAAATATGCGATTAGTTACAGGGCCTCAATATTGTGTTATGGTATCGCTTGGCCTTATGTTGTGTGCCGCTCAAAAACAATTTGAATTTGAAATAGTGATGGGAAAATTATTGCTCATCCGACTTTTAGATATGTTCTGTTCCAAAAAACACTAATTTCTATCGATGCAGAGTGCTCTTAAACAAGGTTTACAGTTCACTTTATTTAAGACATAGTATCGTATCGTTATAGGGTTGATAGTTTTCCTAACCTCAAAAGACGAGCAGTTCTTCTGGCATGCTTCCCTTAGATTTCCAGAAAGGTGGGATAAATAGCGGAAAGCGATGAAACATGCATTGAATGACAGGTTCTCACAATAATTCTTGTAAATAAAGTATTGATTTCCACGGAAAGGCCGATGCTTGAAACCCAAAATCCAATGAAAAAAGTTGGAGGGTTGAATCCGCGACACGGCCGCATAGTTTATGTAGATTTACTCCAAACTATTTGTCGTATATGGTTTTTGAATATCTTTAAAAAATTTCATTAATGGGCTCCTTAATAAAATTAGAATCATTGTATCGAATTTTCCATCTTTTCTTGGTGACCTTTCCCTCAGCATTCCATGCAAAAGAACCAAAGCTGTCTCTAGTTTGATCGTCTCTAGATAGATTTCGGTGACATCTTACTTTTTCGATATCAGTTTTAGACTGTTTCTTCGGGGGTTTGTCCGTATTCAGCTCTAATTCACGCTTACGGAATCGGCGCTTATATTGCGCGACCAAATATTGAGACACACGACCTCGCGTGAAATGTACAATCATTGCTTATATCGCATTCAGTAGTATCCGACGTATAATTCAGGAGTCTTATTTCAAGTGTGCTCCCGTGGGCGAGTGGTTAGTGTCACACCTAACATGCCGGGGGTTCGGGTCCGATTCCCGTTCTGGTCGGGGAAATATTTCGTCAAAAGATATTTCCTCCGATTTGCACTATGGTCACGAGTTTTCTAGAGCTTGCCACTCAGAATGCATTCAAGGCGTGTTATTTGGCGTAGAAACCTCAACAAAGCACTAATAAAAATGACGCAAGTAATACTACGTTGAGACGGCGAAGTTCCTCCAGGAACGTGAGTGCCAATTAAGAAGAAGATTTCAAGTAAGATAAGAAACACGTCAGCTACAGCTAACTTATGTTGGAATTTCATGATTTTTTTGCATTGTTCTGTGATTGAGAAAAAAGGCTGTGTTGAGGAATGAACCCGCAAAACATTCGGAGTTCGTCCGTCGTTCCGTTAAAGTATAAATAAGTCATTCACGATTTCAAATCACAGTGTCAGTCCAGCAAGCGAGCAGATAACAATTTTCCTAATGATTATATCACACACAGCGATTTTGTTTGACTCGAAGGAATATTCGCAGCGATGCAGTTTTGTTAGGATGAATTTCATGTTAAGGTGAAGGTGGAAGCTAGCCATAAATGGCTGCCACAATGGCGCTCATTTCTTTCATCTCCCTCCCTCACCTCTCGCCCGAAAATCAATAATTTTGCGAAACAGTGTGAAGAAAATGATCGTTTTCGCACACTTCCCATCAAGTAATATCAACCAAACTCTAATCGATTACTCACAAGATATTAAATTTTCATCTGCTTTCGCACCGTATAGTGAAGAACGTCGGAAAACTCGAGCAAGTGCTCTGAAAGTTAAATTTTCGTTTTTCAATCTTCTGCAATGGTTTTGTTTGTATTGGTGGAAGCATCGTTATTTTTTCGACACTGATGCCAAACAACATCATCGAAACAGCTATAAAAACCACTCAATAAAATGTTATTCCGTAGTCATAGCGTCCCATGTCATGAAAATCAATAGAATAAAATTGTGCTGATATCAATACAATTATTATTTTTACGTTTAATGTAAGTTTTAGCAACTTTAACATTGGGTAAGAAAATTGTATTGCAGAGCTCGGAACACTGCCACGGCTGCCTATGCTTTCAAAAACAGTAAACGGAAAAGTATTAAATTCAATCTAAATGCCTCGGCCAACGAAGAGGGTTAAGGCTTTCCAACGTGAATATGTGAAAACAATACGATCAACGAAGGAAAATATTAAGGAATTATCAACATCGAGTTACTATGCGGAAGAACTTGTTAATACCAAAAGTGCCCCAATTCGCATGTGTTATAAATTTGCTCATGTTACGCTCGCGTATAATCAGAATCATATGCAAATGCACCTTCTATATATATTTATATTTGCAATTGTTCATCGGAACATATCGTTCATACATTTTACTTTAGTATTGAATTGTTATTTGTTTTTTTTTTCAAATGTATTCAAAGACTCGTGTCAATGAAGCGCCACACAGTCTGATAAGTGAATTGATCTATTTACGTGTGCTCTTCTCTCACAAACACTATTACCCCATTTTTACACGAGGGTTTACCTATACTACTACAATGGCTAGCTTCCACCTTCACCTTAACATGTCTTAGGAGTTTACAGCAAAAACCGGAAAAAACAGCGTACGGCCACCCTCAGCCATCCTGCACATGAATTGCACGTGGCAGGAAACTTTCATCGTCCGAAGATTCAATATATAGTGAAAATAAAAAGAAAGAGACATAATGAGAATGACTTAGCTATTCGTATTCGTTCCTCCAGCGTTAGGCCACGGTTATACTGCCTGCAGCTTCTTACGAAAATAAGGCTGCACGAAACGCATACAATCGTGAGAAGTAAACAACCACATAGAATTGTATTGGTGTGGTTACATTGCTTCCCACTTGCTTCATTCGAATTCGTCAGCTTCAATCGAACAAAATTGTTTGTTTCTTTTCGTCACTTATCGCACAATCAAGTTTTCGTGCGCACTCCGAGCCAATGTAACCTTACTCTAACACGCGTGCTTGTTCTGTGTTGTATCTCAACACTCGATGTATTGCACTGCACCACACACACACACACACACACATATATATGAGTGTGAAATTTGACGCGGACAATTTCAAACCTCGAAACTCAGCTACCTGATACCTGATAAAATAACTTATTTCACTAGTTTTGGTCCGATTTCCCTTTTGCAAAACATTTCAGCCAGCTAGATTAGATCTTTCCTGTTTAAATTTGCATTAAAAAATTAAACAAATTCCAAAGAAAAAACATTTCAAAGAATATTTAAAATACATTTTAGTCAAAAACTTGTTTTTAAAATTCTCAAAAAAAAAAATAATAGCTCATACAATAACCATGAACAACAACTTTTCATATTTGCTTTGAGAAATTACTACTAATTTTTTACTCGTAACATTTTGTGTGCAAATTCTCGCAATTGACATATGCAAAAAAAAACAAGACAATACCATGTATTTCAGAAGTAATAACAGCTAGCGAGTTGACGTTTTAGACAAAAAATCTTTTTTTTAAATATTAGCTCTAGATTTGCAGAAAACACTACATTGCTATCTTGGCTTTAACCAAAATCAGGATTAATTGGAATATTTTTCAAAAAAAAAACATGAAAAAGTTGTTAGAAAACCTTTTTTCCTGTAGAAGCGCGCGTCTTATGGATTGTGTCACATTTACCCGAAAGACAGTTATCCGAACGACATCTATCCGAAAGACATTCATCCGTATTCCAATCACCCGAATGCAACATTTACCCGAATATAACATTTAGTCGAATATATTATTTACAGCTATTACATTATAGCTATATTTTTTTTATATTTAATTCTGATACACGTTATTAATATGATCACATTTGTCAATTGACTGGTATCCAAGAACTCGTATATTGCATGGGTAGAGCAAAAACGAGAGAAAGCGGTGTAGCGTAATATTATGAGAAAATGATATAGTTTCACTTTTATATTAATAAAATTATTTATTTTGTATAAATGATGGACTTTCAAAGTCGATAAAAAAATATCCAGTCATTTGGATCACGTAGCCCATTTACGTAGAAGAAACCTGTCAATTTCAAATAGTCGCCATGAAATTCATAGAATGCCATTGAAGTCTGTCGAAAAAAATGAGTGGGTTATATCTATGATATAACCGCAAGGTTCACGTGGAACTACCTTAGCTTAGCAATCATTCGTTTGTATTGATTAAATTCTTGATTGAATGAAACAGTTTCCAAATTCAATTGAGTTCAATATATTTGCTCTGTGAGTGAAAAAAATGAACAAATGCCGTGTAAAGTCAATTCATTTATTGTGATTGATTGTTCTTCGTTACAAGTAAATTTAATGACGGACCTTTTACGTTTGGTATGATGACTAGAACAAAATATATGTACGGAAGAATTATCAAACGTTTGATGAACCAGCCTAAGGCTGAAAATCTTTCCAATAAAGACAAAAAAAAATTATCGAACGATTATTTTATTTTACATTTCCCTCTGAAGTTTACATCCCAAAAGTGTACATACTTCTCGAATCTCGAATTTGCTTGAAACTGGGAAGTTCATTCGCTTCTAGTGACTGCATGATTTTCCCAGGTTCCTAAGTTTAGAAGATCATGTTAGGACAGACATATTCCACTATGCACAAAGGCAAGCGAGGACAAAAGTACTCGCAGTTTGCATTTATTTGCAGAGCCGATTTCGCCAGAAACCTCGGTTTTGAAGTCTGTGTTAGGGAAACACATTTCAATCGGAACAAAAATACCCCCGATTTGTATGAATTCGCAATGCCGATTTCCCCACGCTTCATGGATTTGAAGTCTGTGTTAGGGAAACACATTCCAGTCGGAACAAAAATACCCCCGACTTGCATGAATTTGAAATACCGATTTCTCCAGGCACCTTGGTTTAGAAATCTCTATTAGGGAACACATTTCGGTGAGAACAAAAGCTCCCCCTACTTTCGTGTGTTCTTTTTCTTCTTTTTGGCTTTAAGAGGGTTTAAACTTTTCAGTTCACTCGCCTCTAGGCTCTTTCGTGTGTTTGCAATGCCGATTTCGCTGCTTGGTTTTAAAGTCTGTGTTAGGGAACATTTTTCGATGAGAACAAAAGTCCCCCTACTTTCATGTATTTGCAATGCCGATTTCCCCAAGGCTGCTTGGTTTTGATGGCTGTGTTAGGGAAACCGTAAATCGGGCCAATCAAAACGATGCAGTTAGGGCGTTTAGATAACGCCTAATATTTTACAGTTATTCAATTGTTTATCTAATGAAAAACAACATTTTGTTAGTTGCGATAGATGCGTAGAAATATTCCCTATCAAGTGATGCAAACATCTTTCCTATCCAGTACGAAATGTTCGAGCTATAAGCATTCGAAATCTTTCATTTTTTTCCTGCATGTTCTGTGTTTAGTTTTTCATTTTACCCTCCATATATTCCGGTTAGACGTAGTCCCACGTCAAAAAAACAAAAAAATGGGTGGGTTATATCTATGATATAACCGCAAGGTTGACGTGGGACTACCGTTGGCTTAATAATCATTTGTTTGTATTGATTAAGTTATTGATTGAGTGAAACAATTTTCGAAATCAATTGAATTCAACCTATTTGCTGTGTAAGTAAAGAATTTGAACAAACGCCATGTAATGTAAGTCACCTTGGTTTAGGTGGCTGTGTTATGGAATACACTTCAGTGGGAACAAAAATTACCTCAACTTGCATGTATTTGCCATTTTCCCCAGGCACCAGGCACATCGATTCTGGTGCCTGTGTTAGAGAACATACATCGATGAGAACAAAAAAATCTCCACCACTTGCTTTTAGTTGCAATGGCAATTTACTCAGGCAGCTTTGTTTTGATAGCTGTGTTAGGGAACATACTCCGATGGAAACAAAAATGTCCCCTTCCCCACTTGCATGTATTTGCACAGCGGTTTCCCCCAGGCACATAGATTTTGAAGTCTGTGTTGGGGAAACCGTAAATTTGACCAATCAGAACGTGATTTGACCAATCCGAAATTAGATAATACTTAACATTTCACAGTTGTTCAATTGTTTATCTCATGAAAAATAACATTTCGTTCATTGTCATAGATGCGTAGAAATATTTCCTACCAATTGATGCAAACATCTTTCCGATCTATTGAAAAATGTTCGAGTTATAAGCATTCGAAATCTTTCATTTTTTCCTGCATGTTCTGTGTTTAGGTTTTCATTTTACCCCCCGTATATTCCGGTTATACGTAGTCCCACGTCAAAATTACAAAAAGACAGATGATGTGTTGGAATTAGATAAAAAAAAAAATAAACGCAGCGAAATTCTAGAGCATTTATGAGAAACAAAATCACTCGAATACCATTTATCTGGATAGAACGTTTACCCGAATGATAAATAATCCCAAATACCTGAGGAGGTTAGGCGGCCCAAGCCGCTGATGTGACGCAATCCGAATCGGCCACCGACTCGCCGTCGGAAGCGGCGGCCTCTCGCAAGCAACCGGTGTTCCACCAAACGCCTTCAGTGTTGACAATGAATAAGCCTTTACAATGTTGTAGGGTGTAAGCCGGATGAACTCGTCTCTGTATAAACTAGTTTTGCAGGATTTTCAATCCTTTGATTAACAAGAAAATCACATGTCGGCTTCAAAAGGTATACTTTTTATATAGATGATTTTATGAATTTTCTAACAAACGACGTATAGATTTCTTGTTATTAAGTTCTATTGTCACATTGAAATTTGAATTTATGCATTTCTACTTAAATATGTACTATTTTTTTAAAGTTTCAATTTTCCACACCGTTTTATACGAAATGTTTAAATATTACCAATCTTCTTTTCCTGAAAATTTAAATCTACGCATCCAAAAGATGATGCGCTTGTACGTTGCTGGGGTTATGTTGGCAGTTGATAGCTCTTTAATTTTTATGCAGCCATTGATCGTCGCTTTGGATTCTGTAAGCGACCGCCAAAAATTGCCAAATTAAATGGGAGGGAAAACCCAACCAGCGGTTTTCTGGGCCATGAGTTTAAGAGGGAACGGTTGCTGGGCGAGGAAAGATGAAATTGATGATCGCTGGTCGGGGATTAAAGGAAGTATGGTAAGCGAACAAAATTTAGCAATGAGAAGGAGCAAAAAAAAACCTGACGAAACAAAACATTGAAATGAGAACCGAAAGTGGTTGATTTTCTGGCTCTGTGTGTTAAGACTGCTGCTGCTGGTCGAGGGAAGATAACGTTTAACGGACGCGAAAACGGCAACGTTTTTTTTCCTCGGTTTGCCTCGTGTTGTGGGAAGGACTAATAAACAAGCGGCCAATTTGGAGTTAAACAGATGAACAAATCGACACCGAGCGTAGATTGGGTCGAAGGATCCCAAAGCGGATGAGTTGTATTCCCAGAAAAAGGGGGTGTTTAACGATAGCTTTGATTAAATTTCACGATAAAAAAATAATGCTATCATTTTTGTTAATCATTATCCCAGCAAATTTGTTTGATGAACCCTGGTCATTTAGGGCAGTGTAGAATTTTTCAATTTCCTCAAACTCGATTTGTGTTCCCTTTCATTCAGTTTTTTCGTCCACTCCCATGCACAAAGGCTGGTTGATAACTCACGGGAATTGATCCACACATTTAACCTGTCGATTGTGTTTTGTGCTGTGGGCTATCATTATCGATTTTTATCCGCGAAACGATGCATTGATTTCATCCGCGAAACGATGCATTCGCAGTTTCACAAACTTTACCTTTTTTCGCGCAGTTTTACTCTTTATTATCTGGAATAGGATTGGAACGTAAGTGAATGATGCATCGCTTCCAACTACTAACGCGAGAATTGCAACTGCAACTGGCTCCCCTTATGCATCGTTTAATTCACTGGATGGCATATGATGCCGATAACCGTAAAGATGTGTGCTTCGCGAATATGAAGCAATTTTTTTGAGTTTAGGGATGCAAATGATTTTCTCATCATCGATTATCGACATTATCTGGAGATGTATATTGTTCTCTCAAGGTTGTTAACACAATTAACTTATTTACACTCCTAAACATAAAAAATCACACCTTTGTGGAGCAGCATATTCACTTTCTAAAAATTCGTTTAGCCATATGCAAATTTTCTAAAATTGAAAACAACCCTACCGCAGTCTGACTTGGACACATTCAGCTAATTGGGAATCCTTCCGAGCGGCTTCGATCTTTCAACGAGCCGGATGCCTGGGCATCGTTGATGATGATTCGCCCTCACCTTCACGCGTGCTCCACGGTTTCACCATTCACGGACGATGCGAGAATCCGAAACCGAACGCAACTCGCGAAAGCGAGAAAAGACGGATGTTGATGATTCCAATTTCGGAGATTGATAGCCTAGTTTCGCTAAAATATTATCTCGGCTCGATCGGTTCGGATCGGTGAGGATTTTTTTTCTGTTTCCTGTGCGCCAACACCTTCTCTGTGGCAGCGGCCAAGGCAGAAGGTCCGGCCGGAAGCTCTGGACGCGCGCTGTTGTTGTTGATTTCATTATGATGCGAACTGCATTGCGTTCCTTCTTCCTCCCCTAATGAATGTTTGTATAAATCTGATTGGATTTCGACACGCTCATACCTGATGAGGTTGTCTATTTTTGGCCCCTTATTCCGAATATATTACAAAGTTTCAAACAAGCATTATGTTAATTGGGGAAAAGTTCTCCAGCAACAACAACTGGGTGGTGGCGGCGGTAGAACTGCCTCAAGAATTTTCCACAACGCTCACCTCATTTTCCACGCTGGGTCTAGCAGGGTAGCAGAAGAACTCACGAAGCACCGAAATTTATTAAGGATATAGCCGAATAAAGTCCTTCTTGTTTTTCTTTTGTTTTCCCCCATTTTTTCGTCCATAACACGACAAGACGAAGCAAACGAACTCCGTTTTAATTAAATTTAAGGAAATGAAAAAGCCAAAATTAATCCACTTTAAAAGGGAAGCATGGACGACGGCGGCGGCGGCGGCGGATAAACAGCGAAGATTAGCATTCTACGGTTTATTATTCAGTTCGATAGGAAACGTGGCCGAACTGTCGAACGTAAACCAACCCATTTTAGTTTTTTTTTTTTGGAGTTTACAGCTGGTACGTTTTTATTTCATTCAGGGATTATTGAAATATGATGTAATGCGTTCGATTTTCACACATTAGTTTAAGTGATGAAGTTCACATTGTGCTAGAGATTTGATAAGCTAGTCAGATACACACTCACATTTCACTCATTCTCTCATAGCAATCCCACGATAAAATATCAAGTAGCTGTACATGGTGACAGCTACTCAAAAATACGAAATTTTTTGTCTTTAAAAAAAAATAGATGGGACGCATCGGAAATATCAACCGTAAATGTTCCAACACGAATGCGATGAACTCGTCATTCTCTGGTTTTCTTAAATCGTTAATCGTTTTAACGAAAGGACATAAAAACGCCATCAAACGAAACGGCTCTACAGAAATAACAATTGATAGACTGTTCCTCGCGAGAAACACATTAGCTCCAATATTTCTTATCATTCATGTAATCACAAAAAAGTATGCGACATTTTGCTTTTAAAATTCCAGATAAATATCCCATTCGATAATAACATATACAGGGCGTGAACATTTTTTAATGTCGGTTTAATTTTCTAATAGATCATGATGCTCAATCAATGTCCTGGAAAAAGGTAATGAAGATGGTCGAATTTCGAGCGACATAGCATGCGCTGCCATAAATATTTCGCAAATAGTGACGTCAGTCGTTGTGTTTATCTTTGATTGCCCACCGCATCCATGTGAAAATGATATTTTCAGGAAGTAATTTATCAATGAAAAACGTACATTTGTGTAGATCTCCAGCTGAATATGAGGCTAATGTGATAGCGTGAAGTGAATATTTGTGAAATCACTTCGAAAAAGACGAATAAAAGTGATATTTACATGTGCCATTTTCACTCCCCCACGTTCATAGAATCAAACGAAGTTTCATTATTTTATGGTTATGAAGTTGATGTTTCGAAGGCTCTCAGTGACGGTGTGTATGTTGTGAGGTAATAATCGCCAATTAATCAGAATTTCACCGAAAATGTTACTGCTTTCGAGAAATAAGCATTCGACTGCTCTCTGGACCTTTTTACCACATGAATAATCGAAATAAGCCACGATATAATTGTCACCTGTTAGGAAACAACCAGTTGAATGATTTCATGAGAATTTTGGCTCAAATTATCATGCAACCGTGAGTACTTTCAATATTGTTTTGTTTCTTCCATATACATTCCATATAGAATGCAAATAATTACGACACGATATTTTGCTTGCCAATACAGATACACTTCGCCTACTGCTCCACCTCTATATGTACCTCATTGATGCTCAATGTAGCATTAAACAATTAATTAATTACTATTTCTAGACAACAAACAACAAAAACATGCGGGTTTTGTACTAAACTTTTGAACTTTGATGAAGAAATTTTGAAAATTGTCCAATTACAAACGCTTATATATCAATTAATTAATGTTAGATTTACGAGATCGATTCATGCAATATGAATCGATTTGAACACTCCGTAACAATTTATAACAATGAACAAAATTACCATTAGATAGGAAATTTATTCAGCAATTTTTCATTCGAACAAAAACAGTGAAGATAGTAAAACAAGTGAACAATTTAGCGAAAATGGTGGATATGTTTTTCTATACTTACTTATTTTACTTTATACTTGCACTTACGGGCGTTAGGCTTCATGGTCGAGATGGGCAAATCGTTCGTGAACGGTACGAAAGAACTAGTTTGCCAAAAAGAGAGAAGGAAGGGTCGTTCGCCATACGAACTGATTGCGAGTGAACTGTTTGGGAACAAATGAAGTGCGTCATTCACAAGAAAAATGCATGTAACGCGTAGCTTATTTCGTAAAATGCTTAATTTTGAATTCAGAAATAGGGTTGGCAAAATTAAGATTTTTATCATTGCAATAAAATTAGGTTTTCGGAAAAGCTTTAAATTTTCGATTTAATGCTTTTTTTTCAATTCATGTGCAATACTTATATACAGTGTTGCCACATTTTAATCTTTACCAGAGGTGTTAAAAATCTTTTCCATCTGTACTTATTTTTCCAAAAATCTGTACCATCGAAAATATCCGTTGTGGAAAAAATATATTTTATGAGAATAAAGAAAATACTCATTTATTTACTGTAAAGACTACACTGTATATTCCCATTGAAGAACCCTGTAATCGCCGCTAACACAACGAATTTCATCCTTATGAAACTGATCAATTATAATTAACTGTAAATGCTTTTATGATCAGCAGCAGCGATACTGCGGCGTAAAAGTCATCATGTACCGTTCTGAATCATATTTAGGACGCTTAAGGCATAAGATGCAGAAAACAGATCTAAACTTTATGCACAGGAATTATTTGGTTGATATTTTTTAATAATTTAGTTCAATATGCTTTTAAGCTTTCTACTTTGATACCTTTTTGATTGAAAACATAAAAAAATCATCGAATAAAATGCTTTTCAAATGAAGCGAATCAGAATCAAACTTCGGACACTAAATCAAATTGCGGACAGATTGAAATCAAATTTCGGACACTTTATTTTGTAATTTTTTGAACGAAAATTACATTACACCTGATTATATTTTATAGTCAACTGCGAAACACTTACCAAGCAATCACAGTAAACTGTTAACGATGATGAGAACTGATGAAACACGGGAGAAATTTAAATATTTATGAACGGGTAAATTCTACGTGCTCACGCTAAGGAAACGTCAAACACAAACGACAATGAGCAGTGTTGTGAGATTTCTGCCGATTATGTTATGATTCAAATGTAGTTCTCATGTGAAATGATAGTGAAACCAAGGGATTACTCTAATGAAGCAATTGTGATATTAATTTGATAGTTATATCATCAGTGCATTAAACATTTCAAGATATTAGAACAAAGTGTCCGAGATATGATTCAGAACGGTACCTCAATGTTGCTTTGTTTAAATATAAGAAATTACACACGTGGAAAAAATGTGTATCAATCTGTACTTTTTGACCAAAATCTGTACTCTGTATCGTACAGAATCTGTACCAAAAATAACTAAAAAATCTGTACCTTTCCAGATAAATCTGTACGTGTGGCAACACTGCTTCTATACTTTCTGTACATCAGAAAAAATACTGAGGAATCTGAGACAATTCATGATTTGGGTAAACAAATAATTTTCTAGTGGGAAAGCAAACAACAAAAAAAGTTTGTTGTTGCCTTCAATCCATTGCATGTACGTGTTATCGTGATCACCATCACCGGAGTGTTGTAAAAATTGAAAAATTGCCTTATGGGATTTTTTTCTGGCTGAACGATTTTTGAACATCATTTTCAATGAAACACAGGATGATTCTCAACAGAAAATATGCAAAATTGTGCAGATCAAATACAGCATTGTTGAGCGAGAAACATATTTTGACATTCAATTTGCGACTTTTAAAGAAGAAGCACATCTTCTTTTCCCAGTGAAAAAATCATAAAAATTTAAAAATATTCTATCTAACCTAACGATATCAATGCCAGGACATGAATAGCTGTGTTTCCTATATTTGTTGGATTCTAGTTGGGTATACTAATAATAAAGACAATAATAAAGTTTAAGAATGTACTGAAAAAGTGTCACTCCTTATCCTTTTCAGCTTAATTAAGCTAACAAAATAAAACAGACGAACGATCGATTTGTATTTTTGTAGGAACGGGTTTTTTTTTTTATTTTTATATCATTTATGATCACCGATATAACAAAACCAGAGAATGACGAGTTTTCATATTAATGTTGGAATATCTATCTAATCTTTTTGACAGTTTATTATGGAACATAGACAGGGCCACCATTTGGAGTATTGAATGAGTTTAATTTACGGATTTCTGAACAGTTACAAAAACATAATTCAAAAGTAGTTGTTCACAATAATCGAAGTCCTACGTCAAGCTATCGTCCGTGCCTCTAGACTCAGACCCTTCTACTTTTGATTACAAAGAAAACATATTATTTGTCATTATTTTCAATATTTTTTTCAGAATTTCATTACAGATGGTCAAATACTCGATTTCAGTGTGCTGTGTGAATAATTTGAAACCCGATGTCTCAAAATTGTTTTTTATCAAATATCAGTTAGTGATCTTTTAAACATTTGTTGGCATTGTTGAAAGAGACGGCGTATCTGCTACTGAAGATGCTGGTGTTTTTGATGATTTTATTACAAATTGTTCTGAAAAATCTAGTTGATGCAGGTGGAATACCGGAAACTAAATTCCTCAAAACAGTGGAAAATGTAACGATACTGCGTTGTGGTACATTGAAAAATGATAGGCTAATCTAAGGGAAGCATTACATTACAACAGAACTTTGATTTGGAATATGACAGAATTTAAAATGAAATTCTCAAAAACATAACTTCCTTTGTAAAGTCTCTTCATCTTCTAAATATTCCTTAATTGTAGAGAACAATTCCATTGTCACATAAGTTTCTTCCGCGCTATACTATGAGTGACTCTGAAAGGCGTTTTTTATATAAACATACAGGCTTCTCCAGCGTTGCCAGTCTTCCAGATTTATCTGAAATCTTCTAGACTTTTATGGATTATCCAGACATTCAGACTGTCCTTTGTCTAGTCCAGATTGTTTATGATTCGTTCAGATTTCTCCAGATTCATCACAATAATTTTACATTAACTCTTCTGGCTGACTTCAACTTTCGTGTTGATGAGTTTTCAGAAATTACTCAAAGATATACATTCATAGCAACCTAAGCTGTGGTCCCTTGTGAATCAACAAATTTGATGAGATTGATGAGTTTCTGAAAATGAAGCCTCAATGTGCGAAAATGTTCAAATGTTGATTATGTAGAGTAGGCCAAAGCGGTATCAATCAGGAACCCGAATTGACGATCAATTTTCTCAGTTCTATTTGACTTATCTGTCATATAACCTCAAACTGATGAATAAAACAAACAAACTCTTGCGAGGTAAGCCTTTGGAGTTGCAAGCTCTACATTATAGCATTTCACAATATTTTCCAACGGTATCAATTGTTTTTAAATATAATGTTATATTTTAGAAGTATACCGTCCCATATGTATCAAATATTAAAAATCATTAAAAATCGTAATTCACACCATAAAAAAAAATTAATTTTTCATAAATATCCAAACTTTTTATTCACCCTCATCCAGACATTGGCAACCCTGGGCTTAGCTCTTAGCCATTTGTGGTATCGGTTTCAGTCGCCCGGAGTTCTATCGAAGAACGTTTCGTTGGTGCTAAATTTCGAGTTGAAAGATGGAGGTCACAGCGGCCGCCTAGCAACGACGGATACGGACTTTATCAAGACTGTGCTCAATGAAAATCCGCGATATAGTGTAAGTGAGATAGTGGCTGTCATTAATATTCCCAAGACAATGGGGTTGGGGCAGTTTGGGTTCCACACCTATTGATGGAGACCGATCCTATGAACTGCAGCTCTACGTGCGCTTTGCTTCTCTAGCGACCTGAAAGGGATACTTTCTCGAAGAGTTTTGACTCTGCAGACGAAACTTGGATTTACCAAAATGTTATACCACAATCTCTAAGTTTAAAAAAAATCAAACTGTGGTGAAGCCTGCACTTCTTCCGAAGATGTTTTTTTTGTAATACACAAATACACAAACAAATACACAAACAAATACACAAATACACAAATACACAAATGGAATAAAAACGCACCTAGATGAATATTTTGTCGATAAGTTTGAACAATTTTGGAAAGACGGTATAATGAGACTTCCCGAGTGATTGAAGATGGTTATAGAACAGAACGGCTCATATATATATCATAATGAATCTATCTTAAACAACAAATATCGTGGTCTATTTGGTCAGCCTAGCCTATGAAACTAACTGTCGGATGAATCATAAATATCAAGCATAATCTACCCGAAAAACACGGGTTCAGATTGGTCGCGCACAAGCAATATGTAGTTTCCCAGTATTTCATTCGATACGAATACGGGACTGTGTATGTTAACTGAAAAAATATCGCCGCAATAGCCGTTATAGCTATAACACCAAGAAGAATAAATCTTGCGAAGCGTAATCAGTGTATCGCCAGCTTGTGTATTATTCTCAGGAAGAGAAAATGAACCATGAATTAATTGCCTTGAGTTGATTCTACAAATTCACGCAAGCCATCGGCTCTTTCCAGGGCCATTAAAACTTTCTACTCAAGAGTTATTTAAAAATGTTGATGCATCCATTAATAATATCCGAAGTAATGAACGAATGAATTGAACAAAAGATTCTCGTAGTCGTCTTAAGTCAACAACGAAGTCGTGTCCTGGATGCAATCCTCTACAATTTTGCTGTCTCAATCACAAATTGCTTGCCAAACAAGAAATTGTTTTGGGGTATTTCGAAGGTTTTTTTTGTTCTGAAGCACCCAGGCGATGTATTTCTGAAAATTACAACATAGGGAGTCGTTTGTATGAAAGCTTGCAGGGCCTATATTCCATTGTTCTTAACATCGCATGTAAATTTTCAACAAATAATTCCAATGCAATCATCGTGGCAGTTGAGGACTCTTCTTATGATTTTGTACGACATCTGTTCAGATTGAAGGTTTGATTTTTGGACGGATACAGAAATGTTTTCTTTATTCCAACCGTCAAGTTTTTGTCATTCTTTGGTTTTTGTGCCGCAAGTTTCAGTCAAACACAAGAAAATGTTTTCACTACACTATTTAAGGTAGATTTTGCTCCAATCCAATTTTTTTATGGGGTAATGGTATCGAACGAATTCAAATTTTCATTACGACTCTGCGATATTTATTCGCGCATGTTTTTTGAATTCATCGTGATATTGGACATCGCTTGTGAGCTTTCAAAATCGATACACTCAATCAGCTTTGTTTGAGTGAAATGTTTCGCTCATGGTTGAAATATTTCAAAAAAAAGAAGTCCACTCGATTACGCTTCAACAACACCAAACCGGCTGTTGAACCATCATCGCGCCGCTTTTTTTGGTCGACAGTCAGCAAACGCAGCACCTATCGCGCAGATAGCTTTTTCATGTCCAGAGTATTGGCAAAATGTATCCCAATCGTTCTTTTAAAATGCCTACGGCTTCAGTTAACTCGCGTAACTTCAATTTACGATCGTTTAATATGTGTCGATGCACTTGTTTTACGATTTCTGGATTCGTAGTCTCTTTCGGCCTTCCAGAGCGAGGTGCATCTGCGGTGCTTGTACGGCCCATTTTAAATTCCGCAAACCACTGATAAACTGTTTTTCTCGAAGGAGCAGAAGTGGAATAACATTTCGTCAACCACTGCATTGATTGTTCAGGAGTTTTTCCCACCAAAAAAACAATGTTTGATCAAAATGCGATATTCCTCTTTTTCCATTTTCTATACGAATGCTCAGGTAGCTCATGAACTTCACACATAAGCTGTGTGTGTCAAATGCATTGAAAAAGGGTGTAAATTGCCCGCTGACAAGAGCGAAACTATGTAAGAGAAATTGCAAGTGTTGTGCTTTTACGTTCTTTTACGTTACGCATTTGTGTTTCGAGCAACCGATTTACGCGCGGCCGTTGTATTAGTTGCGCGTTATTGGCGATAGGAAAAGTTAAGAGGACAAATGAGCAAAACAAATGTAAAGAAAAATGGGATTGGTTTCAATTTTTATCAATTTAAATTATTTGGAGACCATAGAATTGCAATGGTCAACAAATCAAAGAAAAATTTCAATTTAATTGGTGTGAAAATCACCAAAATCCGCTTGCAACAAAAATTGTTACTAATGTTAAAACTATTTCCTAAAAACGTTATACGTATTCTGATTTACCTCCCCAAGAAAAAGGGCTACGTCTTTGTCGAAAGACAATCTTTCATCACCTCAAGGACATTCATATTGGAGATCCCAGTCCAAAATTTGTGATGCGAAACACCTTTGTAATCCTTGAATATCTGGACGCAGTCTTCTTACATATGACATTGATTATGCAATCGCCAAAATCGCAATTCAATTGCTGAATTCAATGTTTTGATTGTGTCTCGTACTCATGATCCCACGCCTTATTTCTAATAATGATACGTTTGATGAATGCTGGGCCGGATGCAACCTTGGTAAGCATGTCTTTGGCGATCTTAACGCGATTCTTCTCGACATCGACGGTGGGAACTCAAATCATTACCTTGAATGGCTCGAGGTACCGAGGCTATCGAAACAAATTTCACTGACCAGAACTAATGATACATAACAGTGATAAGTTGGCCTCACAGAACAATCAAATTGTTCCAAGTGCCATTGGTTGTCGTTTGCTGTAAAATGTCCTCAAGTGGACTCTCGCTAACCATAATACGATAAACGCAATGAAAAAGCATTGCTGGGGGATTAATAATGAGAATGTGTTCTTCATCGGCACTTGCCATCCGACGGACCACCGCACCGGGGTCCGCTTCCCGCGAACGATTCAGACAAATTTATATTTTCGAAACTTTTTTCATCAGTGTAAAAATGGTGCTTCACGCCATTTTCTCCGTAGTTAAAGATAGAGGTGTGAAAAGCTGGTCCTCACCGCAAAACGTTACCTACCGAACTACACTTTGGAGCGAGTGAGCACTCGCGCGGAAAGTTTTTGCCAGGAGAGTGAAAACTAATTTTCATAAATTAGGCATTAAAATCAAAATGTGCTCTCGTTCTGCTACCAACGCGGTGCAAAACGTGGAGAATCGACTACGGGAAAATTTACCTAACCTCATTATGATTTTGAGGTTAATTATTCAGATTCTTTTTTCTTGTTGTTGGGCAAAAGTGCTGGGAGTGATTTTTGATTACATGAGCTAATTCGAGTGGCTCCGAATTGCGACAATTGCCTGTGGCAAAATATTCGTACATCCTTTAGCTTCATGATTTATTCCGTAGCAGATTGGATTCCGATTTCGAATTGAAATTCGGTGCAGACGGCAATGGGTTTGTGTTTATTGATTTAGTTTACTGATATGTACAAAGCACATTTTGTTTACTTTCCACTTGTACAAATAGGACAAAACTTCTCGTTCTCAACGGTCGGTACTGTTTTCCGAGCATGCTTTGTAAGAGAGAGCAAAATGGAATGGTCGGTAGAGTCCCAATAACATCCGTATCAGGCACTGAGTCAAAGGATAGCAAAGGTTTGACTTTTTCTTGCAGATGAGAAGTCTCCAGCCTCCGAAGCATGGATCTGTAACTACATTGGACATAGCAGACGCTTATTTCGAATTCGGATGTTGTGCATGTGTGGAGATGATATGCAAAGTGCCAGATGGGGAGCAGTCCAAGATCTCCGTTTGGTACTTTATTTGGAATGTAAACCTGTGCTATTCGCAACACTAAGGGATGAAAGTGCGGTCATATTGGTCAAAATGCATCCTTGAGTTCACGTTTAGTTCGTGAATAAATTTCATGGAATTAAGAACAACTAGCACACTAATTTGCCAAAACTTATTCAATTGCAACTGAGAGAGAGAGGATAGATTATATCCTATTGAAAATTAACGTTTCGCACCGACGATGTGCTTCCGACAACTTAGGCAGTGAAACTCATCCGCAACGGGGCTATACACCTATAATCCTTGCCCTGGCCCTTTCCAAGTGGGCAGAAGTAGATGAGCTAAACCATATGGAAGCCCGGTGACACGTTCCCAGCGATGGAAGCTTGTGTTACCTATCCGATGGTTCGCCCCTGCAGTGACATGGAGAAAAAGTAATGAAAATTTCCTACACAACATTTCAATTCCGAACTATCTCGTTCTCGGACCGAGGACCAGCAGTTTTCCTTACCTTTCGTTTTTGGTATGCTGCTATGGGAACAACATGACACCGGAGTGTACCGGAGAGGCCAGTGAAATATGCAAATACACAACTATTTCACAAAACTGCCGACTGCTGAGTGCTCGTTCGAAGAATGGTGCAAAACTAATCTGTTGCTAGCGAGACAGTCCCATCCAACCACATTCCGCCATTCGTCTCATCACTTTTGATGGTGCAGCAAATTCTCAAAGTTATAAAACCGTAAATTGGTCGTAAAGAAAATTGAATCGACTGTCTGTTGGACTTTCCTTTCGTCGGAACACTGTGGGCCTGACGAAGCAAATTTGCAACTTACTACGGAAATAATCGCCTCGCACCAGCCATATCCGAGCCGGAACAGAAGCAGGGGGACCGTGACGGGCAGTGACGGAACCCGAAATGAGCCACAAATCAACAGTTTGTGAACGGTAGATACAACGGAAGAAAATGCTGCAATTAATGAGGATGCTGGAGAGTGGCGCACAGCACACACTGGGGAAAATCTCGGGTAAGGGATAAATTGTTTTTCTTCCATTTTGGTCGATACAAACGAAGATAAGTGCCATGCGAACGGTGCTCCTCACAGAATCACACGCCCCGAGAAGCAGCAGTGATTCGTATTTAAAATTCAATTAAACTTACTTTCGAATCGGGGGCTACCGTTCCGATTTTGAATCGTATGCAGTATTCAAAAATCAGCTGAGATGAAATTCGTCCTGATAATCGCAATAAAGTAGAGGACGGTGGTTCCAAATCGAAAAGAGTCTCCGTCGAAATGAGAATGGCGCTGTCTACCGATTACCGCTACCGCTATCGCTAAAACTATATAACAGTTCGTCTGAAAAGTTTGTAAGGCAACACAGTAAAACATTTTTTTCTTTTTTGCCAAATTCAATTCTATTTTTCAACATGATTGCCTTCGAGGGCGATAAAGCGATTATAGCGATCTTGCAACTTTTCGTTACCATTTTTATAATACATAGTAGTGATTTTGGTTTTTCCTCAAAATTGGCCTCAGTTTCGGTAATCACTTCATCATCGGTCTTAAATTTCTTGCCAGCGAGTTTTCTCTTAAGGTCTGCGAACAGAAAACAGCCGCTGGTGGCCAGATCTGGAGAATACGGTGGATGCGGAAGCAATTCGAAGCCCAATTCATGCAAATTTGCCATCGTTTTCATTGATTTGTGATTTTTCCATTAACAAAAGTTGACAAAAGTTGCTTCACTCTCAATGTTGTAACTCATGAACCAATCGACCGATTGCTGTCAAATTTTGACACGTATCCATTGAAGGATGGTGCTTTGAGATAGTCAAGTAGATTTTTGCAAGAGACATCTAGACGTCAACCTTACGAACTTTTCAGCCGAACTGTTAGATGAAGAAAGCAGGAAAAATTACAACCAGAACCAAATTGTGAGTGTTGTGACGCATTTTCTTTACCATTACTGGAATTCAAAATATGTAAGTACTTGCTGATAATCACCTTCAATGATGAAAACCCCCCCCCCCCCAAGATATGGGTATTGAGTGAAAAGGCTTTGATGAGTCGTAGATTTATGAGTAGAATATCACTATGCACGATAACATTTATTATATTACATTGGTTACATAAATTTGAGTGTATTTTCCGTAGAGTTATCATTATTTGACTTTTGACGAAATTTTGATGGCATATCTATATTCCAATACGTGGTGGCGGAAATTAGAAGAGTCATTCTGCTCAGAAGAAATGACTTTTAAAGTATCATGTAAGGCGATGATGGATCACAAAACCGATATCTGCCACTAACCTTCAAACATAGCATAATAAATTTGTAGATTTGGGGTTTTTTCCAACAGTTTTTCTTGTAATTGTCATGGCTTAATCTAAATTAAATGAACCCACCAATCAGCGGCGAATAAAAAAACAACCGTTTTCATATATGTACAACTGCTATGAGTGGCAAAACGTATAACCTGGCGTACTTAAATCTGCTGTATGGTCTTATTTCCTATTCGGAATACAAAACCGCGGTGTAAGAGATGCTCAAATGTGATTAAACGTGAAGGATCGAACACGAGCGGTATCAAATGCATCTTAAAGGTCTTGACATAACTCTAAAAAACGGTTCGCTACTCCAGAAACCGCTGATGATTAGCCTCAAACTTCTTCGTTCCTAAAAAGCTCTGGCACGATTTGCTGCTGCTGGACAGTTTAGTGGATGATTTTAACCTCAAGGTGATTGACCTCTAATTTTCGGCAGGGTCTACTTGCCCGAGGTTTTAGAGGAATTCCAAAAACTCATGACTCATGAATAGGAAGCACCGATGTTTGGATATTAGAATGACAATAAGAATGGTCATCTCGAGTTCACAAACGTGAATTCCTGCAAAATGTTGATTCGGACAAAAAACTACCATATGCAAAGTATCAGCTCAATCGGACTTCATTTACTAGTGTCGCAAAGTCGTCAGAGTTAGAGTTTCTTGGAAACCGAAAAATAACCCTAAAATCACCCAAAGCTAACAGGTAATCACTAAATCAACAGATATTTCCAGGATTGAACTGCATTCATTTCTATATGACAGCAAAGGTTTATTGAACTCTTTATAAGACCGTGCCAACTTTAATGCGACCCGCAAAAAATATTTTTTTAGTTGCACTTGGAATATTATTCCAATATTTTGCTTAACCCACGACTTCTAAAGATATCTGGGAATACTCTAATTTTTTAGGGCTGTTGAAAATGTACCATAATAATTTGGGAGTAATTTTTATGTAGAAAAACCGCGATTTTAGGGCCTCCTGTACTCGCACACAACATCATAACTCGCGCACGGCATCACAGACTGTGCGTGTCTCTGTTATATTGCTATTGTGTATTTTCAGGCGTTATTGGCATTTATTTAAGGAAAAAGATATAATTGAACGAAGAAACTCCCGATAATATGCGTTCTTAAACTTCATTCAGTTTTGATGGTCATTTAATTCACCCTCTTCAAAATAAAATTATTGATTCTCAGTCTGTGAGACCGTTTGGTTGGAAGTTTAGTTCTACTGTTTAAGATCATGCAGTTCTTTCAACAACATAAATTGTGTATTTGATGAAAAATTCAAATTTTCAATTTTTTCTTTGTAAGTCTATAATTTTTTTTTTGCTGCACTAGAAATATTGTTTTAATTTTAACCAAACCAAAGGCTATGGCAACTATATTGCCACCATTTTTTTCAACTGTTTCAATAGTTAATGCTTTATCAATGGTAAATATGTGTTCTTCCTCATGTAAGGATTATGTTCTCTGCAGTCCACGGCCTTATGAAGGGTTGAAGCTTTAGGGATTCCTAAGTCTTTGTTGGACCTTGTTCTGGAGCAATGGAACACTTC
Source organism: Toxorhynchites rutilus septentrionalis (assembly GCF_029784135.1). NCBI lineage: Eukaryota > Metazoa > Arthropoda > Insecta > Diptera > Culicidae > Toxorhynchites > Toxorhynchites rutilus. The sequence continues at coordinate 181,607,000 of NC_073746.1, forward strand.
AGTCGATAACAAAAATGCGCTACGTCGAATTTATTTTTAGAGGTTGTTCACGATAATCCAGAACGTGGTATGGCTTTAAAACCATACAATAGAAGAAAAACAGTAATAATGCATGCTACATATTTTTACCATCTACTAGGCTCAAAACAGCAATTTAAAATAAATTTAAAATTGATTTGAAAAATATTCCTTATCGTTTTACGTTCGTAGTCTTTCGAGGAAAGAACAGATAAAAATCAAAAATTCAAAAAAAACCACTTCGTGAACAAAGTTCGTCTGCTCATTTTTGGAGTTCATATTGTGAAATGCCATTTTTTCCAGTAAACAGTAAATTTCGACGTTTCATGCAATTCGAGGTCATTAAGCAACAGTTTTTTTTTGAAAACCTCCATTTCATGTAAACCTCACTTTCCGTTTTTTGAAAAACTTAAACTTTGATAACTTTGCGACACTAATAAACGAAGTCCGCTGAAATTTTGCACTATTTTTTCATGGAAGTCAGCATTTTGCAGAAAGTCCCTTTCAAAAATTCACAGGTCACTTCTATAAATCATTCATTGGTACTCTAATGGGTATAAACAACACAGACTTCAAATCTTGTAGTAAAGTGAATCGCTGAATCAATGGATGCAAAATGAAACTGTGTGTCCTTTCTAGGACAACATCTACAAAAATTCAGATTATCGGTATTTACTCAACGATTACAATTGCAAGCTAATCCGAAGATTGAAAGTCTTCCACTGTTAGAACAGTGGAAGAACTAATCTGTTTAGTTTTAATATTTTACCATATCTATCTCATCTTATTTTAGGCTCAGTGGATCGCTTAGATTGCGAAAATGCACAGATTGTTGTGTTCGGAAGTAAGGAAGAAGATTTACCCGTCCTAAAACCATAATCCATACCGAATTCGGAAAAGAACTCTGTCAGGTGACAGATTGTGAAACCCGCTGGAACAGTCAACTCCCAACTAGTACTGAAGATGTTTCATAACATGAAGGGATAGATTGAAAAAGCGTTCAATGAATTGGAGAGTCACACAATATTCCGCTTCAACGATGAAAGGTTTGGAACGATAAAGAAGCTGTTTCGTGCTCTAAAACTCGTCCAAGTCGCAGTGGAGTATCTTTGTCGTGAATATTGTCCACGTTAATCAGACGTGGCTGGGCAAGTGCACTCTGAAAAGTCGTGCATCGTTGGTTTTTTTCATCCCATCTGTTTATTTTTATTAGGCTCATTTGGCAATTCAGTTGTAACAGAGCCGAATTTATTCGTGTACATATTTATCTCACGATAATTTGTTGTATATTACACTGTGGCTATTTAGGCCCAAGAGTATTCCTATTGTTCGAATGTTCACCAGTTGGACCATACACAGCGGGACTGTTGCGGGACCAATTACCGATGCAGCAGACCGGTATTACCGTCACTTGATGATCGTTGCGTGGACGTCATAGCTAGAATAACACACAAAGATGATCAATTCATGGCCCTGAGTTACGATCTCATGATCGTTTGATTAGTAGCGGACACGCAACCAATTAGGCTACGAAGACTTCGAGAGCTATATTAATTAGGCAACCAGTTGAAATCCTATCGGTTGCAATTGGGGAAGCGGACACCATCGAAAAGTTGGTTCAGGATGATTTCATGTAAGATAATTTGTAAGCAAATGAAAAAAATGAGATGTGGTTCCCACAAAGGAAAATATTCGTGTTGGCAACTAGCTTGACTTTGCTTACAGGATTTTTAAAACTGTTAAAAACATGTTCGTACTACGAATCCGGAACGTACCTCTCCATGTTGTTCGGTGCTTTCATATTATCTACTATGTAACATGTAACTATGTAGCATGTATTACTCAGTTCGGCTGAAAAATTTATAAGGCAACACAGTAAAAATATTTTTTTTTGTAAAATTCAATTTTATCATTCAACATAATTACCTTCGAGGGCGATATAGCGATTATAGCGATCTTGCAACTTGATACCATTTTTATAGTTCTCTTTCGGGTTTTCCTCAAAAAAGGCCTCAGTTTAGGTGATCACTTCATCATCGGTCCTCAATTTCTTGCCAGCGAGCATTCTCTTCAGGTCTGCGAACAGAAAATAGTCGCTGGGGGGTCAGATCTGGAGAATACGGTAGATGCGGAAGCAAATCGAAGCCATCAATTTTGCCATCGTTTTCATTGATTTGTGATTTTTCCATTAACAAAAGTTGACAAAAGTTGCTTCACTCTCAATGCTGTAACTCGCGAACCAATCGACCGATTGTCGTCAAATTTTGACACGTATCCATTGGAAAATGGTGCTTTGTGATAGTCAAGTAGATTTTTGCAAGAGGCGCCATCTAGACGTCAACCTTTTGAACTTTCCAGTCGAACTGTTAGTATTGCTACTAAAATACTTAATGGTATGGGTGATGAATTCTTTACTTTTTAATGACCAAATTTGGAAAAATAATCCACTTCTTACCCATCGAATGAACTTTTTTTGATGTAGTATTAAATCTTTTGGGAACATATTGCGGGTGCAAATTGAAAAACAAAAAAGCGGTTGCATCGCGAAAATTGTTCAGTAACGAGCGCTTATTGCTCAGTTATTTCCTGATGAGTTTACGAGGTTTTTGCATCAATCGATTTTTCCCCTAACAATCTATTGCAATGAGGATAATTATATATTTTATGAAACTAACAATTGAAAAATGTCATGGCAACCTAATACCCCCTCTCCAACCCCCGACAATTGGAATTAAGGGGCGATAGCGGCATTCGTGAGCATTCGATAATAGAACTGCTACTTTTATCATAAAATGTGGCTCCGTTCAGTCCGGCGACAGAAAAGAAATGATATTGGGGAAGAAGATTCACATATCACTTCGCAATCACAACTAAATGGATATTTCTTCTTCTTCATCATCTTGTTGAATTATGGAGACATTTAACTACTGGAGGATGGGATGAAGAGAGAGAAGTAGTTAGAGGTAATTGTAACGTTTGTAACGTTCATTCGTCTCTAGCCCTGAGAAGGGCCCTTGGGGATAACGCAATCCAAACTTTTTCTCCACCTGTCTTGGCAAAGACACTTCATTGTCGTTCGACGCTACTCAGAAAACCTTGTTTCCGTAAACATCAAATGACGTTCTTGAAATGGATTTCCGAGCGGGCACCAGTTCACATACAGATTTGTGATTCCTTGAGCCTGTTTTCAAAGCAATGTTTAAGCTATTGAAACAAGTTTTCGGGTCAAAAATTAACAATCATATAACTCTTAGACATTTTATCTTTTGAATAAAATGCTTACAATCCACTTCGTTTCACTTGAAAAGAAATATTAACGATCAAAGCAGGAATCGATTTCTCCTCGAAAATACCCAGGATAAATAATACCCCCTCCCGGCAATTAGAATAATCGATTGATTGTGGCATTCATCGACAAATTATATTGAAACTCTTGCTTTCATCAAACAATATGGTTTCTTTGATATAATATTTTCTAAACAATATCAAACATTTTTTTTCTATTCTATCAAATCCATAGCCAATGTCACCATTTGTAAACAATCTGTATCGAATTGTCACCCACACTTCGTTTTTCGCTAAATGCTTCGTTCGGTTCGACTGCAAAAAAGAATTCGAATTGTGAGTATAGTGTTTAGGCGATCGAGCGAGACCATCTTCCCGTCATTTTCCAATCACAACTAAGCTGATTTCCTTTTTTTTTTTACAACTTAAATGCATTTTTATTCAAATGTTTTGTTATTTGAATACATATTTTACAGTGCAAGTGACACAATCTGGGCTTTTCATCTTTGGTTCAGCTTTTGGAGATAAAATCATACTGTTGAGCAAAAGTTCCTTATTTCTAATTTGGCAGTTGTTCACCATTTTTAATGGTACTGTCTGAATTTAAATTGGAAAGAGACTATTTATAAATTACTAACTAACTAACTAATAACTAATTAACTAACTAACTAACTAACTAACTAACTAACTAACTAATCTACTATATACAATTTTTTTATCAGGTCAAATTCAGAGGATCTAGATTTCTCAACAAATTTAGCTTTTTTTTCATTCATAATTAAATCTAGTTTTTGGATATCAGCCTCTTGGTGTAGGTACGAGATCCTTGTGTCAAAAGGACGATCAAGGATCATCCTAAATGCACGATTTTGCGCCATTTGGAGTTTGTTCCTGTGAGTCTGAGTACACGACCTCCACACCACAATTGCATAAAGGATGGCAGGAGCTATAATTTGATTGTAGACGACCAGTTTGTTCACCTTTGAGAGACGGGATCGTCGACAGATCAGAGGGTACATAGATCGAACCAAAGCGGAACACCTATTCAAATTCTTCTCGACGTGCTGACGGAAGAGGAGTTTCTGATCTATCACTAGCCCCAAATATGTTACTTCAGCGGACCACTCAACCCTTGTGCCATGCATCACCACAACGCAAGATGGAGGAGGTTTGAGTTCGGGAGACTTCCTGAGCAGGAACATGATTGTTTGGGTTTTGGAGGCATTGATTTTGATGTTCCATATGTTAGCATAATCAACAAAGGCGTCAAGGCATCGTTGAAGCCTGTTTGTAATTTCACGAGGCATCCTCCCTTGACGGCAATTGCGGTGTCATCTGCGAACAGAAAGGACGCGCAGCCATCACCCAGGGGAGGAGTGTCAGAGGTGTAAAGGCTGTACAGCAAAGGGCCCAGCAGACTTCCCTGCGGGACCCCTGCCTGTATGGAGAATGTGTTTGACAAACAGCCATTCAACGATACCCTGAATGACCTTTGCTGAAGGTAACACCGGATGATTTTCACGAGATAAATTGGAATGTTAAAGGAACAGAGCTTATATACAAGCCCGTCATGTGGAGCCGATCTGGCGTGAAGGTAACATCCATACTTCTCACGCTCAAGATCACGAGTTCAATTCTCACTCCCGACATTCTTCCAAAATGGAAGGTAAAAGTGACGAACCAGCCCGAAGTGTTGAGAGTCACTCTAATACAGAGAAAAAAAACAAGCCCGTCATGCCAGACACTGTCGGAAGTCTTTTCGACATCCAACAGTGCCATGGCTGTGGACTTGGATACAGTCCTGTTCCTTTGGATGGTGTTCACCACTCTCACTAGTCGGTGGATAGTGGAATGCCCCCGTCTAAACCCAAACTGTTCAGGTAGCAGGATGTTGTTGATCTCAACAATGTTTTTCAATCGGTATAAAAACATTTTTTTCAAAAAGTTTGCCCATCGCTGAAAGGAAGGAAGCTTGAAGGTAGAGTTGGATCCTTCCCGGGTTTAAGCTGATTACCGAGCGAGCGCCAGTTTGTATACAGATTTGTGTGATATCAATAATCTGTTTTCAAAGCATTTTTAAGCTTTTGAAACAATTTTTCGAGTCAATAAGTAAGTTTTTTTATCCTGCGATTTCATACTCTCCCAAGCTTCTGCATATGCCCGAGGTCGTTTGAAAGTTGCACTGAACTGCTGTATAAGATATGTTTATAATCTCAACCGGTATTCAAACGTGACTCATTTACAACACACTTTACTAGGCTGCTCATTTGAAAAATTTACCAAAATGAGGACTGTTCATTTAATATATCGACTAATAAAAACACAACAACCAACTTACTTATTCAACAAACTTGTTCCTCTGAGATCGCAAAGAGGGAAAAAATTCGCTATTCAACGATGCAGAACGTCACATTACTCGGATTCGATTTTTGTAAGAGGTATTAGTTATTGGAATGCTTTACCGCATGAGCTACAAACAATGACTTCAATTAAGAGTTTTAATAGAGGTTGTTTAGAGCATTTTTGCCAGTGAATAAGAAATGTTTTTGTCAGTCAATTAGGGATGTTTTTGAGAATGACGCACTTCATTAATCACCATATTGTATCTTGAACATAAAAGACAAATGTCTTAAGTTTGTGAGAATAAACAATAACAATAACAATAACAATAACAATAAGTAACAATCATATAAATCTTAGACACTTTATCTTTCGAATTAAATGGTTGGAGTTGTGAGAATGCGATGTCTGATCGAATGAATTAGAGTTCGGCCTGTAGAATAAAAGCCGACGTCTGAAAGTTTGGCGGAAAGCGACAATGGACTAAAAAGATAGACCACCAACCAACCACAGAAGAATAGATTTTACGGTTTGAGATTATTTCTCATGATTTTTATCGCAATGTTCGTGACATGCAGTCACCAAAATTTTCAAATTAAATGAATTCATTAACCACTCAGCGATGTGGGAAATTTTCGCAAACAGCTACATCATTTGTGCATATATGAGATTTAGTGTGGATTAGATTTCTAACGTAATAATGACACAATAATTGAAATTCCATTGATTATTGTACCCAAATCACACAGGTATACGAATTTTCACAAACGCCCCAAAAACGAGCCGTGACACATCTGGAACTGTAATTGACTCGCAGGTGGCAGAAAATTTGATTAATTTGTTTTCATCGTCATTATGCAAATGGGCGACACATTTTCACACACGCACAATATGTTGCACCCGATACGTCATCAGGAGGCGTTTTCTTTGCCTTTGGTATGATTGATTAATTCCGTCACATCATGAATATAATTACGGTGGGTCGCAACATGGCGACACACACACACACACATTTCAGCGGGGGGTTAAAAAGATTAACCACCATCCACCTGGGGATCTTCGAGATACGAGAGCCATTCGTCGGTTCATTCGATCAAATAATACCTCCCCGGAGGATGCGACCACCAGATCGAATCAATTCTGCGAAGGAAAAAAAAACACCCAGATGATCCGATAAACAAGAGCAAACACAATGAAACTATAATTTGCATACATAATTGTTTGTGGCTCCTCATTTACATACCGCCACATTAAATTCCGCACGGACTGAGTTCGTTCTGGATGCAAGAACCGCCGCCAGCAGCAGCCGGCTGTTGTTTTGGAACTAATTACGGTGAGAATTTCCCCGCGCCCATAACCCGCGGCAGGCAACAGTTGGCACCAATTTTCGTCAGGTCCTCCTCTGCAATCCGTTTCTTAATGCGTGGAAGCATAAATCTTCTGGTTTAATATTCCTAAACGTGGCACAATAATAGCCCGTTCACAAAGCCCATATCCAAAGGCACTTTTCCGAGAGCTGATTAAAGTGTTGCGATAATGAATGTCTTCTTAAAATTGTAATCCCTAATTAGTTGAAATTTATGCAAAAATGCCCGCACCGTTGGCTTAAAGCTCTCGCCAAAGATATATTCTGTTTTAATTGGACTCGTTGGGATTCGGCGGAAACGAGATGCATTCTGGTGGACGAAACTATGCTCCCATAAATCGCCAGTTTTGATCGAATTCAAAGATTTATGCCACTTACCTAGATCGAGCGTTTCGACGTGTAAAAACACCTCCAGAAAGATGAGCACCAGCACAAATTTGATCCACCAGGTGACGGCATTGACTAACACTTCCGGTGAACGTATCACTGCCATTTTGTCATTCAAACTTCTCACCAAAAAGCTAACTAATTTCCGTTTCGCAAATGCTGATGCTGTTTTATTCGTGACAATGGCGCGTTTTTTTTTTTGCTATTTGCTGTTCGTCGATATGTATGTTAAAACTTTTCAAACTCGTTCCTGTGGTTCGTCATTTCCGTTTTTCCCCTAGCGATGGCGTCGGCAAATTCGAGACCTGCAAAAATTGTGGAAAGAAATAAGAAAGAAATTTTAATTTGCGCCATGTGTGGTTGGAACTTATGAGAGGCGTGCGGCGCCGCGAATAGCGCTGAATCAGATTTTGTGAAACCGATTACCGATTCCGAGGCCTAAATTTAGCAACAAATCGACGGCAGTTTAATATGACAAAGTTTATAGCCACGGTGGTACAATTAATATTAATTGAGAGCAGACTCAGGACCAAATGTTGAACCATTCGAAAGCGCGTTCGTCTGGAGCTGGTTCGCATTAATTTTATTGCAAAGTATGGAAAGAGAAGTTCGGAGCGACTTCGCGGCTGCCAATCTTAATTTTTAGCCGTTTTTTGCAGCAGAAATGAAAACGAGCGTCGGTCGGTCGGAACAAAGTTCAAGGTTCCATTAGTTTTATTTTATTCAAGAGGTAATTCCGGTACAAATCTTCCGCGAGCATTCCGCGAGAGGGCGCACACATTGAGTTGTGGGGCAGTAAAATTAACTACGAAAATCGGCGGTGGTGCACAAACTGCGCCGCTCTTCCGTATTTAATTACTTCGAATAAGTGATATCATAAATTTTAATTAAATTCATCTTTACGACATTGCCTCCGCCCCAAATCCGAATACCGGAACGCCCCCCGGCCTTGGAAGAGTTCTGCGCGCGGATTATCGCTGTGCGGAAAGCGTTGCTTACATGGTTCGGATTCGCCTTCCGCCGTAATGTGTTGCGTTCCGCGTTTTCAGAAGGAATGGCTCTGTGCTGAAAGTTGAAAGTACATCATTGCAACGGAGGGCAGCTCGTGAGCTCACGTCGGCCTATATTCCCTGCCAGCGGAATGGTTTCGCACAGGCACAAATCATCTCGATAAGGCTGATGTAGCGTGGAATGTAGGTATGGATCATGCAATGAATTTGAGTTTGAGGGTTCTTTTTTCCACTCTATGAGCACGCTGCGAATCTGTTCATCCTTGCGGTGAGTAGTGATAGAAATTTGTTTGAACGAAGGAATGTTTGGAGGCTGCAAGTTATGATACATTGGCCCGAGAAATTCCAGGCTGAACTGAAACTCGCTTAAGGGTACGATTCGATTGATGAATAATGCGAGGGAAATACACTAACCGCATTGCATTACAGGGAATGTTTGTACATCAGAAGCAGCATATTTATGAGCGCTCACAGTGAGAAAAAGGTTCTATTTCGCATATATATGACGTGGGGAAAGTTCATCCACCTCCCATCAAACCGACAGTTTCCTTCAAATAATCCAGCAAAATTAAGAACACAATTTTTATCAATATTAGGCTTAGGATAGAGGAGTTTGAAAATAACATAAAATATCTGCAGGAATATAAATGGGCAACTCCCATGTGTTAATGTAAATCATTCTAACATGCGAGTTTGACAGTTGTAACGTGCTTTTCAAAAAATGTGATTTTCTACTTTTGTTCATTAAAACCGATTTATAGGCGATATCTGTAAATCTAACTGATTTTGTTGGGTACCCAGTGGATGTTTTAGAGGACGGTTACGGTAAGAAAATATACATTTTCCAAACGCTTCCATATTTTCCGTGTCAGTTTAATCACAGACCAAATGGGTGATCTTTCTATGCAAGATGTCTCTACATTTAACATCCCTGTAGCCCTATGATGAGAGGAAGTGGAGAATGAGCTTTAGGGGAAGTCCGGGCAAGACGCCCGTGTTAAGCAAAACAGGATGAAACATGTATTTTTACTACATATTTCAACGTTTCTTCACAATCCACAATGTAGCCACGTCTGTAAGAACGATTACGAATAAGCAAACCAACAGCAATAACGAGAATTCTAAACGCATTCATATTAGGGGAGGTGGGGGTAAAACGGACATGTTAAGAAGAACTTCAATTATATCTTTGGAAACTCATGTTTCCCAAAACATTGATGCAGTTTCAATATACTGTTTTTCTACCTAATTGGTCAAATATTTTACAAAAATGTTTGAAAAACACTTTTTTTTTACTGAAATTAAAACAGACCTTTCCGGTACAACTTTTTTTTTCGATGCGGGTAATATGGACACATAGTGGAGGTAATATGGACAGGTTTGTAATATATGAAGCGTAGAGGTTTATCGATCGCGAGAGGAATAATTTTATTCAACCAAGGTCTGAACGCATCACGAATGTCCGTTAAAAGTGACATCGTGCTTTTCAGCAGTATAAACGAACAACACCTCAACTATTTTGTTTTTGGTTCCAGTCAGCTTCTAAACAGTCCACATTTGGCGATTTGATGTCCCTTTATAGACGCAGGGTATTCCTTAGGAATAGATTAAACATACTTTTCACAGTCCATCTCACTCCTACTGGCAACTGTCCGTTTTACCTCACCAGTACAATTATTTCAAAAATTTGAATTTTCCACTCAAAAATGAATTTACTTTTCCGTACATAGCTAATAAAGGGCGAACACGAAATTATTGCGACACCGAAAATGTCATGCCAATTTTCTTATAATGTTTAGAATCAAACCAAAATTTCAGGGTAGTTTTATACATATATTTACTTCAAAAATCAAAAGAAAAGTTAATCGATGGAGCTTTGAGTGTAAAATTGAACGCATTTTCGCTTGATGCCCTCCATCAAAGTCTTTACAGTGTCATCCGGTACCAGTTTCTCAGTTTTTTTTTCCATTTTCTTAACATGTCCTTCTCGTCTTTGACTGTCTTCTTGCTCTTCCGAAGTTCCCGCTTCATCATTGCCCAGTACTGCTCCACCGGGCGCAGCTCCGGACAGTTTGGCTGGTTCATGTCCTTTGGAACAAAATGGACAGAATTGGCCTCATACCACTCCAGGACACTTTTAGAATAGTGGCATGATGACAAATCTGGCCAAAATAGCGGAGCTTCGTCGTGCTGCTTCAAGAACGGCAAAAGGCGCTTCTCGAGGCACTCAGATTTGTAGATCTCGCCATTTACTGTGCCCTTTGTCACGAAATGCTCTCTCCTCAGTCCGCAAGAGCAGATGGCCTGCCAAACGAGATATTTGAAGGCGAACTTCGACATTTTCTTCTTCTTAAATTTGTCGTCCACATCGAACTTGCTCTTGCCGGTGAAAAACTCCAACCCCGGAATTTGCCTAAAATCGGCTTTTATATACGTTTCGTCGTCCATCACACAGCAGCCATATTTTGTCAGCATCTTATCGTAGAGCTTCCGTGCCCGAGTTTTAGCCGTCGATTGTTGCCGCTCATCGCTGTTTGGGAAGTTCTGTACCTTGTATGTATGTAGTCCAGCTCTCTTCTTTGCATTCTGGACGTAGCTCTGCGACATGCCGATCTTTTTAGCAAAATCACGGCTTCAGACCCTGGGATTTGCTTTAATCATCCGATTTACCTTTCCCTCCGTCTTTTTGTTCTCCGGTCCCGGTTTTCTTCCAGCTTCTTTGCCGTGGTCCAACGTCAACCACTCCTGGAACCGCTTCAACACTCTGGAGACGGTTGAATGGTGAATGTTCAACATTTTTCCTAACTGCCGGTGCGACAGGTCAGGAAATTCCAGGTGTTTGGAAAGAATTTGTTCTCTCGACTCGCGTTGGTTCACCTCCATTTTCGTTGAATCGAAAAACACGACTTCGAGTTTGACAGCATGTAGACAATACACATCAATGAGAAAGTGTGCAAAATTTGGTTGATTTTTACCCAATGGTAAAAAACATGGCATAACCCTGTTGGATGTGTCGCAATAATTTCGTGTTCGCCCTTTATTGCTTCTCTGTTAACTCACAAACCTAAATATAACCATCAGCGAATTGAATTTTGATATTAAACCACTCAAAATGCTTAATATCGAATATCGAGCTAAAATTACATCCACACGCGGAATGATTTTCGGTTTTTGTTTCCCTGTTCCTCTTTCGATTAGTATTCATTGCCATAGGGTGGCTTAAATATTATAGAATAACATGTTCTCATTAATTTGAAATTCAAAATGTAACTATACAAATCAACCACCTGTCCATTTTACCCCCACTGTCCGTATTACCCGCGGTTCCCTTACACCATTCTGAAATAAGCGAGGTAAAATGCCCATAAGCGTGTCCAAAATAGAGGTGTGCAATCCAGCTCATCATGATGAACAGCTCAGATCAGCTCAGCTCATCTAGAAGAGCTGTTCTTTATGAACAGCTCTTCAGCTCAGTTGTCAGTGTCGACATCTGGTGGCGACTTTCAATTTGGGTCCCAAACTCGATAGTGTAATCTTTATCAGATTAGAAGACGAAGCCAGTTTAAAATGTTAAAATTTAAATGAATTTCTGTCTATACATTTCCGATATTTTTACTGAGACTTTTCATTATAATATAAAATTGTCTTCAAGAAGAATTTTTTGAGATTTTTTCACCGCCTTCAAACAAAGTGTTTTAGACTAATTTAATACACAGATTTTAATTTTCATTCATAATTTTAATTTTAAAAACGTGTTCATTCTGCCTGAAAGACAATTATTATTTTTGGCGCCCCCTAAAACAAAGCCCAATTCCGTCAACCCGAATATAACAGTTGAAAAGACAAGGAACAAATGAAACTGAACTGATGTCATAACACGGAGAGCGAGAGACGGTCAGTTCATTTGAATCTTACAGCTCACACACTCTCTTCAATTCTACAGCTCTTTTCTCTCCTTCATCATCATCAAAGTGAGCTGAAGAGCTGTTTGATTTTTTTTGCGAGCTGTTCCGCGTCAACTCACTTCAAAGAGTCGATTCTTCGGAACAGCTCATGAGCGGATGGCACATCTCTAGTCCAAAATGCACCACAACAACGGGTCAAAATGTCAAACGACATCGAAGCGTTTATTTTGGATAATTGTTTATTCGTTGCTTATACCTTCCGCTTCCATTATGTTTCTACCAGTTAGAATCATCAAATGATCTCGAATTTTCGAGGCATTTTTGTTGTCGAACCGAAAACGCGGAGGAATTTCAAATACAATATTCGTGTTTACAATCGTATTAATATGTGCCGCTGTTCATAAAAATATTGCTCCGTGCCGCTGTTCACAAATGGGCTGCCAGGCTTTCGGCCGTTGTATTTATGAGTTTTTATTTTGTTTCTAAGGTTTGTATTATTCTTAATAATGGATGGGTTTTAGAAGTAAGAAACATTGTAGTGATTGTGTTCGTTCTGGGTTTTATTACATAATACAGAAAAGATATGTGAAAATGGTTATAAAACAATTGTTGAAAATATCTCAGTGTTTTGGTAACACTGGAACACTTTATTAGTCTCCATACTGTAGCGATGTGCCCCATTATGAGATGGATTAGAAAATTGCATTTTGATATAAAATATTATTTTTAAAATTTTGTCATTCAAACTCAATCGATAGATCTGGTAACATTTGAAAATGTGTTGAAGTTTACAAAATTTTAATAAGTTTTTTCATGCTTCAAACGTCTTATGATATAATTATTTTATGAAGATAGACGCGTTTTCTTGTGCTACAATACGTTTAATTGTATTTATAATGAAAAAAGGAAGGTATAAGTGCTGGAAAATCCTGCCGATTACTGCGTTATCCATGATTTTTCATGGTGGGGCGTCTTACCCAAATTTCCCCTATGCACACAAGTCGAGGAAGAGCAGATCACTAGAGCAGCAACTGTTCCTCTCAGTTTGTGTGCACGAATAACACATTCTGACCATTATACCGAGAATTTGTGTGTTTAAAGAAAATGCGATAGAAATTCGATTAGTTGAAAAATTGCTTGTTGGGTAAAAGTTCGCTCCAGCGTTTTGCTCTCAAAAAAATTATAAAATGTTTTCAACCAAATTTTTAGCGAGACCCACAAGAAGAAAACTAATTTGAAGAAATGCACTCCAGAAATGCTCGAAATGGCCCAACAGAGGCTTCGGGAGGTAGTCTCGAAGCGTCGGATTGTGGTAGACTTCGATATTGAGGAATCAGCTTTGAGGAAGAGGCTCGTATCAGTAAGTGATTTATAATTTGAATCTTCTTTTATGGAGGAAATGAAAAAAATATGAGGAAACATCGTCTGTCTCTTCGATCCCCACAACAGCACAACAAAGCAAAGCTTCGAAATTTTCAGAACCGAAATCCAAGATGAGAAAGAAAAATAAAGAATTGTTTAAAAATAATTCAAAATGAATTTCAAATGAAAAATGTTTTTATTTTCACAACGCATTCAATTCAATAACGGTTATGTTTCGTGTATGTTTATGTTTTCACAATAAACTTCATTTGTTTTTTTTCAATAATGAGTTTCAAATAAATCAGGTGAAGGAAACTATGTACTTATAAATTTGATTTTTTAATGAAAAGAATTATGGTTCAATGTAAGACTTTTAAAGATATCTTATAATGTCAGTCTCTTCCCTCGCAAAAAATTCCACGTGGTATGTGAATGGCCTGTTATCATATTTCTAGGTGCCAAGAATCAATCAGCACACAACAAAATCATGTTCGACCATAACTCTGACGAAAAATCCCCCCCGACCAGAACGGGAATCGAACCCGAACACCCGGCATGATAATGTGAGACGCTAATCACTCGGCCACGGGTGCATACCTATGGTCCCTACACACTCTAGTAATGATTTTTGTTATAAGTTATCTCAGAAGTTCAATTCAATAAGTGCGTACTTTTGCTCCAAAAAGTTCGGGGGCAAAAGTTCGCATTTCTCATTTTGTATTAAAATAGGTATTTGTCCAACTACAAACATAACTCAAGAAATTCGTGTACTACGTTTCGAAGGTAATATATATAGTTACTATTTGGTAAGCAAACTGGACTTTATTTGTTTTTATTTCAAGAGTTATTGGACGACAACTGTTAGGTGCACACCTTTGCCCCGCTCTACGGTAATTTAAGTTTTGTAAATAAGAAAAAGTTATAGCCATGTCTCGTCGCCAGTGATAAGTGTTGGATAAACGTAGGATCAGAATTTTATCATTCTAGCATGATTCTAGCCACTTAACTGCGAATAATTTTTGGATGAAATTGAGCACTTTTGGAACGGTCTCGTTAGAGATCACGGGCTAGCTCTCTCAAACCTAAATGACTATTTCCGAACACCATTCCTTTTGTATTGTCGATGTTTTCATCAGCTGGAGAGGTGAATAGTCATCCTTGACGTGACAAATCTTTCATCTCATCTTTCATCTTTGTAATAATGGTAAGCCAGTCATGAATGAAAATAGTGTGTAAAAATGATCTCGATGACACAGCCGTTAGTGGAAATATGATTAAATTCTTTAAAAACGGTCGAGTAAGGCTCAAAAAATGTGTTTTATGCATTCAAAGAACTTCGTTTCATTATTATAATTAAAAGTTCAATAACATAGAACTACTTTAAAACTTCAGGCGTGCTAATAAGAGGCAACTTTACCCCACAAAAACTCAAAATCAGATGCAGAATTCAACACTTTTCCTTCAATATCGCCAACATAACAATTTTCTCTAGTCACTGCGAGAGAACGGTGCCACCGTCTACACAAATTTTTGATTGTGATGAAATAAGTGTACTTCATTTTAAAAAAAACACACCTAAAAGCAGCTGAAAATTGTTAAAACCTCAAAGATTGATATTCTCCAAATTCATGTAGTCCTGACTGAAACTCAACTCAATTATTACTACTATTAAAAGAATTTTGGAATACTAATACTTCATTATTTTATATTATGATGACATATGAGTTAGAAACAATTCAAAGTTTTTTTCGCCATATCTAGATTATTTTCTACCATCAAAATACGCAGAAAACATTTCATTTACGTCAGAAAAAATATGCTTTTTCGGGTGCTGAAGGGTGAAATGATCAAATAAAAGCATCTTTTTCAAAAGCTTTCAAATATTTGTATGTGTGGGAGCAGACATCTCTTTCTCTCAGACTCAGCGTTGCCAATGTTCCGGTTTGAACTGGATTCTTCCAGTTCTTTTTTCTCGATCCAGTGTTCCAGTCGAACCCTAAAATCTTCCAGTTTTTTTTAATATTGTCCAGTTTTATCCAGTTTTTTATATGTGTGCTTCAGTTTTACCCGTTTTATGTAAAAAAAACTTTACAATGATAAATATTATCCCTCTCTTTACCTTCATGTCCCTTGACCAATTTTATTTTTAATTATCGTTGCATCGATCCGAGGTGTATTTACTTTGGATCGATCTTTAATTTTTTTTTCACACTCAACTAACTCAGTGTTATCTATCTCGTGTTTACACTTCCGATTTCAATACGGTTAGCGCGCAGTGCGTGTATTGAACATATGCTTTTTTAGCCGTGTTTCATCTACCTCGTGGATTTCTGCGACAGGTGAGGCTGTAATTTGGTTCGTCCTATTTCGTTCAATCTGTCGGTGTTTTGTTGAAAATGCCGAAAACGATTAACTTTCCCGAGTGCTGGAAACTTATTAAATTACTTCAAAAACAGGATATCGCTCGATTTTTATCTTATTTGACAGTCTACTCAAGCAGCAACGTGCTACAGTGTCTTTGAATTTATAAAAAAATATATAAGTTGTTCTAGGTCCACCAAACCTTTCTGAAGTTCAGACCAATTGATCTATCATTTCGTTCACGACTGACACAATGTTAATAGCAAAACAACTTACCCAAAATAGTTCATAGAGCCCACGTGCTGGCTTTGATTTTGTATAAACATCAGATATTATAGATCCTCCAAATCATTCTCATGTTCAGAAGGTCATAGAGTAAATTTGTCCATTGTATTCAATTGATATTAATATAAACCCCAAATAACCATGCTCCATTTGCATTCATTTTACGTATAATCTAAACTCTTCTAAAGAGTTGATGCATACTTTGCATAAAATGCATATGCACCATAGTGTTTATTTTGCAAATATGCATACTATGCACATTTTTGAAAATAATTTCTTGAGCAGGAGGAAATAATTAAGGAAATCTCATTTTAATTTTGATACCAAAATTTGGTTTGGAAAAGCCTGATATAAGAAGTAAAATACCAATGAATAATACAAAAAAATGAGAGAAATTGAAAATCTCAATACCAAAATTTGATAATTTTAATACCAAAAAAAATATTTGAGCAGTGTTGTTTTAGCGTTGAATATGCTTAATTGAGTATTGGAATAATATTGTGAGTGGAGTTTTCTGGTATTTTAACTCGTAACCGAAGGTAAGGTTAGGCAAGTCGCGTTAAAAGACAGAAGATGGAAGTTAGGTTCGATGCAGTGATCTATAACCGGAAAATTGTCCCTATGTACCTCAATAATTCCATTATCGAGCAGTTTTGCGACGATCATCTATTACCGATTTTATGGATATGAAGCAATAAATACGAGATTTTTCAAGTTTTACACAAATAAAACCGTATGGAAAAGATCCTCAAATATGGTTTCACAGTATTGTTCGAGTAGTGGGATATGCCATTTTGCTCTGCTCGAATGATATGACTACTGTACGGAACATCAAAGGAAATTATATGCCTCAATCATTGGAATGGGTAAAAAAATCATTTTAGATAAATCATAGCCGATCTTATTAAAATAAAACGGTTTTACAGGATCCAGTTTTTTTTAAAGCAATCTTCCAGTTTTTTTGAAAAATATTATTGGCAACCCTGCTCAGATTGAACGTCAGCTTGAAATTGTACGCAAAAAAAAATTCCAAACTGGAATGCGAGGCTGTTCTACACGACCACGCTATCCACATAGCCACTGGTGCTGTTGCATAAATGGGTGATAATATTACACCTGATTATGAATTGAAGCTGAAAAGTATTTTCTGAGAGTAAAAAGGGGAGCAAAAACGTGAATCTATATTCAATTTGGTCTGGGCCTTGTATGTGGCAAAGTGTGCGAAAAGATTTAATGCATGTTTATTCTCTCTTACGCTTACGATGTGTCTTTTGTTGCGCCCGCTCATATTGCTCTTATATTGCTATAGCATATATATTATACAAATACTATACCAGTTTGGGGAGTATAGTAATGCTTCGAAATCCGGATGATTAAGCGCTTACGAATATAACTTCAATTACTAAAAAATATTGACATATCATAGCATGAAAAATTAGCGTTCCTGCAGAATTAGAAGGCCTTCATCTAAGTTATGAATCACAGAATTCCACAAAATCATGTTATATTTGTTCAAAATTTGAAATTTCTTTCATCATGTCGTGATTTTAAATCCGGACACCTTTTTAATCATGCTTTGAAATCCGGACACTTTTGCTTTCAAATCCGGACACTTGTTTTTTTTCAATTATTTGAGAGAAATTATTTATTAATTATTGTAGAACTTATTAACGGGTGCGTCATAAGTAGCGGGACTAAATGGAAACGGGTTTGATACAACAGTTTTTCATTAATCCAATTATTTATTGTATTTTCACAAGATGACTACTACAAGATGGCACCATTTATATATATTTTCAATATCCTATCAATATGGGTATCAAATGAAAGGGCTTGATTAGTAGAATACAGTAATTTATGAAAAATGTAAATCCAAAATGGCGGCCGCTACAAAATGACGAATTACATATTCTCTCAGAACCCCATCAATATGGGTATTAAATGAAAGGTATTGACTAGTAGACAGTTATTCATGAAAATTGGAAATCCAAAATGGCCGCCATTACAATATGGCGCCATTTTTTTTTTCAAAACCTCATCAATATGGGTATCAAATGAAAGAGCTTCACTAATAGAACACGGTTATTCATAAATAATGCAAATCCAAAATTTTGAAGAAATTGATGAATGGTTTTATTGTAGAGAAATAATGATACAGATAATGTACTAACAAACTTAAAAATAAAATAAGTAAAAAACACTTTTTAAGTTCAACGGTTTCATTATAATTAAACATAATAACAATACAGATGTACCAAAAGCTAGAAAATAACTAGGCAAGTAGCAGTTAGTAATTATCACACCCCTTTCTTCATTAATCTAGGGCATTGATGAGACCAAAATAAAATCGTGTGGCATGTAATGAAACAAACTAACTGTAGGTAATGGAAGTCTGACGTGGCCCATTTTGGATTTACATTTTTCGTAAATAACTGTGTTCTAATTGTCAATCCCTTTCATTTGATACACATTTTGATGCAAAATTAGAAAAAAAAATATATGGAACTATTTTGTAGTGGCGGCCATTTTGGATTTATATTTTTCATAAATAAGTGTGTTTTACTAATCAATTCCTTTCGTTTAAGATTTGGAAAAAAAATGTATATATATATATATATATATATATATATATATATATATATATATATATATATATATATATATATATATATATATATATACATATACATTTCTCTGGGTTAAGGTCTGGGTTAAGGTCTGGGTTAACCCTTCCCAGGTAAGGCTGGTAGAGCGTTCCTCACCTCTATAAAAAAAAAAAATGAGAATCGTCAACTTTTGACCATCCGGACGGTTAAAAGCATTTTCTGAATGTGCTTTTCATTCCGGACATGGGTTTGTGAAATTAACATTGATTTTTGATTGTTTACATTTTTTTTTGTTAACAGCTAGGTACTATGTTTGACCCTAAACTAAATTGACACAACAGTAACTATTAATTCACATTAACTCAACATTCAAAAAATGTCATGGTTTAGGCATGGTATTGAATGTAATGAAAAAGTGTCCGGATTAAAAAGCGTTCGGATTCAGAAACATCACTGTAGCCTATTTTTTGTTATTTTTAATCTCATTTAATGTAATAAAACGGGATGCCAAAGCATGTGCTAAAAACTGAACGTGGCGTGATTGACTTAAGCAACACCAATTTCATAGTGAAAGTTAAGGGAAAGCAAAGTGTAGAAATATGAAAAAAATCGATTATTTCGATTTCTCAAATAACAGATATAGATAGAGGTAAACGAACTATGTTTACCTCTATCTATATCTATAAAGATAAGAAAGTTAGATTTTTTATTTCATCGACAATTTTGGTCACCCTATTTTTGACAACATAAAAACGAGCGCTCTATCATGAGTAACAACTTTGTCTAAGACAGTTTTTGTCTAGAGGATAACTGTCAAGCTCTAAATGCTAATTCCCACTTAAATGCATCTCCTGGACCATTGTGCATTGATTATATGTCGCTCGCAACCGAAGGTCACACAACCGAACCGAAATGCCCAAATATTCAAATCAGTTGCAAATGTATAAAAGAAGATCCTAAATTCCAGAAAGGGACATGTACACCACAACTGCACCTCAAGTAATCTGAAACTGACAGCGGTTCTTATTTTGAAGAATAATCATTACTTTGGAACGCATCCTGAAGGATTTCCACGCCACCAAGTATTTACATTCACCATACTGATAGGTCCCAGTAAATTTCCTGGTACAAATGGACCGCTTAATCAGTGCAGAAAAATATTTATAAAAAGTTGCCGTTGCAGGCGAAAAACGAAGCAAACTTCACACTGTTCACAATCATTTATCGACGGAATGCACGCCAGGAGCCGAAGGCCGAAAGCGGAAACAGGGAAACAAAACCATGCTTCCTGCCGTCGAAAATCTTCTGCACTTTTCGTTGAGTCAGCAAATTTCCCAAAACATAAACGTAGTCAAATTAGCATTAAAACCGAACCTGTCGTTCCGCACACTTTCTGACGTTAGTTTTCCACGTCAAATGTTTGGCGACGTCTCACCCTGGGCTGGGCTTGGCTAGGCTGGGCACCGACACAGACGACGTCCGCGACGGGGCGATGACTCAGAACTCGAAATCATTAATTCTATACACTCCGCTCGGTTTGGGTTCTGTGTTGTGTTCACACTCTCATTCAACTCGAGCTGAAAAACGATCCGTTTGGCACCACTACCTCCTGACTGGGGGAGGCATCTCCGGACGATGCGACCCCGCCAAACGAAAGCGAGTGCTGTTTTGATTGCATGCGAAAATTTCTCATTATTTGGTTACCCAATCCGTCCCACGAACCCGCGCGCACTTGGTTCGGCTCTTGGAAGCTATAAAACAGACCAAAATGGTATCAAAGTCAAGTCGGGAACGGCTGCTTCACAGTGCAATAAAACTTTGTACTTTTGTTCATTGGATGCTATGAAACGCTAGGGATGCTAGTTTTGACTTCGTCGAGTGACGAGGTGACTATCCTTACACTGGCATCACTGTCTGAAAGTGCCCAAATGGTGTGGATGTCGCTTTCGGAGCATACGCCGCTATGTATGTGCCCTGGGGAGACGAAATTTCGAAAATTGAACCTAGCACGCTACTAATTAAATAAACTCTTTGATTCATTTAAAACGATATGATGAATGCTTTCTGTAATTAATTAGTGTTTTTATTAGTCGCATCAATCATGCACTGTGTAGAAGTACTTCACTCTTCACTGGCGGCCTCAGTTGATGCAGAGGGAGTGGGAGATCGGGCCCTGGCCCCTCCCTTTCCGTCTCATTTAGGAGCGGATGTCGGTCGAGAGCCAAACCGATTCCGAAGGAGGGAAACAGCACAAGAACTTGACGAGCTGTTGGAAGGCAAATATTTGCTACAAAGTGCCTGGGCTGGATTAAATTTATTTGCTCGCTTGTTATAACGATAGAGAGTACGAAACTCGGTGCACTTGATGTTTGTCTAGAAGTTGAAGCGAATTAGCAACGCCTCGATTGTGCCGTGCAGCATAACGGCGCTAATCGAGTTGACGGAGCGGAGGAGCAGAAACGCGATCGAGCGGAGTCAAATTAGAAGAACTGCGCTAAACCCTGTGTGACCTTCACCCAGTGGGATTTGTTTTATGTAAATTTCGTTCGTAGAAAGTTTCGTTATTAGCTGCTGCTTTTTTTTCGCTCTCCTTTACTTTGGGATAGAGCGTCAACATCTGCTCTTAATCATCGTTGGGAGCTTATGGCGAAAAATGTTTATTATTCGTGGAAACAATAATTATGCCAATGTGGGTTTGAAGTTTATGAATCAATTTATACACACCGGAAATTGGGTTCTTTCATCAGCTCTTCCTGCTGCACATGACAATGCCCCACGTGACGGTGGGATTTCAATTGATCGCCACCGAGACGGCAAATTCTCTAGGCTTGAACCGCCAATGAGACTTAATTTCGAATTCATTGCTCGTAGTGCATTTTCGTTTGCCATTCCCGCTTTCGCGCTGATGGATCCGAGATCCGAAAATTACGAGTTTAATTTACGCGATTCGAAGTCATCCCCGTGTCATATAATCCACCTCTTCATCATCATCATTATTATTATTATTATTATTATCATTGCGATCACGATGGCAGTCAATTCGCGCGGTAGCTGAGAACTTCTCCTTTTACTTATCCCGCTCATCCCCGTCGTCGCTTATTTGCATTCCGATTTGAGCTCGATGTGCGGCCAAAAATAAAGCATAAATACCTCATCCGGGCCGAGTGAGGCCGCTGAGTGGAGGGGAAAATCAATAACAGCACGTGATTTACATTCCGAACGATGCGCAATCTGGAATTCGTAAAGCTGGCAGCAAACTTATTGAATTCTACGCTGATTGAATTCACAAGACGCTCAATGAAATAGCAACCAATTTGTCACCGATCGCGTCGTGGTAGTCAGGAATTATCTGATAAGGTTGAATAACATTCTGCTTCCCGCCCATCGTCCCCCATTCGAAAACCGGCATGGTTTTACATTTCACATCCATCCATCTTTGTGTGCAATTTTCATTTAGGATCTCATGATCCAGTTTCATTCAACGTTTCGTTTTCTCACGATATTCGCGAGTTTCCATCAAAAATTGTACTCCCAATCATAATCATATGCATATCAAACTCGACGGAAAAAAACCCTCAACCAAAAACAAATATGTTCAGCTTCTTTCCATCGTTACGATTAATAATTCAGTAACCAGATACAGAATCCTCTCGTCCGGGTCCATCCCGACCTTCCCAGCACCCACCACTTCCCGCTGAGCTCAGTTACTCGAGTAGCGATTGCGAATGTCGGCGAGATAATGTTTATTTAAATTCCATACGCCAAACGCCGAAAAAAGAAAAAGGCGACTTTAGCACATGCCAGAGAACGCAATGTGCAATCCGACGATTCGCGGGGAAACGTGGAGTGGGATTTCGGAACCCCTCGAGTCGGCAGTGAGTGACGCGCAAATCAATATTCCATCCGCAATCGGGAAGGAAGATAACATAGATGTTTTCCGGCCGCAATTACAGCAGACGGGGAGCAGGTTTAGGATAATATGCGGAAGGATTTCCTTCCCAGATCGTGATGTTTGCCGTTTTCGTGGAGCATGCGTTGCTATCCCCGCTAATGTGTGGGCGATTGAGTTTCATAGCAGTTTTGTTGCGAAAAGCCGTGGAATTCCTTAAGGGGATATTCTAGTGTAGAGACACGAATTTTGGACGTTCTTTCGAGCTCCGTAAAAATAAAAAGAAAATTATGTTTACTATCCATTATATCATCATTAGTTCAATTATCTTTTAACAAGAAAACAGAAATTGAAAAGTGAAAAAATATTCATAA
This sequence comes from Toxorhynchites rutilus septentrionalis, assembly GCF_029784135.1. Classification (NCBI taxonomy): domain Eukaryota; kingdom Metazoa; phylum Arthropoda; class Insecta; order Diptera; family Culicidae; genus Toxorhynchites; species Toxorhynchites rutilus. Next base: position 181,630,188 of record NC_073746.1, read on the forward strand.
TTAACGGGTGTTGGATAAAAAATGAGAATTTTTTCAATACCTTTCAGTAACTCAAATAAAGAGCGTAAAATTTTTTTTCTCCAAGAAAATTGCTCTTTGGGCTCCCTAGAAACAGTAGGCGTGTTTGGTTTTGCTAGTTTGAATTTAGTCAAAGCAAAGATGGCGTCGAAACAGCACGTGCTCCGCGAACGCATTGTACGGTTCTACGAAACGCATTTCCAGCAAGGAAAAAAGTTCACGGTGGCACATTTTAAGGAAGAAAATGTACCTGTCAGTACGGTATATCGTATCCTGGGTTCCCTGAATCCTGCTGCCGTTCCTGAACGAGCATCACGCGGATGGGAAGTACGTCTTCTGGCCGGACAAGGCGTCTTCCCATTACGCCAAGAAGACGCTGGCGTATCTTGAGGAGAAAAAGATACCGTTCGTGCCGAAAGATCGTAACCCAACAAACTTGCCCCAGTGCCGCCCAATAGAGGATTTCTTTGGCTCACTCAGTGCCCTAGTGTATAAAAACAATTGGAGAGCCAAGGACACGAAGCAACTGACTACAAGAATCCGGAATTGTATCCGGAAAATGGACGTAAGTGCCGTACAACGTTCTTGTGAGAGCATCGCGACAAAGTTGCGTGGAACAGCAGACCACGTCCCTTACTCAAACATTCACTGACATTTTTTTGAAGAAAATACATTATGTTATTAATAAAAAATACTGAAATCGATGAAAAAAAAATTTGTTTGTATGTGATTGAAAAAATTCTCATTTTTTATTTAACACCCGTTTGAATAGTTACACGCTGATGAAGTGATGGGTCGCAAAAAAAAGTTGTTCCATGACGTACACGACTTCAGCCCTTCTGGTTATCTGAAACAGAAAAATCGAACCGATTCTGAATCAGTAAAGATGTCGCTAACGCATGAACCTCAGACAATTCAAAACATCTTTTTTGACAAAATGGCGGCCGTTTGAAAAACAAAATGCGGTTTTTCTTACGTTTCCCGATTTTTTTTTAAAAATGGTAAAATTTGAAAATTATCATTTTTCAGAGGTTTATGCGATAGAGAGATGCATGCAGATTGTATTCATATAAATTCGAAATTCGAATGAATCGGCTCAGTAGAACTTGAGATATCGGCGTACACGAGTTTGAAAAAACTAGTTTCGAGAAAAACGCGTTTGGAATTCATTGTTATGGTAAATAATGGAATTTTCGATAAATCCTTTCTAGAGTATATTCTTCAATGTCTAAATGAAGAAAAAAAAATTTGACCTTTTTCAAATTTCTACACTAGAATACTGAGTGTGTTTCATCGTAATGAGAATTTTTGAAATTGTAAAAATAATTACCTATCTATGCATTCCAAAGTGTATTCATTGTATTCAGATGCAGAATTTGCCAACCCCAAGAATATCTGGTACAAAATTCATCCATTACCTAATATTTAACTCTTTTATGACTCACTAGCTGACCCGGCAACTTCGTCCCGCCCAAAATTTGTTTTTTGTTATCAATACCTTCAAACATTCACGTTTTCTTGCTAAGCGCACGTTCATGAGTCCAATTGAAGAACTGTTCATTGATTGATCTTCTAATCGTTGAATTTACCTTAATTCAATTGATTTCCTTAATTCCACTTTAAAATTCCTAGTATTTCTACCAAAACTCATCATTATAAAATAAGATTATTTTCAGACACAATTCTCGTTCACGATTTTTGAACCACTTGCAAATAACATTCCATTACATGGAATACATGTTTGATACAAAAAATATGATATAATAAAGACAGACCCCTCCCTTCTTCACCCCTCAGAGAGAAGAGAGGAGTGTCTATTCACCACAGAAACGTTTCGTGTCCCCTAAAATCTCCGCATGCCAAATTCGGCTTCATTTCCTTGATTAGTTTTCGAGTTGAGCAGAAATTTGTCTTTGATTTCTATGGCAGCTCCCCGTTTTAGAGGGGGTGGAGTGTCTAACCACCGTAAAAACATTTATTGCACCTTAAAATCTCCACATGCCAAATTTGGTTTCATTCGCTTGATTAATTCTCGAGTAATGCAGAAATTTGTATTTCATTTGTATGGCAGTCCCCCCTTAGAGAGGGGGGAGGGGAGTCTATTCACACAGAAACGTTTCGTGTCCCCTAAAATCTTCACATGCCGAATTTGGCTCCATTTGCTTGATTAGTTTTCGAGTTATGCAGAAATATGTTTTTCGTTTGCACGACAGCCCACTCTAAGAAAGGGGGGGGACGAGTCTCGAACCACCATAGAAACATTTATTGCACCTTAGAACCTTCACATCGCGATCTCGCACAATACTTCAAAAGGGATGCCATCTGCTCCAGGACCTTTTGATGCATCAATGTTATCCAAGACTTTCGTGACTTCGCCTAGTGTGAACTGCAGCGTTGTAATGTTGAAGTCATATTCCTGTATGCGACTGAAACTCGTTGGAAGCAATGGTGGCGAATTCGTGTTGTAGACCGACTTAAAGAACTTCGCGAACAGATTAGCAACTTCAAGAGAAGTACTAGCAGTGATTCCATTGAATTTCACTGTGCCCGGAACACGGTTACTAGACCGCTGCGATTTTACGAATTTCCAGAATTCCAACGGGTATTGCTTCAGGTTTGCTTGCGTTCGTTTGACGTAATCCTAACCTTTATGAGTTCGTTATAGTGCAGTTCAATTAATCTGTGACTATTTTTACTGTCGGGTCTTCATATAACGTTTGCGCGACTAACTCAAAACATTCCATAAGTTGCGTAACTGAGAATTCTACCAGGGTTGCCACGAAGTGCGCCTCGCCACGCGTCGTTGGAGGGGAACTCGTGCATAAACGATTTCGTATAATTTGGCATAGAAACGATCAGCCAATACATCCACAGAGTCTCCGGTTAAAATTTGTTGCCAGTCGATAATAGACAAGTCGTTGTTTAATGAGCCGTAGTCACAAAGCCTGAAATTCGGTTGTGGAGACGATTCGTAATCAGGCGTGACCGAGTTGCATTGAGCGTTGTTACGCCACAATTATTTGTAAAAGCCTAAAATTGTCTTTTCTATGTTTTTTTTTCTTTAGTCTATAATTTCATCTTGTTTTTGTTATAACTGGTTCTGTTTATTGTCGTTAAATTAAAATTTGTTTTGCCATAAAATAATTTTGCAACCTACTAACCCATACCTTTGAGGAGTAAACCACTGCTTATTCAGTTGTTTTTGAAGTTACTCCGAAAGGACAACGCAAACGGTGGCGCAAGCGGAAATGCCAACAAAAGAGCAAGATCTGCATGCACACTCACAGCTAAGGATTGCTTAGGCTTGGACGGCGAGGGGGCATTTTGCAGAATCGACCCAAGCAGCGAATGCAAACTTTGTCAGCCAAAGCCGGATGTTGGCAATTTCATCCGCTAATCCTATAGCATAGTTTGATCCGTTTGCAAAAGGAAGCTCGAAATATTCCCATTGCGGTCGTGTCTTGGACACCACCATTTCATGTTCATGTGTTCAGAATTAAAAAAAATAAATGTTTGAAATTTGAGTCAAGACGGTATTTTTTACATAGGAATTCTTCTTTTGAAGCATTTCTGACAAGTGTATTTGGAACTGCATATTCACTATGTAAAATGAAAGCAATTTAACTGAGACGGAAACCTTGCATGCTTGAACAATTTAATTTCTTGTCACTATTATGAGCATTCTGTACTTTCTTATCTTCCTCAACGAATTTCTCCGTTTCGTCAGTGTCGGAGAACGATGCTGATAGTGAATGAACTGGTATGTTAATGTCAATGAATGACAAAACTAGGGATATTTTCTTTTGCTCACATTCCGTGAACGCAGAACAGAACGAAAAACAGAATGAAAAAAACTGGATGAATCAACTGCGAGTGGCTGGCTGTGATTGTGAGGTTTGGCGTTGGTTCATTTTCGGTATCCCGAATGCAATGGTATAATGATCGAATGTGGCCGGAAATTTAGCTGAAAAGATTGATGTGATACAGATATTTCCAAGCACTGGTTTAGACCATCAAAAACGAGGAAATAGAGAGAGAGAGAGAGAGAGAGAGAGAGAGAGAGCGGAAGTTAATAAAAAATTGAGAAAAGCGAATTAGAAAGTTTGAAGTAAAGTTGTAGATATAGAAAGCTGAAAGATAGTGGAAGAGTTGAAAGCGCGAAGGAACGAGTGTGGAGCGCGAGTTTACATCTTGCTCCTGAGGAGCAAGCCAGCAAATAGCCAGCGAACACCTGGGCGAAGTTCGACATCGAACCTCACCACGAATCCGTGTGAAACCACGCGAATCCACGAATCCACGGGAATCTTCGAATCAACGCGAATCTAAGAGTACCAGGTACGTGCTAACCTCTCTCTCTCTCTCTCTCTCTCTCTCTCTCTCTCATCAACGAGGTTATCAACGGGCCCCAGCTTGTGACATCCGGCGCCGCATCGATACTAACCCATGTTTTTAGAAAATAAAAAAAAATATAAAATTAACCTCCTCTACGAGTTATCTATCACTTTATCCCTGAACCAGTCCACATCGAAAAGGTGATTTTTAGGTTTCCGTTCTCCAGAAAATACGGTTTGAAGAGTCCTCCCGATGTCAGTGGCCGACCCTGAGAAACTATATAAATAAAGAGGTGAGCTAAGCTGGGCGGTTTCGCGGTGTAAGCCGTGAGACACTTTCAGCGTCCAGTTTGATGATGAACGGCCTGTGATGCTGGTCTATCTCCAGAAGTGGTGCTGATGGTTCAAGAAGGTTAACAGCATCGGGCTCGCTGATGAATGCTAAATCAAGCAATCTATCATTTGCGTTTGAAAAATAGTTCACTTGAATTAGCCCGCAGGCAAGCATCGGCTCTGTGAGAGCTAATTCTTGTTCCGTTGATGCATTGGATGATAAGGTACAGATTTTTTCGTTATTTTTGATACAGATTATGTACGGTATAGAGTACAGATTTTCGTCAAAAAGTACAGATTGGTACAGATTTTTTCCGCGTGTGAAATTTCTTTCATTTGAATAAAGCAACATTAAGGTAAATGACGACTTCTACGTCACAGTATCGCTTGGTGCTGCTGATCAAAATAACCATTTACAATTAATTGTAATTGATTAGTTTCATAAAGACGAAATTCGTTGTATTAGTGGCGTTTCCAGAGTTCTGCGATGGGAATATACAAGATCTGAAGAATTAATTTCGTACCCTAAGGGAAGAATTACTCCGTAGGGAAATTTTAGAAAACGAGCATGTGCAGGATTGGTGGACAAAAATTTGATGTCTAAAAAGAATTGACGGTTCGATCGCATTTTCGGCGCTTAGACGCCTTGTTTGTGATGTTCTCACTAAGCCTCGCTCCTTGGATTTTTTTTCTGAATATAATCAGAATAAAAATAAGCTTAGAAAAGATTTATAGTAAATTAATAATAAACTGATGAGTATTTTTTTCATTCTAATAAAATATTTTTTTCCACGACGAATATATTCGATGGTACAGATTTTTGGAAGAAAAAGTACAGATGAGGAAGATTTTGAACCCCTCTAGTACAGATTTAAATGTGACAATACTGGTTGCAATTCGTCACAGCAATACTCTTTAGAATTTGTTGGTATATACCAAAAACTTGAACAAACCAGGTCCCAGCCCGGGAACTCCTGGGAGTAAAAAGATGAACTAATGATTTTTATTCTTATTATCTTCTTTTTCTAATGCTTTTTCTTCTTATATTCATCTATAAACCAACGTAATCACAAGCTTTCCGGAAAGACATAACAATAACCTTTATAACAACATAACATGATCATAGATTATTCTGTTATTATGGTAAAACCAAGTTTTTTAGAGCTTAGAGCTTTTAGAGCTTTTTTAGAGCTTTGCTTCGGGAAAAAATCTTTTTTTTACCATATTTCATCTTCATTTCTCGATATCTCAGGTATAGTACCTGCTGCAGTCCTGAAATTTTGAACTATTCTTAGTTAAAGTATCTACTTTCTAGAGGAAGTACAGAAAAACAGATCGGTGACAGTCACTTCTCCAATTTTTGACTGCCTGAAAAGCAACAGCGCGGCGGCGGCAGCGACCACAGCGGAATAAATTTTCATCTTCAGTTTTCGAACGAACAACACAGCTCGCACTACAATAAAACACCTTAGTAGCTTCAAAATGCGGCATGTTTTAAACCGAATGTGAACGGTTTAAAACATGCCGCATTTTGAAGCTACTTTCAACCCGGAGAAAAGTAAATAAATTTCAAATTAACTTTCAGTTTTTACACATGCGGATGGCTGATCGCTATCTAGAGTAAAACTTAAAAATATAAACAGAGACAGAGAGAGAGAGAGAACGAGAGTGAGAGATTTGAATCAGAGAGCTCATTCGCCTCTGGCCTTGAAAAAAAAACAACTTAGAAAATTCAACCTAAACTCTCAGCCTTCAAGAAGTCTATTTTAGAAACCCTTATCATCGACGACAATTCGTTGTCAGTTGAATGATCGTAATACTAAATAAATTATATAGATGAATAAATATAGATGAACTAATGTCACAGTGAAGAGCATATTTCAATTGTGGCTCTTCTACAAAGTCATGCAAATATTTACGATCGAAATTCAGGATGTCAAAAATAAATTTCTAGAGTTCCGAAACTTACATTTTACTGACTTTACTGATAACGAACGGATAACGGATGTTTCTTTCTTTAGGGGTCGTTAAAAAGTATGACTATAATATTCCTTCTCCACATTGAAAATTATTACAACTTTTCTTATTCTGCCGCATTCCTCAGCAACCGTTGAACGATTGTATTCAGCATGTAGGCATCTAGGTTTAAACAAAACCAAACTGAGAAGTGGAACAGGAACAAAAATTGTGCGAGAAATTCTAGCTTCCAAAAATTATGTAAATATGCATAAAGAAAGGTCAGGGTTAGTTAAAATGACATAAAAAGTAAATGTCAAAATGTATGATCACAAACAGGATAAGGAAAATTGAAAATGCCACTTACTGAAACTGTCACCGTATATCGCAATTTTTATGGTTAATATAAATATAATCTCTACGCACAAGTTACATTGAGATTTGAAAATTAAGAGGCGAATGAACTGCAAAGTTTAAAGCCTCCTAAAAACAAAGAATTGAGTTGAATTTGAAAAATTCAAACAAATGAAGATAAAACAATATATTTGTATTGACAGACTATGGTGTAGTCCTAATCTCTTCGGTTCATTGCAAAAATGGAACGCGTAAAAGTGTGTGATAGTGATAGTTTGCGAAAGGTATTCTTTTTCCATCGACCGAGTTTTCGTTTCGACATTTTATCGCCTTCACACGATTATAATTTCACGGTTAGTTGTGGCGCTTATTAATTAACTCCTTATCTGGGTACGATTTCTGAGGCTGATGGAAACACGTCTCGTGTTCTCCACGCCACAGAAAACCGCTGATTTTAATGGCAGTCAAGAAGAAATGCGCTTTAGTAATAAACTTATCATAATATTTTATCTTCACGGCAGCCCCGAATCGGTGACGCCAGACGTCAGAGACGTTGTAAATGTGCGATCACGACGCTCGCGCACGGAATGGAGGTCATACATTGGCGAACACTTCACGCAAATGCCCTTACCGGGGAAAACACACAAATTCGGTTGGGCGCTAGTAGAGGCAGTAGAACCTCACGGTGTAAATTTGATTTAATCAGCGAACCTTATTACTTCACTATTTGGCATGGAAAGTTGAAACAAGTTATCGACAAAGCTCCGGCCGCCAACGACGACATGCAAAATCGTGCGTCTCCATAAAAGGTCGCATGAGTTGTTTTTTTCCCGTCGTTTGATACGGTTGTCGGGTTGTCGTTGCTCAGGCGCCAGCTGGTTAGTGGCCCATACTTGGCGCTCATGTTCCGAGAGGGAAAATGAGCAATTTCAGCCATCAAGATAGTTGGAACATGTGACCGGAGGAGGTGGTCTAGTCTATAAAAGTGGAGAGATAGCATCGAGCCGGCGGTAATGTTTATTTATTCCTCTCCGTTACGAGGATCATGGATAAGTGAGTTGACGATACACACTGGACTATGCTTGCAAAAATCCTAACATTCATTGTTGAGAGTTACATACATATGTACACTCTCGCTTTCGAGTGTGTATGCTGAGAGTAGTCCAGGGAACGGCTCGTTTCCTTTTCCTCTATTTTGCTTTCCGGTGCTTCCAGGTTGTCACGAAATTATTCACGGAAACGGGAAACTACTAAAAGCGACGGTAGGATAAAAAAAAAGCACCGGCACGAATGTAATAGACTCTGTGTGAGTAGCACTTTGCATATTTCATAATTAATAAATGAGATAGTGTACAACAAGCTCGGTGGCTTGGTTCGTGACTTGGGGGAGTCGATTCCAAGAATTGCGACAGAGCAGCTCGCTCGAATGCAGTGGAGTAAAATTTTAGACTCAGTCGTCAACGGGATGTGTAACGTGTGTCCCATGGCAGGACAGACCGGAGTTTTTGAAACGATGAAGAGGGCGGGAGAGAATGAATCGAAGTAAAATAAAGGTAGGAAAGAAGTACCGGTTTGTTAATTATTATAATATGGTAAGTGATCATCACTTGAAGGGATTATTCATGAGCCAGAGAAAAGGTGCATCAAAGTGATGCTCGAGTGCCATGTCCCTCAGTGTTTGTGGCAAAGTTTGTGTTCTCGTTCGTGCTGCTAGTCTTAAGCGTAGCATACAAATTAATCCAATATTGATTCTTTCTACATTGAAGGATTCGATTACTAGTATTATCAACATTTTATTACGGAACCAATCCCAATCCAGAAAAATATTCAGACCCAACATTTTCTTCCTTTTTTGTATGAGCCCATTTTAGGAACCAAAGTCCAGTATGTGTTCTGGGGTGAGCCTGTTGATAGTAGTCCGGTATTTGAATTTTTCTTGCATATGTTGCATATATTCGCATATATTCAAAAATATCGTTCCTATTTTAGTATATGTTCAGCCGAAGCTAGGAAAATAGTGGGGGATATGCAATGTCCTGGTGTGACTATCACTTATTCCCTGAGTGATGGAACGAACTGACACTGCATACATGTAAACTGGAGTGTACTACAAAAGATCAAACTAGTCGCAGAAGAAGAAATATTCAAAAATATAGGGCCTTCACGATGAAAACGAAGTGAATTGTATACAACGTTCTTACGGCTGCCACCGTGTGTGTAGAATCCGAAAGAGTTCATCCGTCGTGACAACTTTTTATTTATTTCACCGTCTTGGATATAAAGATTCCTACAGACTGTTTACTTAGGCTAGTTCCTTAATTCTATTTTTGAATACATTTTTGGATATATTAAAATCAAAACAATTATTCGCTACATTGAATTCACGGAAACATTTAAGTAGAGGACTGTTTTAACCGTAGGTGGTCCTGCGTGGAGGGATCGCTAGGAGTTGTCTGCCTCGGAGACGTCTAGATGGAGCGTAGATTCGTGCATTCTGTATCAGCTCTGAACAATCCATGTTGCCGGTCAACATGTCAAACACAAACAGGCGTTGGGTTTTCGTTCGCCTTGACTGTAGGGTTTCAATATCGATCAGTCTACAGCGGCTTGCATAATCGGGGAGGTTAGACGGATCGTTCCAGGGAAGACCCCGTAGCGCGTAACGTATAAAGCTTTTCTGCACTTTCTCAATGCGTAACATTTGCGTTGCATGATAGGGAGACCACACACAGCTTGCATATTCAACGATACTCCTTACTAGGGAACAATACAATGTCTTCAGCGTGTATGGATCCTGAAATGTTTGTGAGTTTCGGCGAATGAATCCTAGTACTGCGAAGCCTTTCGCGGCGGTAGTGCTGATATGCTCGTCGAACTTCAGTTTGCTGTCTAGGATGACACCGAGATCACGGATGCTATTGACGCGTTCAACGTTATTAGAGGCGATTTTATAGTTGAAACTGATGGAAGTTTGGCAGCGAGTGAAAGTAGTTGATTTGCATTTCGTTATGTTCAACTGCATTCCGTTAGCTGAGCACCATCTAGTGAGCTCATCGATATCAGCTTGCAAAGCACAACAGTCGAGAACTGAGTGAATTGTCCTGTACATTTTAAAATCGTCAGCGTACAATAGCTTTCCAGATTTCAGACATCCGGTGAGGTCATTTACAAATAAAATGAAAATGAGAGGGCCGAGAATACTACCTTGAGGAACTCCTGAGCGGATGCTATACATACGTGAGCGAGCGTTTCCAATTTTCATAAATGCTTCTCTTCCAGCCAGGTACGAACTGAGCCATTCTGTTATCCAGCTTGGAAGTCCCAGATGATTAAGCTTTCGAATGGCAAGACCATGAGGCACCTTGTCGAACGCCTTTGAGAAGTCGAAATATATAGAGTCCACCTGGCAACGCTTGTCCATTTGCTCCACGAGTGATGTTGTGTAGCACATAAGGTTCGAGACAGTTGATCTTTTCTTCACGAATCCATGTTGAGCGTCAGATATAAGCGGGCGTGCTGCATTGTAGAGGACTGCGTGAATGATATCTTCGAAAACTTTTGCTATGCAGCAAAGGATGGAAATTCCACGATAGTTGTCGACTATGTGAGTACCACCCGATTTATGCACGGGAGTAATCGAAGCCGTCTTCCACATAGTTGGGAACGATCGTTCAATCAGCGAACGGTTGAAGATGAGGCTGAGCGGAGTCATCAGAGGTTCGGCACACTCTTTTAGGAAAGTTGGAGGCAAACGATCGGTACCAGCGCCTTTGGAGATGTCAAGTTTCTTCAGGGCTGAAATAACATCATTCGGCGTGATGGTTAACGGTGGCAAACTTACGTTTAGCGGCGAAATGTTGTCAAACTCTGTTGCAGAGAATGCTGGCGGGTCATCACTGTGCACGCTTCGGAAGAAATTTGCGAACAGATTAGCCGCTTCTTCAGGGGTGGTAGCTGTTAAGTCATCATACGATACATTCTCCAGAATATGCGATCCGCTATTACGACTTTTCACATACGACCAGAAGCTTTTCGGATTCTGTTTCAAAATCGTTTCAATTCGATCTGTATAAGAGCGAAAAACTGCTATTCGACACTCACTATAGCACGCTTCAAGATGCTTAAGCTTTTCTTCCGCTTCACTGGATTTTTCTCGAAAGTAAACTTTTCGGGCTTTGCGGACGCTGTTACGGAGACGTCGCAACTCCGACGTCCACCATGAGTGCTTAAAACTGGGTGCTTGACATCTTCGTTTGCGAGGAACATTATCGCGAAGGATCTCGTAAACTTTTTCATAGAATACTGCCGTTGCGCAGTTTGTTGACTCTGCGCTAATGATTTGTTCCAGTCAACACCTGAAAGAAGGCTGTTCAGTGCAGTGAAGTCACATCGCTTGAAGTCAAAATCGGGATCGTCACAAGAATCATCAGGAGCTTGCTGAGAACACACGTCGAGTTGAATACGGAGAACAAAAGGTTTATGATGAGCGTCAAGTTTCAAAAGAGGAAAGGGTGGCTCGATGATTTCGGCATTGCAACTATCGTTAACAAATGCTAAGTCGAGAATCCTATTGTTCGAGTTGCGAAGCGTGTTGATTTGATGGAGTCCAGATGCAGCTATTGTTTCCGTGAACACAAGTTCGGCTTCCGTGGAGGCGTTACTAGGCAAATAACTGTTTATGTCCTCGTCGAACGTCCATGATAAGTATGGGAGATTATAGTCGCCGACTACGACAATGGAGTCAGTGTCCAATGCACGGTCGCAGATGTCACATACGGCGTTAGAATGCATGGTGTATACATCGGGATGAGAGTTGGGCCGAATGTAGATGCCACAGATGTAAATAGTAAGGTCAGGGAGTTTGACGAAAGACGACTTGCTCCAATTGAGTGTAGTTACTGAACGATACAGAATTGCAACGAAAGGAAGACCTAACTGCGATTAGAACTCCACCTCCGCGTCGTAAAGAACTTGATCTTTCACTACGATCGCAACGGAAAATCGTATAATCGGATGCCAGCTCAGTATTTCGTGAAGAATTCATTTGTTTTAGTTCGCATTCCACGTACATTCTGGTAGTATATGGTTAAGTGATTAACCAGAGCTGGAGCAGTTAAAATCGGCGGGAGCAGGTTTCGAATGGTGGTGTTACAGACCATAGACGTTTGTGGCGTTAGTTGGTCGCTGACGGCGTATCCGGTTGCGGTTGATCGACTGCGGGATCCCAGAACCCCAGAACTTTGATGAACTAGGCGATATCATGAATACCACGATACTGTCACGTCACGGGGAAAAACAAGTATATTTGTTACTTGTGTTTTAGATGGTGAAAGCTAGTCACGCGGAATGGAGTAAGTTTAATTTCAGATTTATTTAGCTTTTCTGTTAACATTTTGAATCTTCTATTGTCTTATTTAGGAAAGAAAAGATAAACAAACAGCAATAAACCCGCTTGGTGGCATTTTTGGACAAAACCCTGACGTATCCAGAGGACGTAAATTTGTTTATTTGGATTCGGACGATAATTATGGTTGATTATGTATTGATTTGTTGATATTTTGAGTATTGAATATTAACCGTGAAGTTTTTTCCAACATTGTAGAGCACGTTTTTGTAATTTAAACACTCTCACGATAGTTATAACGGACGATTAAATACGATCAAAGGACGATTAAATATGTTTATAAAAAATAAGGGCTTTTTTTTCCTAAATATTTATAACGATAAATATTTAATATTTATAAATATTTTCAACGATATTGTTTTGAAGCGTGCTTTGAATAAAAGAATATTTAAAAAGTTATAACAGATTTAAGAGCCAAATGAACTGCAGAGTGTGATGTTTCTTGAAAACAAAGAACTGATCTGAACTGATAATAAGTTTCAAACAAGGAAATAATGAATATATCATTGCATAGCATTCACAAGATACTGTTTTGAAATTCTTTTCTCATAATTTTGATTTCTGTCTAAAGGAAATCTGCATCACTTCCTGCTTTTAGAAAATTCCTTGAAATCCATCAGATGTTTTATATGAAGATTATGATTTTGACCGATACAGTTAACCAGTCTCTGTTTAAATAATTAAATCAAACCTCGTGTCCCGTATATCAAATTACACGAGAATAGGAAGGATAAAAAGATTGAAATTCAGAATCCCATATGGGAGTAACTCAGATTATACTGATCGTGAGGTGGATAAATTCGAGTTTTCTATGAGTGGAAGAAGGTATTATTATTCAACAGAATTGTAGAAATGGTTCTTACAAAAGGATTCTAACCTTGATCTAAATTAAATATTTCTTACTATTCAAACGAGAAAGACAGAGATGTTAATTACTATACATTATTATACATATATAATTTTATCTCTAGAGTAATGTATAGAAAGAGAAAATAAAATTACATTCCCATATGTTCAACAACTATGTTATTCACGAGCAATCAAGTATTTCTCCTCATCTTTGAACCAGCGTTTGAACCAGCAAACTAACGCACCAAACAAATGAATCATGGGATGAGCCCGAATAGTTGACATTGAAATATCGAATCATCGAGGTATAAAAGCAAACTTGTCATTCTAAAACATACGCTTAGGTAAATCAAATATTGTCTCATACATTGTATTATTTTACCTACATAACGTTTAAACATCCGAAATCATGCAACCGACATAACTTTCAAATGCCCGAAATTGTGCAACCGGCTTGTCTCTTATAAACGGGAATGAACTCTTTCACTTCAGGGCGTTTTTTTAACACGCAACTGTCCGTGACAATGATGATAGACTCAGAAAAATTGAGTGAAGTGAAGTGACGTGAAAGCGTATGTGACAGTGATGTTCGTGATCAGGCCCATAATATATGTTTGAAAACGACTTTTGTATCTTTTGTATCAGCTATAAGTATAGATTTTAATCGACATTCGAAACTGAAATTCATCACAAGATAGGCAAGTTAGATTCGTTCCTTTCATCAATGAACTGTACCATAGAACGGAGATTGGAATTATTTTTTTTGCGTAGGTTTACATCTTCCAGGGACATAATTGGGGTAAAAATTGAAAAAAAAAAAACATTATGTTATGCGCTCATGGTTTAGTTGTTTTTTTATGATTTTATGTCATTTTTTGACTAATTAATTTGAACACTTCCCAACAGTTCATTGGAAATTGTGAATTTTCCAATTGTTGGCTAGTTAAAATAGCACTGACAGCTTCTTATTTCCCATACATTTGTGCAGACCGCAAATCGTTTCCCTAACGCTGTGGGTCTAATTTTGTGTTGCAAGCAAATTCAAATGCTGTGCGAATAAAATTGCTGGGTTGGGAAAAATATGATTGAGATCAAGCCATAACTAATATTGGATCGATATTTTGAAAAATCTGTAAATCTGTATGAAAACCAAAAAATCTGTAACCTGTATCTACAAATTCTTGGTTTCAAAAAGTCTGAAAAATCAGTATAAATACAGATTATTCTGTAGAAATGGTAACCCTGTTGGTGACTCGACTATGTCGAAAACACGTGTGTATGAATGATAAAAGGCAGAGAAGAGATTAACGACTTATCACGTGAAGGTCACAACTATCACAACTATCGTAATTTCATAGATTGTATATTAACTAGTACTCTTTCAAGTAATTAACAAGTTTTACCATTTTTGTTAGATTTTGTTTATTTCCTTAAATGACTTCTTTAATGTGTACAAATATGCGATGACAAAAATAAAAGCACACTCCCTAAAAATAATAATATAATCATTCAAAACCTCTGAGTAACTCCTCGTTTCCACGTGGTATGACAGCTAGGGCTGAGCGATATTATTAACAACCTTTCAGTGGTTCAGTTGACGCGATAGAAACAAAGTGTTGTTTACGTTGGCACCTAAAAGTCGATTGTTGTTGTCTACACAAAGGGTTTTCAACAAAATCAAAATGGGTGGAAAGAAAATCAGCATGCAAGTCCGGGATCTTGTTGTTCGGGATCATTTGCAGCAGGTTTCACAGCAGGAGATTGCAGAGAAATTCGGAAAAAGCCGGAGCTCAGTCCGTGAAATTGAGCACAAGCACTGAGCCTACGGTTCGCTTGCTGATAAATCCGGAAGAGGCCGTCGTCGGAAGACCGATAGCCGGACGGATGAACGAATCATCCGGAAAATGAAGAAATCTCCAGAAGTGTCAGTCGAAGTCATTCAGGTAAACCTCTTGTTGGCGGTATCGGTCAGAATCGTACGCCGTACGATTTTATTTTAGTCTTATCAATGCCCTAGACTAATGAAAGAGAGATGTGATAACTGCTAACTGCTACTTGTCTAATTATTTTCTAGCTTTTAGTACATTATCATGTTCAATCACAATCAAACCGTTTAACTTAAAAAGTTTTTTTTTACTTATTTTATTTTGAAAGAAAAGTAGTTCATTGGCTTCAATTTGATATGTTGAATCATATTTCGGACACTTTGTTATAATATCTTGAATTCCTTAATGTCCTGAGTATATAACTATATGAATAATATCACAATTGATTTTTTAGAGTAACCCCTCGTTTTCACTATAATTTTATATGAGAATTACATTTGTATTGTAACATAGTAGGTAAGCATCTAACAGCACTACTCATTATCGTTTGTGTTTGACGTTCGCTTAGCGTGAGCATGTAGAATTTCACCGTTCATTAATATTTAAATTTCGCTCGTGTTTCATCAGTTCTCATCATCGTTATTAGTTTAATGTTATTGCCTGGTAAGGTTTCGCAGTTGACTATTAAAAATAATCAAGTATCATGGAATTTTCTTCAAATAATTACAAAATAAAATGTCAGAAATTTGAATCGAACTTTTTCCCTACGATTCATATTTTGGACAGTTGAAATTGGTGATACTACAATGTGAGTTTTCGGGTTTATTATGGATGCAATGCATAGATCCATATAACACACCAAAATATTTTGAAATCTTGCATAAATGATACACATGTTAATCAACTACAGACCACGAGATAGATATGAGGGAAACTTAATAATTAGTGGAAAATGTGCAATTGGATGAACTTCTAACAGAAGAAACGTTGCAAAAAGTTATGATTTTTTTTAAAATCATTTATGGAAAAAAGGTGAAAAATATTATTTTTCGGACCACCCTAAAATAGAAATGGGCACCCCAATGAAAAATCAAAAAAATCCGGGTTTAATATTTTACGAAAAGAAACAAAATTACCGCTTTTCACGGTCATCTGAGAAACATATCGGTTTCACGTGGAATGGCTGTATATTGATAGTTACATGACTTGACATGACATGTAACCACGGAAATCTGAGAATACTGTACGAATTTATGGGAAAATGGGAACGTTTTAGGGAGACTCTACTATGGAAGGTAAAAAAACGGATTTTCGTGAGTTTTTTTTTCCGGATGTTCAAATTAAAGTTGATTGTTGGGACAACTTGGTGAATGGTTGAGGTATACTCGAAGAGGTATTTTTTTAAACCAATATAATATTATGCTAGCTGGGAGGGTGGATGCCCTCTCTAAAACTAATGATTAGTTTTTCTCATAACATAATGGACCGATCTGGCTGAAATTGGCATGTAAAAATGTATTTTAGAAATGGTTATGTAGCCGTTTTTTGATATCTCAATTTTTTAGTTATATATGATTTTCTAAATAGCGACTTTTGCCAACAGCCAATTTTTCATTAAAATAGACGCGTATTAGGGAATTTTTCGAATTTTCAAAACATGCTACGCAACAATTTAGATATTTCATTTTTACTTTATCATATGCCAATTTCAGCCAGATCGGTCCATTGGATTTTAAGAAAAACGTACCATCAGTTTTGGAGAGAGCATCCACGCACCTAGCTGCTAACATCATAATAAACACTATACAAGTCGGACTCGATTATCCGGAGTATTGGTTTTTTTTTAATCCGGATAATCGGATCCTCCGGATAATCGAGTCATAAAAAAATAATTTTCTCTCGGTAAACGTATTATAATTATAATTTGCACTTATTTATTAAACGGTTTTATCTTGGTTAACCCGTTTGTATGTTTGTGACTTTGTAACTCTGTATGAAGCGCTGTACCACATTAATAGAAATTTAACTCCCTTCCTGTTGACCCATTGATCTGAAATTTGGAACACATCTTTATCTCTGGTGTCATTATAAAACTGCGTATTCCATGGTCTTGAAAATCCAAGATGGCGGCCGCTACAAAATGACGGATTACACATTTTCTCAGAACCCCTTCAATATGGATATTAAATGAAAGGGCTTGACTAGTGGATTCATGAAAAAGTTATTAAGTTATAAAAGTTATGATACTAGTTATTCATGAAAAATTTAAATCCAAGATGTCGGCCGCTACAAAATGGCGGATGACACATTTTCTCAGAACCCCATCATTATGTATATCAAATAAAAGGGATTGACTAGTAGAATACAGTAATTTATGAAAAATTTAAATCCAAAATGGCCGCCACCACAAAATGGCACCATATATTTTTTTTAAAACCTCTTCAGTATGGGTATCAAAAGAAAGTTCTCGACGTAGTACATAGCAGATCATGAAAAATCCAATTTCAGGATGGCCGCAGTCCCCACACAACTAGTTACTTTTTAAATGGTTCCATTCAGCTTGACCTGTTTGTATGTATGTTTGAATGTTTGTAGGGTTGTCCTACATTAATAGAAAATTGAACCCGTTCATGTTGACTGATTAATCTGAAAGACACCTTCAATTCTACTGTCATTATCAAACAACGTATTCCAGGATCTTGAAAAATTCAATTTGGCCATCGCTAAAAACTGGCAGAATGACTTGACATGGAGAACACATAACATAGTAAACAACATAAATTCAAAAAGGTCCCCGCCACTAAATGGTCGACTATGTATTTTTTGTAACCCCCTCAATATCGGTATCAAATGAAATGGTTTGACTAATAGAATACAGTACATCATGAAAATATTCCGAAGAAAATTAGGTAAGAAATAAACGTTGGATTTCCATTATCCACAGTTAGTTGTTTCATCAAATACCCCAGGATTTTATTTTAGTCTCATCATTGCCCTAGATTAATGAAGGAACGGATGTGATAACTACTAACTGCTACTTGCCAAATTATTTTTTAGCTCTTAGTAAATTAAACCGTTTAACTCAAAAAGTTGTTTTTACTTATTCTATTATCTAGTTTTTTAGTAAATTATCTGTATCATCAATATACTTCTTCAGATTAAAACCATTCAAAAATTTATGTTTTTTTTTTCAATTATTGTTTCTTACCTAACTTTCTTCGGAATATTTCGATGATGTACTCTATTCTATTAGTCAAATCATTTAATATGATACCAATATTGAGGGGATTGCAAAACATACATAGTAGACCATTTTATGGCGGCGATTTTTTCGAATTTATGTTGTTCATAGTGTAGTGTATTCTCCAAGTCATGCCATTTAGCCATTTAGCCATTTTTTAGCGGGGGCCAAATTAAATTTTTCAAGATCATGGAATACGCAGTTTTATAATAACAGTAGAATTAAAAGTATGTTCCAAATTTCAGATCAATCAGTCAACAGGAACGAGGTCAATTCTCTATCAATGTGGGACAACCCTACAAACACTCAATATACATACAAACAGGGCAAGCTGAATGGAACCATTAAAAAGTAATTGTTTATTTGGGAAATGCGGTCATCTTGGATTTGGATTTTTTATAATCTACTGTGTTCTATCAGTCGAGCAGAGTTTCAGTCGGGCAGCCGTCGAGTGCGGACGTGTTTTTTTCTAGCTTCGCGCGTGATTTATTCCAATTGTTGAGCGGGGGAACAAGATGTCCGCGTTGTGTGCTGTGTTTGTCACTCCCTAATTGGAGTGGTCTTTCATGTCTGCTTCATGATCTGTAATATTATAACCAGTGTTTTTTCTTGAGTTGGGATGGAGGTGGATAGCTACAGTGAAATGTTGATGAAGCCATTCCTATGTTTTTCTGTGTGGCGATGAAAACTACCGTTTTGTTTTTCTCTCATTCGTCGCGTGTATATCGCATTTCTCTTGTCGACGCGTGTGTATGTGTTGTGGCGAACGGTTCGTCCGTCAACGTCTAAGTGTTGGTTCTTATTTTTCATACGAGTGCAAAATACGAGTTTGTGTAGTGAATATATCACACAGAGGGAAACATCGGCATGCCGAGCCGAGCGGGCAGTGATGGCAGATAAGTTTCCTTCTTTCATTCCATCATACATAAATAATTATTTTCAGATCTCCCGGGGAATTTTTTTTTTTTTTGAGACATGCTACAATATTACTTTGCTAGATTCACTTTATTATTAATAATTTTAACTTAGCTAACCTAAACTTATCTCTTTGCCTTGAATATGTATGTCTCTCATAAACGGATGATTATTTTGATTTCTTGCTGCTCGCTGATGGTGGCATTGCTAAATGTGAGTGATGAGGTGTTATTTTAAAATTCACTGATATAGCAATATTGTTGGCGGTGCAATTGTGGGGTCGTTTGTTGAGTCGATCGGTGAAGGATTCGCCAATTAATTGCATATCCGAAGAGAATAGAGTGAGAAATGAAGACCTTCAAAAATTCAAATCCTAAATCTAAAAATCTAAAAATCTAAAAATCCATGCATTCGGAAATCTAAAAATATAATGATCCAAAATTCTAAGAATCTAAAAAGTAAAAACAAAATTTTTAAAATTCTAAAACTGAAAAAACTGATGGTCTATGTAAGAAACTGAAAATTTTGAAATCGAAAAATTGGAAAATCAAAAAAAATAAAAATTCAAATAGTTGAGAAGCGAAAAATCAAAAATTAAAAAATCGAAAATTAAGAAAATTAAAAAAATTAAATATCGAAAAACCACTAAATCTGAAAGTTTAAATTCTGAGGTCTAAAAATTAAAAAGTCCGAAAATTGACACCATAAATCTACAACAACTCACTACGCGATTAATAACAGCAGGTTTGCCTGTAGTAATAATTTGCGACGTGACGAGTTACGACATATATATTCTACTGTAAAGGTGTTTTCTCGGCTACCTTCTAAGGTTTCCATGAGGTTTCCATAAAAAAAAAGGAAAAATGTTAAGAGTTTTATAGATCACGCGATGAATCATGAAGTTTAGAGTTAGCGTTTACAGAATCACATCACTTACCGCAGTGAATCCTGATTTTAAACCTATCCCACTAACAAATACCCCTTCCATGATAAACGCTAGGGAACCACGCTATAGAGGCGACCCTTCTGGCCTTCGGGCGGCGAATATCATACTAACATTCCTTCCCTTCCCCTGGTGATTGTAAGGACGTGGCCGGCGTCGTTATTGACCATTTAAAACTCAAATCACCGAAAATTGCACAACGAGAATGATTTGCTAGTCCCAAGCGTCATTCTGTGTGTTCTTTGTGCAATTTGGTTGGTTCCGGTCAATCACGGTGAGCAACTACGAATTGTACAGTCTACCCAAGCTCAAGCTCAAGCTCAAAGCTCTACTGTGTTCTACCAGTCGAGCATTTTTATTTGATACCCATATTGACGGGGCTTTGAAAAAAATATGACGACATTTTATGATGGCGGCCATTTTGGATTAGCATTTTTCATAAATAACTGTATTCTACAAGTCAAGTCTTTTCATTTGATACCCATATCAGCTATTCAATATGGAATTATTATACAAATTATTCAAAATTTCCGAAAATCAAAAATAAAATACTTCGACCTGTATTGGTATCCGAAAAATAAAAAAAAATACATCTTCGGATATATCCTAACCAATCACCAAAATCTTCCAACAACATAACAAATAAGTCTTAAATATTGAAAGAATTCTTAGAGGGGATTGCAAACCTGAGTTGGCGTGTAATAAACCAATGGAAGATTATAATTTTTTATGACAATGCGAAAAAATCAGGTGACCAGTAGAATAAGTATCTCCATTAAAATAATACTAGATATTATTTCATATAGACGAAACTAAGTTTTGCGCCAGACAAAAATAATTTCGTTCCGACCCTTACCATTATTATTGAAGAATATACCACTCTCATACGTCGCCTTTTAAAAGTTCATCTAATGTGCACTCCGTCGCCGAGAAACGCTCAACGTTCTGTCGAACCGTCGTGGGTTGATTATTTTCCAATTTCCCTGCCTCCCTCCCATCGGGGGCCAATCATTTCATCAGTCGATCCATCCGATGCATAGTTAGCTGGGAGCAGACTTCTACTCAATTGCAACATTTACTTCGCCAGTGTCGATTGATGCGGTTAGAGCATCTTTCCGCAGCAGCAGCAGCATCACTTTCATCTTGTTACGCCCCCGCGCCCCAATCGACATCTTCGGCAGTGGCGGCGGCGGCATCGACAGAAAGAGACACTCTATCTTCCCTGTCTTCCCTCATGGAGAAGTTCGGAAGCTGATGAAAAGTGTTCGTTTTTCTCTCCTTGCTCACATCCATCATTCGGAACGAGCCGTAGCCGAAACCGAAACTATGAGTAAGCAGCATCAAGAACAAACTTTCTACTTCATTAAAAATTTACAAAACACACAAATATCCGATGATGAGCTATCATCACCACTGGAGAGCAGGAAAACTACGAGAACTGAAAGCCACTTCGACGGAGTTCGATTTGTGGAATGAAACATGGGAACGTGGTGAAAAACGGGGGAAGGATGTCTTTATGACACTTATGTTAGACTAGCGACTATTCGAACGGGTGTTTCGGAAGTGTCTTCCGACTCACATACTGTCCCTGGTCCGCAGACTAATGCATTAATACCTGCGAATGGAGTGAAATGAAATTTATCGACCATGAACGGCACAGAATGGCTTTGGCAAGCGTTGGCAGTCATCGCCAGATTGGATTCAATTGAAGATGGTTAGTGGGGGTGACTGCGATGACCCTTTGATCTATCGATATTGTTGTGATTTGTTGATTTATAACTTTGACGAGAGATCAGGTTTCCCACGGACTGATTCGAGGGTATTTCAATTTAAAACATTTAACCGGCTGTTGACTCTATGAATCATTCCGTTAGAGAATCGATAGTTCATCAAAAACACATCGCGAAATCGCAAGCGACCGATTCACGGGACATTGACTCACCGTTTTCGTGTGGCACAGCTGCAGATTCGACTCGTTTATCCAAATAACGGATAACCCGCTAAACCGCCAGGCGCTGTTGAATGCCATAAAAAGCTAACGAATTCGCTAAAAGGATCGTTTGCCAACGTTGATTAATTATTCGCAACCAACCGAACATTGTGCTGTTATTCTTCGGCTTACTTTTCGGGAGGTTCGGAAGGTTGATTGGTTCACCAGAGAAGAAGCCAGAAGGAAGCGAAGAAAGCAAAAATGGTTACACACAACCTCTCGCAATTTTCAGTCTCGTGTAATATATGGTTCTGTGCAGGTTCTCGAAAACCCTGCGCAGAGATGCAATGGGAAGAAAAGTGGTTTGAAAGCGCCGTTCCTGACAGAGCGAGTGAGCTTACGATGTGGTGTAGTCGATATCCCGACACAATCCCCACTCCGCCGTCGTCGTTACAACCCATTCTGGATAAGCTGTCAGAAAAGAGTGGCCCACGGAATGAAGAAATGCACGAACCGTGTTTTACTCGGTTCTGGCCTTTTTTTGTTACCGCGCTCTCCCAATGGTCGAACGGAACACAAAGTGAATACGAAAGCTATACGTGAATCATATTGTTTCTTGCTGTTTAATTTGGCAAAAAAAAAACACTGAAAATTAAACGAGTATGAAAATAGGAAGGAGCTGGGCGTCTTTGGTGGGTGGGTGGTGAGTGAAAAACGAACCCAACAAGTGCAGATATTGTTTCTAATTCGTTCTGTACAAATGCCATTAATCATTTTTCAGCAGGTTTGGCTCGGTCCGGGTTTGCTTAGCGTGTGTTCCGGCAGCATAACAAAAACAAACTTCATGTGAACAATTTTTCAGACAGCACAAATTTGTTGTGGAAGTTTCTGGTTTTGATGTTTTACAATCTGTTCATCTTTCATGAATCGTGAACTTTCGGGATAAGGTTGCAAATTTGATCCCATTTTGCTGGTGCAATCGAGGAGATTATTATTTCAACAGGCGACTCAAAACTGTTTGATTGCGCCATTTTTCTCCCTCAATAACCGACTAAAACTATTAATAACCACGCGGTTTTCTTCAGTTCCAGGTAAAACATTCCCGAAGAGCTGTTTATTTGCGGAATTTGAGTATTTGATTACACGATTGGGATCACATTGCCACCTCCGCGCGGTAGGACATCATTAATTTGATATTTTATACGCCGAATGGGCAATAGGTTTAATTTCTAGTGCACACATATAGAGAGCTAAATAGTGCACCACGCTGTGGCACCCTCACTTCCAGACAAACGCCGCGATCGGGCAATCCAAGGCCCAATGTAAGTAAACATGGCCATTAAGTTGGTAATAATTCACATCGAAAGCAATAACTCATGGACTGAAAACGGATCGAATCCACGGGAAGCTCCCGAGAGACGGCACTGATTATGAAATTTACTTTTACCTTAAGTAGTTTCACAGTGCAGCAGAATCCGCTCTTCGACGGTCCATAAATAATGTGTAATCTCGTGTGCCCTATTTACGACGTTTTACCTTAGCTGGCAACTGTTTTTTTTCCATTCTGAAACGGGGCTGCATCTGCTACAATATATTGCGAGGTGAGATAAATAGTCTAAATGTCGTATCGCTGATTGAAGTTGGATCATTGAAATTAAGTGGAATTGATAAATCTATAATTTTGTAGGAGTGTTTTGCAGCCATGTGATTCAACTTAAGCATTGGGGAAGTTTTATTGGGACGTATTATTGGAAGAATTTCAATAACAGTCCCGTAAAAAAAGGTTTAACTCCGTGATAAATAGAAAGACTTTGAAGCATTGTACACATTGTGTTGCGGGATTCAAGAGCTGTGAACGGTATCCACTCGGTGAGGGTTTCTATTGGGTATTTCTCGGCGCACGCTTACCAGTGCAAGTAGACTCATTGTGGTACTAGATTTGTCGGAGTTAAATTTAAATGTTCGTAAGAATAGGGTATTGTACTATAGTTATTGTAAGAGGAGATCTTTTTGAAACCATTGTACCGTCAATCGTCCATCAATATACTTGTGTCTATCGTATTTGAAGAAATGTTTAAATGTTATGTAATAATTCGTTAATTAGTTAATAAATGTAACGTAAATGTAATGCAGTTCGTCAATAAATACAATATCAAAATACACTGCGGATAATCAATATACATAAATGGTCCTTCGAACCGGTTCTGGATTAGAGGATCAATGAGAATAAAGGATCATCGCCATTAAAAGGATCATCACTTATAAAAGGATCTATTGTCGACATCATTGGAATTTTAATTTGAATTGAACATCTTCACTGCAAAAATCATCGAGCATCTCACGGGGCAATCAAAGAAGTTCAGAGGATTTTAAATCAACTTGGATCATATTGGACTTGTACCAGGAACGGTTCTATAGCCGTGTAGGTTAGTAGACATTTAGTACATGTCCAGCCGTGGCACTACACTAGATTCTAACACAAATCTCTCAATCGCATGTCTTAAATCACGCTTTCTGGCGATCGTTCATCGCATCATCAAAATCGGAGAAATTTCTTGGATACAATAACGCTGTTACTGGTGAACGGACGATTCGGAACATCGGCAAGTCGTACACTATTGGACCAATCATTCCTATGGAGCAGATCATCGTGAGAGAAAGGTGAATTGGACGCATCAATCATGCCACCAGCATCAACTTCATCATCGAAGGTTAAAACCGTATCAATGAAGTCACTGCAAGTGAAACTCAACGGACTGCAGGCTTCTTTTCAAACCTTGTGAGCTTCATGAATGAATATCCTGAGGGGACAACCGCCAATCAGATCGCAGTTCGTCTTGAGAGGTTGGATGATTTGTGGGAAAAGACAAACGATATTTATTACGAAATTGAGTGTCATGAAGATTTTTCACCTGATGAAGAAGTCTATGTGAAGGAGCGTTCAGTTTTTGAAAATCGATATTACGATGTAAAATCATTTCTGTTAGATAAGGCCAGGGAGTTAGAAGATACTGATAATTTGAACCAAACAACAAGGCAATTAGATGCAACAATGCAGGGAGTAACCGAACATGTACGTCTTCCAATGATTAAGCTGCAATGTTTCGACGGTAACATCGACGAGTGGCTCAGCTTTAGGGATCTTTTTACTTCACTAATTCATTTGAAGCCTGAGTTACCGGACGTAGAAAAACTGCATTATCTCAAAGGATGTTTAGAAGGCGAAGCGAGGGCGCTAATCGATTCTTTGAAGATCACAAAGGCAAACTATCATATTGCCTGGGAATTGTTGCTCAAGCGTTATAATAACAGCAAACTATTGAAGAAGAAACAGATGCAAGCACTATTCAAACTACCAACTATAGTCAAGGAATCGGTCGTAGAATTGCGCTCATTACTGGAAGGATTTGAGAAAATCGTTAACACGTTGGATCAGATAACACAACCAGCAGATTTCAAAGACTTACTGCTGGTGAATATTCTCAGTTCCCGGTTGGATCCATACACACGAAGAGGGTGGGAGGAATTTTCCTCTACGAGAGAGCAAGATACGCTTCCTGAACTCATCGAATTTCTGCAGCGACGTGTGCGAATTTTGGAAGCGCTCCCTGCTAAATCATCGGAAAATAAACACGAGCAAACCGCAGTTATTAGAAAAGGGCCAACCCCAATACGCGTCAGTCACCATGCTGCTCCACATATAAGCGGGAAATGTCCTGCATGTCCCGATACACATTGGCTTTATTTGTGTCCCACCTTCCAGCGCATGTCAATTCCGAGTAAGGAATCAGTTTTACGCTACAACAATCTGTGTCGGAATTGTTTTAAAAAGGGCCATCAGGCAAAGGAATGTCTATCGAAAAATTCCTGCCGTAACTGCAAGGGTCGACACCACACCATGGTATGTTTCAAAACAGAAGGTGAAAGTAGCATCAGGAACTCATGCGAAGCAGGTGAAATCACGGCAAATCAGAGATCACACTCAAGGGTTGCAAACATGGCGGCAACAAATTCAGCTTCATCAACAACATCGGTTAATCAATCTTCGAAAATTCTCTTAGCTACAGCTTTAGTGCTAATCGAAGACAATTGTGGACTGAAGTACCCTGCACGAGCGCTGTTGGATTCAGGATCAGAATCCAATTTTGTTTCGGAGAGATTATGCCAGCCTATGAGAATATCCAGAACAAAGGTAGATGTCTCAATAGTGGGAATAGGCGGTGTGACAACAAGTGTAAAGCATAAAGTACATGCAACAATTCGATCTCGAACATCTCCATATGCGCAAAAAATGAGTTCCTAGTTTTTCCGCGGGTGACAGTCAACCTACCAACTGCAACAGTACAAACGAAAGGCTGGAACATGCCCGACGGCATCGAACTGGCCGATCCAGCATTTTATCAATCTGGTAGCGTCGATTTAGTGTTGGGAATATAATCATTCTTCAGCTTCTTCCAAACGGGAAATGAAATATCATTAGGAGACAGTTTACCACGACTTACAGAATCTGTGTTTGGCTGGGTGGTATCAGGAGAAATGGCATCAGAAGAACCAATTTCACGCATTAGTTGCAACATGGCAATATCAGATCGATTAGAGGAGCTTATAACTCGATTTTGGTCCTGCGAAGAAGTAGGAACTACCAACTACTCACCTGAGGAATCATGCTGTGAGGAATCATTCCAGCGCACAGTGCAGCGCAGTGCAGATGGTCGTTACACTGTGACACTTCCAAAAAATGAGGACATCATATCAAAATTAGGAGAATCAATGGAAATAGCTAAAAAACGCTTCGAAAGCGTGGAACGACGACTCACTCGAAACGATTACGAGAGCAATATCAAAGGTTTATGAAAGAATACATCGAAATGGGGCATATGCGGAAGGTGGAGGAGGATCAATCAAATCAATTAAAGCGATGTTATCTACCGCATCACGCTGTTCTAAAGGAGTCCAGTACCACTACGAAATTGAGAGTAGTTTTTGATGCCTCATGCAAAACATCGAACGGTATTTCTTTAAATGACGCATTGTTCGTGGGTCCAGTTATTCAACGAGACCTCAGGGCAATTATCCTTCGCTGTCGAACTTATCAAGTGATGATTGTGGCTGACATTGAGAAAATGTTTCGCCAGATAAACATAGATCCCAAGGATGCACCACTGCAGAGTATTTTATGGCGGGCTGATGAGAATGAAAACCTTGCAACGTACGAGTTGTCCACAGTAACTTACGGGACGAAACCCGCACCATTCCTGGCAACTCGCACTTTGAAACAACTGGCATCTGATGAACGTGAGAGATATCCACTAGCTGCGAAGGCAGTCGAAGAAGATATGTACATCGACGACTTAATCACAGGACCGGATGACGTCAATACAGCAATAGAATTAAGAAGACAATGTGAGCAAATGATGTCCAGCGGCGGGTTCACTTTGAGAAAATGGGCTTCAAACGTAACAGCAGTATTGGAAGGCGTTGCTCAAGAATCACTCGCATCACCAGAAATTCATGAAATCAGCTGGGAGCTGGATCAGGCTGTAAGAACGTTAGGTTTAACATGGCTGCCTAAGACTGACTGTTTAAAATTCCAATTCGAAATTCCTCCACTCTTATCAAATCAAAGCTTCACCAAACGAAGGGTATTAGCCATTATCGCCACACTATTCGACCCTCTTGGGCTACTGGGTGCGGTCATTATAACGGCAAAAATTTTCATGCAGAAGCTTTGGACTCTCTGCAATGAACAACATAAGCATTTACAATGGGATGATACTTTACCAACTGAAGTGCAAAAGAATGGCGAAGATTCCACAGGTGGCTACCACTTCTGAATGAAATAAAAATTCATCGATGTGTCGTATCATCTGAAGCTAACTCGATAGAAATACATGGTTTTTCAGACGCATCTGAAAGAGCTTATGGCACATGCATATATATCAGAAGCATTAACACGAACGGCGAGGTCACCGTGCGGCTCATTTCTTCAAAATCTAAGGTTGCTCCGTTGAAGGTGCAATCATTGCCACGCTTGGAACTTTGTGGAGCAGTACTAGCGGTCGAATTGATGGAAAAGGTGAAGGAAGCAGTACGAGCACACAAAATTTTCTTCTGGACCGATTCAACCTGTGTGCTTCAATGGATCAAGGCTACGCCAACCACGTGGGTAACATTTGTGGCAAATCGGGTGGCAAAAATTCAAACTTTTCGAGGAAAATGGAATCACGTTCCCGGTACATCCAATCCAGCGGACTTAATTTCAAGAGGAGTAGCTCCAGATGTCATCGGAAAATGCAGCTTGTGGTGGGAGGGCCCATGCTGGTTGAAAGAAGTTGAGGAAAACTGGCCATGTCAGCCAACAGTCGTTGACGAGGATCCGCCAGAGGTCCGCCGCAAGGTGGCAGCATGTTTGACGGCAGTGGAACCGAAGTTCGACATCTGGTACATCTCGAAATTTTCGTCATATACAAAAATGATACGAACAACGGCGTACTGGGTGCGTTTAATTGAGCTTCAGAGGAACCCAAAATCGGATCACAATTTTGGATTCCTTACATCAAGCGAGCTCAAGGGAGCGGAAATGATTTTGTTTCGCTTGGTTCAACGGTTGGCGTTCAACCAAGAAATTAGAGCACTGTCGAACAGCAAACCAGTGCCTCGTAATTCATCACTTCGATGGTTCAATCCTTTTATCATGGAAGACGGCATACTACGCGTAGGTGGGAGATTAAGCCAATCTCAAGAACGAGCTGAAACAAAGCATCAAATTGTATTACTGGCTAAGCATCCAATAACCACAATGATTTTTGTTTACCATCACGAAAAGTTGTTGCACGCCGGTCCACAATTACTGCTAAGTGCTGTCCGGTTACGTTTCTGGCCATTAGGCGGCCGAAACATTGCTAAAAGGGTGGTCCATCAATGCCAACGGTGTTTCAGAGCGAAACCAATTCTGATCCAACAACAAATGGGTCAATTACCAAGGGAAAGAGTGACAGTAGGTTGAGCATTCCTGAAATCCGGAGTAGACTATTTTGGACCTGTATATATCCGCGATGGCCCCCGAAAACCTGCAAGAAAAACTTATGTAGCGCTGTTTGTGTGTATGAGTACGAAGGCAGTGCATATGGAGCATGTTACGGATTTGTCGACTGAACGATTTCTGCAGGCTTTGAGACGGTTTATTTCTCGACGTGGCCGATGCACGGACATCTTTTCCGATAATGGTACTAATTTCGTGGGTGCAAAGAATAAAATGTGTGAGTTGTTCGATTTGCTCAAGGATCAGCGACATCATGATGCTATCTCCAAGGAATGTGCAAACGAGGGGATGCAATGGCACTTTATTCCTCCAGCAGCCCCACACTTTGGTGGATTATGGGAAGCTGCGGTACGCTCAGCAAAATTCCATCTACTACGTGTACTAGGAGAAAATCCGGTCTGCCAAGAAGATTTCAGCACCCTTTTGGTCCAGGTAGAAGCGTGTTTAAATTCCCGGCCGCTTACCCCAATGTCAGATGATCCAACCGATCTGGAAACTCTGACTCCGGCTCATTTTCTGACAGGTGACTCGCTTCAAAATATTCCGGAACCTGATTATAGCACGGTCCAGCTCAATCGTTTAAGTCGATGGCAACTAGTGCAAAGGCAATTGCAGGATTTCTGGAAACGTTGGCGTACTGAGTATTTATCCCAACTCCAGGCCAGGTCGAAAAACTGGAAATCACCAATAAAATTGGATATAGGAATGTTGGTAATCATGGTGGATGGAAATAATCCACCAATGCTATGGAAGAAAGGTCGCATTGAGGAATTACACCCTGGAAAGGATGGTATAGTACGTGTAGTTACCGTGCGGACATCAAGTGGGCTATTTAAGCGTCCTGTAGCTAAACTTTGTTTGTTGCCAATGGAAGGAAACTCAACTAATCATAATGAAGCTGATCACTGAACATCATGGCGCAAGAGAAGATCACTGTTTACTTCAGAAGTCCGGAGACACTTCAGGGTGCGCGAGGATGTTGCGGGATTCAAGAGCTGTGAACGGTATCCACTCGGTGAGGGTTTCTATTGGGTATTTCTCGGCGCACGCTTACCAGTGCAAGTAGACTCATTGTGGTACTAGATTTGTCGGAGTTAAATTTAAATGTTCGTAAGAATAGGGTATTGTACTATAGTTATTGTAAGAGGAGATCTTTTTGAAACCATTGTACCGTCAATCGTCCATCAATATACTTGTGTCTATCGTATTTGAAGAAATGTTTAAATGTTATGTAATAATTCGTTAATTAGTTAATAAATGTAACGTAAATGTAATGCAGTTCGTCAATAAATACAATATCAAAATACACTGCGGATAATCAATATACACATTGTATTTGACGGTACCAATTGATGAAAATACCAAAAGTCTTCATAAATATAAGGCAATTTCATGCCAACTCGTCTTAGGAGTTGGTAGCACCATCTCAGATTGCAGCGAAACGTTGTGGGTGCAAACACATGGGTCTTTTAAGCAACTTTGCATACTTGAAATATTCAAAATAGAATTAGACTACTTTTTGAAAAGCACCAAAAAATTTTTCTTGATTTTTTACAAAGAATTATAACTCAAAAACTATAATAGCTACAACATTTATAAGATGAAATGTAGGAAATGATTCTATTATATTAATTATAAATTATATAATCTATTAATTTTCATAAAAATATACCAATTTTTTGGAAAAAAAATTATTTTAAAAATTAAAATTCATTTTTATTAAAAACGAATTTTTTTAAATTCTCAAAAAAAAATATATGAATAGAAAAAATTATTGAAAAAAATATTTTGAAAATAAAATTCATTTTTCTCGAAAACATGTTTCTCTGAAATTCTGAAAAAATAGATATGAATAGCCCTTACAAATTAAAAACAAGTCGTCTATACATCGGAAGATGGGCACTTTTACAAGGAAAAAGTTTTTCTAACAACAATTTTTTAATGTTTTCTTTGAAAAAAATGCAACTAATCCTTATTTTGTTCGAAGTCATGATAGTAATATAGTGTATTCCACAAAGTTTTAGATTTTATTAAAATATGAACTTTCGTCGAAGACGTTAACTTTCTATCTTTTGCAGTTTTTTTTAATATAGGGCATTTCGGTATGGAGACTCCTGAAAAAATAATGTTCTACGCGTTACATTCTTGAGTGTAAATTATCGCGTTTAACATGTTCTTGACATGTTTCTAAATTGAAAAAAGTTATCAGAGCATGTACATTAGGGTGCTAATGAATGTATGGGAAAAATCGACCCTAAAATTTCAAAAAGTTAAAAGTTTTTCGGAGTACGAAACGAAAAGAATGGTTTTGGGTGCCCATAAAAATAGTTATCTCGATTTTTCATTCGGAAATTGCGACGAAATATTGATTTGCACGATAATATACCCTATGCAAAATATTGGCTCATTCGGGCTTCATTTATAGGTGTCACAAACAGAAATGTCAACCTTTCTGATTTTTCAGGATTTCCCAGACTTTTGGACATGTTCCCTGATATCCTGACAAACACCCAATTTTGTCTGATTTTCCTGAAATGACCCTGATTTCTCTTGATTTTTTAACGTCGTCCTTTGAAAAAACCGTGTTGCTTATTCGTAACGTGATAATAATGCGTTACGAATAAGCAACAATGATTAGTCGTAATAAATATACTGGAATCCCTTTTGAAAGCTCTTTAATCTGGCTGAGAGATGTTATTCTACCAGCTGAACTACAAAATGCTCTCTAGAGGGCAAGCACTTCAACTCTATGCATAGTATTTTTAGGCTGCGAAAAAATGACAAAATATTGTAAAATAGAACTATGCATATAAAATTAAATACATCCTATAGAATTAAGCTTTTGATCTTTCGAAAATCGGCACGAACTTCTAGGGCAACCTAATATGAGCTATCCTGATTCCTTCCTGATCGATCGTGAGTTCAAAACTCAGGGCCCTCATTGACCATCTTTGTGTTGTTACAGAATAACTACGTCCACGCAACAATCATTAGCGATGGAGATCGATCCACGGTCGAAATAAGATCGATTCATCCATACAACTGCTCTGCTCTGCCAGACACATCGGGCTACTGTTCTATAAATAACTCAACAATGATCAATCAACTGTCTCCGCTGTCCGGTGGTCCAACTGGATAATGGAAGAACAGAAAGAATATTCTTACGCCTAAATGGCTACTGTGTGAATGTACCATATGTAATGGTATAGAAGGAATACTGGCGATTGGCAACTGTGTAATGTGCTAGTTATAGATATGATAACCATGTGACATGTACATGATTAAAATTCGGCTCTGTTACAGCTAGATTGCTAATGAGCCTTAAATAAATAAATGAGATAAAAAAAAATCACCGGAAATCAGGGTTTTCAAATAAAAAATTCGGTGTCAAATGTCTTAATATTGCATGACACGTCGAGATTTACAGTTATAAAAAAAAAGACTAAGTGCCAAAAAAACATTTTTTAAACAAAAAAAAAATTTCGAGATAACTGTAAAGTTCGGTCGTTGGTTACACACGATTATCCCTAAGGTTTCGACGAAAGCTTGGTTTAAGGGATTGAATGTCGGTCGTGTTTTCATTCGCGTGATATCTCGGCTTATGTCCAATCACTACAACCTAAACGCGCATCTCTATCGAATTGGGCTCGCAGCAAACAATCTTTGTGATTGTGGCGATGGCTACCACGACATCGAGCATATTGTCTGGTCGTGTATCCGGTTCCATGCTGCTCGCTCTCAGCTCTCTAGAGCACTGAGAGCAAAAGGCAGACAATCGGATATCCCCGTCCGGGATATCTTAGGTAGCCGTGATCCTGATCTTCTGCTTCATCTATACCTGTTCCTCAGGAACGCCGATGTCAACGTTTAATGATTTTTCCTTCGTTGTGTCCCTGTTTCGTATCCCTCCTATTCGATCTATAAACTTTTACTTAGTCGCGGCAATACATACACACACTCTTTACAGATACACGGGCCAAAGGTTGTGCAGTCCACTGATGATTCAACAAAAGCCAAAGGTTGTACCGCTCATGACAACTCTACACGAGCTGATGATTGCGCCGGCTAGTGACCATTCTATCCTGGATTCCTCGAGAAGACGCACCACGCTAGATATGGGGTACAGACTAGGGGGGCGTTGCTGATTAATGGTCAGCTGCATCCCAATAGGAAGTATCCCGTGTCGGGCACAGGTACAGATCATTGAAGACAGCAACATCACAATTACGAAAACACTTGTAATACTAACCTCGAGCCAACCGCGAGTAATCGGTTACATATTACTAACATAGTTATAAGGAAAACATTGTCGAAATATTGAACTCCCGGCCCCGTCAGGTTGACGCCATATGAGCCTTAATAAAAATATATATTTTGGATAAAAAAAAAACTGTAAATCTCGACAAGTAATGTTATTTTAAGACATTTGGCATCATTTTTTTTTTTGAAAACCTCGATTTTAGGTGATTTTTCGTTTCTCAAAAAAACTCAAATTTTAACGTTTATGACACCAGTAAATGAAGCCCGAATGAGCTAATATTTTGCATAGGGTATATTATCATGCAAATCAACATTTCGTAGCAAGTTCCGAATGAAACATCGAGATAACTATTTTTATTGGCACCCAAAACCATACTTTTCGTTTCGTACTCTGAAAAAAAAGCTAAGTTCATAATGCCGATTTTTGACAACAACAAAAAATTTCGAGATGACACTAGGTCTCGACGTTTCATGCAATTTCAAGACATTTGGCATAATTTTTTTTTTCGAAAACCCTGATTTCTTTTACTTAGGTGATTTTTTGATTTTCGAAAAACTCAAACTTTGACCGCTTTGCGCCACTCTCCCTTAAGTCCGATTAAGCTGAAATTCGGTATAGGATGTTTTTTCGAGGTGGTGAGGTCATTTTTTATGAGGTAACTTTTTGAAATTAGAGATGACCTTTTTCATTGGCACCCTAATGTACATCATACGATAATTGATACATACACATATTACGAATTGAACATTAATAGTATTTTTTCAAAGAAAAACATGAAAAAGTTATTATTCGAAAAACTTTTTCCCTGTAAAAGTGCCCATCTTCCAATGTATAGACGACTTGTTGAAAACTGTAAGGGCTATTCATATCTATTTTTTTCAGAATTTCATAGAAACAGGTTTTCGAGAAAAAATATTGTTCAAAAATTTTATCAAACTATTTTTTTAATGATTTTTTTTTTCAATAATTGGCTTGATATTATTATTTAACAATGAGAAGTATATCCATTTTGAATTAATTTCTCCAATTCGCGTTGACGGCATTGGGCTTCTTGTTTCGTGTATGTGAAGTGAGAATAGTAATAGAAAAATGATATAGTGAATGAAAATCAACTTTTTCATAACGAGTATATACTCTATGTAATAGAGCAACACATTTTCTTCAACTGGATAGAAAATCTTAAATCAAGATTTTCTATCCAGTTGAAGAAAATGTGTTGCTCTAGTTGTGTCTGATAATGATTTTGTATTGTAATCAGTAATCGGCAGAGTTATATCCAACTGAAGATCGCCAGGAGACTGTGGAGCCATCGGCCTTCGCATTCAATTGGAAATGTGTCTCTTAGCTACTTCCAGCATTTTCTCTGTCGACATAAATCAAAAATCATTCGGACGCCTTCGTTGCTGTCTGCTCTGCGATGGTCCGTGTTCATTACTTTTTTTTTCACGTATCATACTGAATTCATTCCACTCTCATTCGCGAATTTTGGATGAATTCACGGTGGGTAAACAATGGAGCCGAAATTAAAATAAGATTGTGTAGGCGGGCAACGAGGTTCATGTCGGGGTGGAGTAGCAGTGGTGAAGTGAAGTCAGGTTGAATGGGGAGGCAAAATTTGTATCAACCATTTGCTTCAACTAGAAATGAATTGACAAACGTTAAGAGCGAGGATAACTGATGAACCAGTCAAGTTTGGCGGCGAATGCGTTCGTTGTTACTCAGTAGCAAGAGATAGGAAAATGTGAGAATCTTTAATTCTGCTGTAATTCTGAGAAGAGATACTAAAAAACTAGGGTAAGTGTACCAATTATGGAGAACATATGTCACCAATTTGCAGAAATTTGTGAATAAATTCTCTATTTTAATTCAAAAGTATACTAAAGTATACTTTTTCTAGCAGTTTGAACTCTGTTTTTGAAGATTCTCACTGATATTTCGATGATTAATTGACTAAATTGTATAAAAAGGTGTTTGAAAATGCCACTTCCATGTACCCATTATGGTAATAGTGTTTCTGAAGTTTCGTAGTAAGTGTACCTATTATGGTAATAGTCGGTGTCACATGGAAAAAGGGGTTAATAGGATTCATATTATACTTCATTAACTATTTTTCAATAAAACTATGCCTCTAAATCGTATTCCTAGTATGCAATACTATGTCGTTGATTCACTACACTCGTCAAAAATTATGGGAACGGAGCGCGAAGTCGAAGTTTTTAAGTGATTTTTTAAACGTTGTAACTTTGTGAAAAACCAACGCGTGAAGATGGGATATACATCATTTCAAAGCTTCATGTAAAGCTTCAAGTTTTGAGATGTAATACTTGAATGCTTGTATCTTTTTGTGTGTATGTCTAGTGAATAACAATACTGAAAAGAAAAAAAAATCGATTTTTTCTGTTTTTTTTTTTAGATTTTGTAGATTAACACAGTGTTTTATTAACCAAGTCAATATTGAATCCAATTAACCTTGTCAATCAGCATTCAATTGATTCCAAGAACGCTCCTGTAAGTCATTTTTATTAACGGAAATAGTTTTGATGAAAAATTTCCCCTTTTCTAATGAATACTTTTTCAATAATGCAATTATTCCCTAATCAGAAGGCAATTTTGAAAAATTCCAGCAAATTCTGTATAAGACTCGTAATTATCATTCATTATTCGGCATTTTTTGCTTTTGCTTTGAGCGATTCTCTTAATTGACTTTTCTTACGATAACCACCTTCCAGACAGATTTTATGTTACATAATTTCAATATGCAAAGAATATCAACCAATTATTTGTATTCAAAATTTTAAAAATTAAGAACTTCTGGGATGATAATTTGAGAGAGGGTACACTTAATTAACTAATCAAAAAAGAATTAACAAGCATTACAAGTTTCGTTTATGATTTATCTTCTGTTAATGAGAATTTTTTTTTTCAATATCCGGTATGCGGCAGGATACCAAATATTGGCCGGATAGGCAGGATACCGATAGCTACCGAATATCCGTTTCATCTCTAGATTAGACTGTTGTTACTGCTTCCCGGTTCGACAATAATTGCCTGCTCCTCGTTGCTAGGCCTCTCTGCAAGCTGAGCTGAGTTTTCGCTTCTCTTCAGGAACTGAACAAAGGATATTAACCCATCCACCTAATTTAATTTCCCATTCATTTAATTTTCAACAAAGTGGACCAAACAAATATGCTTCGGACACGCATGCTATTTCACTGCATTACTGAACTTTTAAAAGCGCCCTATGATATTCAATTGCAGAGCGTGAAAACGTGAGTTACAACCATAATAGCATAACAACCATAACATAACAACGTACAACCATAATAGGAACATAGCAGCTCTGCTTTTCAGCGTTGCAGCGCTACAACCATAATAGGAATAATGCCGCTTTCGATATTGCGGCAATTGACTCGTAGATGTAAAATTGTACCAATTATGGTAATACAAAAATACATGTTTATTTCTATAAAAACGTATAAATTTGTCGAATCACAACATCAAGAAGGTTGTAATGTATGCGTGTACACTGTGTTTGCATCAAAACAGCTTCTTCACAGCATAAAAATATCATTATTTTGACCGCATATTCATTAGCAAAATGCTAAGAGGCAAGCATCAATGGCACACACAGTTTTACATTGAGTTTTCGTTTACGTTCGATATCTTTTAAAGTGAAAACCCAAATGGCGACGGTAGCAACACGTAAGTATAATCCGTTTCCTTAACTATTATTGGGACATGCCGCAATCACTGTGAAAATAAACGCTTCTTTGTTAAGGTAGTTTTGTTCCTTAAGAAAAAAAGATACTAAAATTTCAAATCCTTCGGCAAAAAAAGTTCCGCGAGCTCCGATCCAAAACACCCTTCAACTTATCAGTCATTATATCCTTGATATTCTGCAAGTGATTCTTGTTGCGCAAGTCTGCTCTTCTGACCACGGGTTACGTTTTTTAGATGATATTTCTACAATCAAGAATAAGCAAATTTTCGAACAATGGCTCCCAGTTGACCCCTCCCAAATAAATGATCGTTTGTTCGCCTTTTTGTTGAGTTTTTAAGATACGGATGATTTCTCTAAAGAATTTAAAGAAGAGCTTTTGAAATTTTGCAAAGTTTATTGCTACAAAATAACCAGAGATGGTCGAAATGCTGCAGATCATATTCAAAATTCGTAAAGCAAAATTCTGACTGGTTGTCAAAACCAGTTAAGCTTCCGGCATATCAGAAAGGTAAAACTAAAGACGATTTGCAGTCTGTTCCTCAAATTGGTAAAGGAAGACCTCAGGAATCGTTTAACGAATGTTCGAAAAAGATAAAAAGGCGACGTGTTGAAGATCTTGTTAACAACAATGCACATAAAGAGCTTGCATTCGCTGCCAATGTATCAAACTGTTCGAGTGGAAATCAGGAGAAAACACTGACGGCGACACAAGCACTGGCTCTATGTGTTGATTTAGATCTCTCTGAAAGAAAGTACAATGTACTTCGAAGTACTTTGAATGAAATACATCAAAATTTGCTAACAAATCTTTATGCATTGAAACGAGAAAAAGCAAAAATAACTCCTAAATTGATCTCTGCGACCGAGACGTCTGCTGAAATAGATTTACAAGATCTTATGAATTGCACCTCCGCTAGCATCGTCAAAGAAATTTCGCTAATGACTTCAACTTCAGTCAATCTCGCCTGTAAATGGGGTTTTGACGGCAGTTCAGGGCATAGTGCATACTAGCAAAAGTTTACGGAAGCAGGAAGTTCAGACGAAAGTTTGCTAGTCGTTTGCTAGCCCTTAAAACTGATCGACTCCGCAAATAACGCTATCATCTGGATAAATCCTCGGCCAAGTTCAACATCGTACTGTAGACCGCTTAAATTTGTGATCACGAAGGAAGACTCACAAGCTATTCTTGGCATTCAGTCAGAAATGGAGAAGAAAATTAAAGTGTTACAGATTTTTATCATCAACAACGATAGCGCCCGGATCGTTGTATGTTTTGAATTCCATCTTACTATGATAGATGGAAAGGGGGCAAATGTGCTTTCCGGAAATAAAGCTTCTGCAAAATGCTTAATTTGTGGATCTTTTCCGAACGAGATGAATACATCGAAGGTTGTTGAGACACTACCAAATACCGAAACTTACAAGCTAGGCCTGTCACCACTGCATTGCAAGATGAAATGTTTTGAATGCATAATTCACATCGGTTACAGGTTAGCATTATAGAATGTTTAATAGTGTATAAATAATAACTATCATTCATTTCAACAGATTGCCATTCAAAACCAGGCAAGTGAAAAACGCTGAACATAAGCAAGAGTATGAAAGCAGGCAGCGAGTAATTCAGGAGGCGTTCAAATCAAGGATGGGTCTAGTTGTCGACAAGCCGAAACCATGTTCAAGCAATGACGGCAACACTGCACGAAATTTTTTCTCGGATCCACAAACCAGCTCGGAAATAACAGGGGTAAGTGTGGAGTTGATAACGAACTTCGCTACTATTCTCCGTATACTATCGTCGGGGCGAAAAATTGAAATGTCCAAATACCAGAGACTATTGTCGGATACAAGAGATCTCTACATAAGTCTGTACGGATGGTATTTTATGCCTGTAACTGTGCATAAGTTATTGGTACACAGTTCAGATATTATGGAAGCATTTGATCTGCCTATTGGTCAGTTATCGGAAGAGGCTTTAGAAGCTACACACAGGCTGATCAGGGAGAACATGTTGAAGCATACAAGGAAAGCATCAAGAATTTACAGTAATAAGGACTTGATGAATTATATGCTGCTTTCTTCTGACCCTTCCAGGGAGAAGAAAACTATAGCGAATAATCATCACACGGAAGTCAATGATATTTCTTCTTTTTTTGCTGATACAGTTGAATTTGATTCTGTTTGTCTTTCTAATGAAACTGAATAATTTACAAAATAATCGAAATATGTAAGAAAAGAAATAAAACATAAGCTTTCTCATCACATTAATTAAAAGAGGTGTACTTATTTATAAACTAACAAATATTACAAAAAAAAAATCACCTTTAAGGAAAATTCCAAAATAATAAATGAATAATAAATAGTGTAGAGTTTCTCCTGCTATATAATACATGTATGGAATGTAAAAATTAAATGTGACCCTAGAATAGAAAACATTTAAAAATTGAAAAATCACCACAGTGGCGTTTGCGTAACTTTGCCATCGGATGAAAAATAAAACTTTATATTATTTGTGTATTATCCAAACAGGAAAAATAAAAAGGATTTTATTTCTTCATAACATTATTAATTTGGCGTTTAAGATACTTTTGCGATTATGTACAAAACGTTAGTATTTTATGCAAACCAAATCGTATAAAGCATTAATCTTTTATGCAAAGAGTAAGAATATATAAATCAAACATTTTCCTAGAGTAAAATGTATTTAATTGTTAAAAATGAAGCATTAGCAACTTAGATGAAAAAATTTATTAAAAAAAATGAAAAATCACCACGGTGGCGTTTAGGTCACTGTGTCGTTGGATGAGATATCAAAGATTGTGTGTTATTAGCCTTTTATCTAAACAGGAGAAGCATTCTAGAGAACAATTTAATTTTATGTCACTATTAGTATACTATACACTATTAATTTGGCGCTCAAGACACTTTTGCGATTACGTATAATACATAAGTCTTGAATGCAAATAGTAAATTTCATCATAACTAACATTTTTTCCATTATACCTATCCGAAAAAATGACTATAAGGGTTGTTTTGATTTTTGTCCCGCATCCCCATATATTCAACGCACTGTGCGTTGCCTTGATACACCGTTGATTACGTGAATGTCGTCCCAAGTGTTCCACATAAACGGAACTGTGAAAAGTGTTCTACGACATGGGCATAAAATTTCCGAGATTTTTCAACAGATGGCAGATAACAGATAAAGAATGAACAAGATTCATTTCGAGAGGTTCATCTGTCACTAGCTTATGTGTGAAGTTTCATGACATGTCGCTTATTTGTTCACAAACTACAGTTGTCTCAGTGTTACTACCCGAGCATTCGTATAGAAAATGGAAAAAGCGGAATATCGTATTTTGATCAAATATTGTTTTTTGATGGGAGAAACTCCTGAACAATCAATGCAGTGATTGACGAAATGTTGTTTCATTTCTGCTCTTTCGAGAACAAACGTTTATCGGTGATTTAGTGAATTTGTGACAATGGATGAAATGTGGATCAATTACCACACTCCTGAGTCCAATAGGCAGTCTGCCGAGTGGCACTAAGGCATATTTCAAAAACTTAGACGTTTCGTACTACAGAAAGGGAATCGGCATGTTGGAAACTCCCAATACCAAGTGTATTGCCCTTGAAGAATACTACGTTGAGGGATGAATACAGCTTTGCCCAAAAAGCGAGTGTTTTCATTAAAAATCCTGGAACTTTTCAGCCCCTGTAGTACCTTACTGTTAAACGTAGTCCTACGTTAAAAGTGCTCATTATTGTAAATGGAAGCTAGAAGCTTTTATTGATTATTTTCGCTACCCTTGTATAACAAACCTGTTCACAAAAAATCATAACTTGATTTGATTGCGCGATCATCCCATGTGCTTGCCATGCATTACCCACAATAAGATATGCGATCGTACACGATCGAGTTGCATTCCAGCTGTGATCCGTGACTGTTGCCTGCTAGTTGAACAAGTTATTGCAGTGTAACTGTCGTGTTGTCAGTAGTTACTTTTTTTTCTAGAGACAAGGCAGATATTGCAACGGATCGAAACTATCATAAAACATATCCACCAGACACATGTTGCGTGTTATTCACATGTTTGCTATTTTAATCCGTCGGTTCTCCGAACCTAAACCATGACAGAGAGGTGCAGAGAGGCAATGTTACTTTCAATTCTTTGCTTTGATATCTTTGTGTACATATTTGGTCGGACGGATGGGTTACATACGTCATTCGAATAAACAAAATGAATTAGCTAAACCAAACAAAAATGTATATCGACAAACTCGCTCTCTCTCTCTGTGTTTATTTGTGTGCTTTTTCTCAAGAGTTTCGCTTGGCCCGTTTCTTGTCTACTACTTGTATCTGGCTTGTTCATTTCCGAATCTCGCTTGATGATATCCTAATGAGCGGATGGTTACGAAAGAAACCTTATTTGGGCACTTGCGCATACAAGTTTGACAACAACGCTAATTGTCGATGTATTTATGTTATATCTAATTAACGGTTGGTACTCGAAATGACGTATTTTGCGCAGGAAGTTCATATGTTTTTTTTCCTTGTTACCTCGGTGAGCGTGGTCTAACCACAACGGGGCGAACCCGGCCGGGGCCACATCTGCGCTGTTTTGCACCGAAACCCCAACCAATCGTTCTAACACTGCAAGCTCGTACAAATTTTCATGTCGATTCGTTTTACGTGCTGAGTTTGCTTCGTAATTACGCTCGTAAAAGCTTACAAAACGATACAAATTTTACTCTGAGAAAACCAATTTTCCATTCGACAGCCGGTATGAAAAGAAACGAAGAGCCACCAATAAATTCGAGGCAATAAAAGCAGGAATCGATAGAAATAAAACTAAAGACCCCCAACCGTGCGCTACTGTTCAGCGTTCAGTGGAGCTATACTCCGGTGAACTGAGAAACCGACGGAACCAACTCGACAAGCTGCTTATAACCACCAACTTCCACCCGCACTCCCGGGCCCGGGAACCATGGAGTTGAAACTTTGACGTTCTTGCAAATTTGCGCTTGCCACAAACATTTGTAGAACACTTCTTCAAATCCTGTTCCGCCCGGATGTTCCGTATGTGCTGGTGCCTTGTGTGTGTGTGTATGTATGGGGAGCCCCATGTGGGCCGTGGAAACGTGCGAAATAGGAACAAAAATATTCAATATTTCGCACTACTCTCAGGCTACGATAGAAAAAAAAAACAGTAAACGAGTGTGATTTGTTCTGGACATGAAAAAACTACGTGAACAAAAAACCATAACCAGCAAATTGTCGTATGTACATGTTTTCGAATCACACTGACTGGGAAGCCCACTGAACCGAAAATAAAGTCTCAAAACTTTCGATTCTCCCATTTCTACGACTCTTTCGGGGCCTCGAGTGGCGCCTCTGGTTCTTGGTTCTTTTTATTTCTGCGCTCCGATATTTCAAAGCACTTTGTGTGCAAATTTAGAGCCATTAGTGAATTCGAGTGTATAAAAAAATGAGAAGGGGGCAGCAGACATGAAAATCGGGAGCGCAACAGCAGCAAAAAAAAAGAAGTAAAGTCATTCGATAGACTGTCGATTTGTCGAAGAAGTATAAATCACCATGGAGAGACTCGATGG
Organism: Toxorhynchites rutilus septentrionalis; assembly: GCF_029784135.1. NCBI lineage: Eukaryota > Metazoa > Arthropoda > Insecta > Diptera > Culicidae > Toxorhynchites > Toxorhynchites rutilus. Next base: position 181,672,925 of record NC_073746.1, read on the forward strand.
AGTGTGGTGGAAAACTTTTTGATTATTCAGATTTCCATCCACCGATTTTTCACTTACGGATTTCTTGTCTGCAGATGCCCCGATGCTTGAGAACACTTGCACGGGATAAGAGCTATGTTGCAGTCTGCCGGACAGTCTAGCTTCATTATTATGATGTACCTTTAACTTTGGTGGTATGTTTTGGCAGATTGAGTTCAGCTTAATTTTAATTGCAAATCGAATACACACGGTTTATATTATTTTGTTCCTGTTTAAGATCCTTCTCAAACATACATTGCTTGCAATTTATTTTCCAAAACAAAACATACATCGCATTCTGCGGGTTTCCAGCGATCGATATCCCATTCGGTGGTCAAGCGAAACCAATTACAATATTCTATCTATTTTTTTGTACCGCTTCGCTCAAATTGAGCCATGAAAGACCTGACCTAGTTATTTTACACATCACATTGTAAGTTCAATGTAGATAAAAAAAACAGACCAAAAGCTGGTTTGTTATTTCCATTTCTGTACTCTTGTGGAGCTCTAAAATGGAACGATGCACTATGCACAAAATGATTGCGAGCGATGCATCCAACTGCAAACAAAGCAATATTGGATCAAATCGTGGGCAACAGTTTACCAGAATATTCATCTGTGATTTCTTCGTTTGTCGCTGACCTAACGATGAGACTGACCTGGTGGAGTCTAATCGAGTTCCTGTGGTTTTGAAACAACGGGTTCGATATTACCTTGTATCATACCGATAGCGTAAATGTACTCTCCCAATAATGTTTCCGTTGCATATGAGCCAGGTTGTATATATTTTTCCGCAATGTTAGATCCACAGATTCTTATTTGATAACATTTGAAGCCGTAGGGAAAAGTTGGGTTTGAGTGTCCAAACAGAAATTAATATAAAAAAATCACACATAAATGGTTAATTATTTTTGGCAAAAGACAATAGAGACAATAGGCCATATGAATAAAAACAAAATTCAGCTTCACTTTACTTCAATCGAGCAGTCGAGCAGTGAGATTGAGTTTTCACTATGTTTGGTATGAATAAAAGTATCAACAAAGTATTTACTTTTCGAAAATGGATGTTTAGCTGATTTCGTATGAATAAAACAGCATTATCAAGTATTTACTTCGTAATTATCAAGTGTGCTCATGAGCATATTTTGGATCTAAAAACACTTTCATTCGTTTTGATGTCATATCCGATTTATGTTTAATGCTGCTATCTTGCGCTTAAAGTTAAACAAGTTAAAAATTCACGTTGATGGCATTGAGCTTCGTTTACAAATTTAGGGGAGCGTCAAGAAATTGATTCATTTTCAGGCGGAATGCACACGTTTTTAGCATTTTTAGCATTCTGTTTAAATGAAAAACACTTTTATTTGCAGTTGGTGAAAAAATTTTGTACGAAAATTGTTTTCGAAGACAACTTTATATTATGATGAAAATTTTCAGTAACAACAATGGAAATATATAGACAAAGGGTTAAATAAAAGTCAGAAATAAGTGTTTAAAATAATAAAATAGCATGACGTAAAAATTTTCATTCAAGTTTTAACATTTGAAAACTGGCTTCATGTCTTCTAATCTAATTGGTATCACACTTACGATTAGGACACAAACTATGGTCCCTAGTTGAAAGGCGCCACCAGACGTCGACACTAATCCTTTGTCATTGCGAATACACTCTTTATCAAAAAAAAAACGTTTTGAAACCAAACCTAAACAATCAGTTGACAGATGTTTGACAAAGTAAAAACTATGTTCGAATTCGAACATGCGTTAAAATGAAATTAGTAAAGTAAACTTTTATTCATACGGATTCATGTAAATACTAGGAAAGTTTACTTTACTTGGAAATGGGCAGAATAAGTAAATACTTTTTTTTATTCATACGGCCTAATATACATATAGGATTAGCTGACCCGGCAAACTTCGTCCCGCCACAATTTTTTTTTGTTATTAATACCTTCAAACATTCATATTTTCTTACTTACGATCATGGGTCCAATCGCAGAACTGTTCATTGATTCATCTTCTATTTGGCCCTTTACAATTTACTTTTAATATAAATTTCCTAGGACTTCTACCAAAACTCGTCATTATAATATTAAACTATTTTCAGACACAATTATCGTTCAAGATTTCTCAATTACTTGCAAATAACATGTTTCACCGTTACATGGAATAAATGTTTGACACAGAAAATATGATAGAACGAAGATAGCCCTAAATCGGATAATTCCTTTTTCGAGTTTTGCTCTTATCAACACATTCGGCGATCCATTTTTATTTATCTAGATAGAAGAAGATATAGGAGTGCGTTTTATCACATTAAAATTCATTTCCACTTTCGAACAAAAATCAATTTCGTTGGCGCAAACAACAAATAGACTAACAATCCATATAATCATACCATCATTGAAACATTTCTCGTACCCTAAAACCTCCACATACCAAATTTGGGTTTGTTTGCTTGATTAATTCTCGAGTCATACTGAAATTTATGTTTCATTTGTATGGCAGCACTATCGTACCGAAAAACCCGCTACATACAAATTTTTACGTCGATCGGTTCAGTAGTTTCCGAGTTCATAAGAATCAGACAGACAGGAATCCATTTATATATATATATATATATATATATATATATATATACATATATATACATATATATATATATATATACATATATATAGATTAAAATTAGTAAAATTAGGAAACGAAGATATATCCCCGAAAGAGGTCAGAAAAACGGGAATCAATTTCAACCCGAACTTCCACATACTGGAAACTAGAGTGAGAGCTCATCGCTAGCGGTCGATTTTGGGACAGAGATGAGTGCAACGTAAATAGAATACTAGGTATATTACATCGCCATATTGCTTTCCAGTTCGGAGAAGCCTACTTTAAAAACAATGCCGACTGTCATCGCGGATGGTCTTAAAACAATTTTTTTCTTTTTTTCTTTACCAACCACGGGGGAGTAATATATCTGGTATTCCATTTACTTCGAATCTACCGTAAATTGTGCGATCTGAAGTAAGTGATTACTGTTTTATGCTTGTTGAATGAAAGCAATCTTGCCCCAGTATCCTTTCATCCCCACAGGTAAGAGTAGAGACGTCGGTTAATCGTTCGATTAATTCAAATAATCGGATATCTACAATTTTTTTTTTTACAATTTTTTTTTTCTACAATTTTTTTTTTTAATCGGATATCTACAATATCTACAATTTTTTTTAAGCTTTTTTTATCGAATAATGAAAAATCAAAATATGAATACATATCGAATAATTATCACAGTAATCGCGATTAATGAAAATAGGAACCATTTTTTTCAAAAAAATACAGTGCAAAATTTGTTTAACCGTCGAGTGTTGAGCGATCCAAAATTACATCAATCAATCTAGCATCTTGTTCATAACTAGAACAACATGATGAGACATTTCGAACCAGCAATGCTGTCGGGAAATTGAGTTCCTTACAGAGAATGTGCGTGATGTAACTTGTTTGAGATTTACAATGTAGAACGGCTCGACAACCGTGTTGTCGAAACTATCAAATACACTTACTGTAGCATTTTTAGACATTCGACTAACGTGAGTTATAAGAATGTGTGATCAGGAGTTGAGTTGGTTTGCGACTTTTCTGATCCTGGGATGCTGGTAAAATGGGAGCTTCGCAAAATCAAGAGTAGAGCAATCCACTGCATACCATTTCGTAAATTCATAACGAAATGACTGAACAATTTTGAGATGCTGAATGTATACCCATTATCAGGAACAGTTATAGTTTGATTTTGTTTTCACGCAAGAAACTGAAGAGTGATACAAATAACTTACCGGCTAATGTTGAAGAAATGAATGAACAGAGAATAATTCACTACTATGACATTGTTCACAAATTGCATAACGCCAAAAAATATAAATTTTGGACTTCCTTCCTCCCTAACGTAACGCAAGCCATATCCCAAAAATATAACATGTAACATAATCCCGACCCGTGATTACGTCATGATGATGTCGTTCGTATCTCGAATCTCATCTTGTTCGAAGATATTTAAAATCAACATACAACAAATATCGTAACGTAATCCTACGTCAACTATGTGGTCATCGGATACAACCCCACAACTTTCTTGTTTTTTTTTAAAAAAAAAACCATAAAACAGAAAAATAAGAACAAACTTCGATGTTTCTACAAAAGTAGAAGGGTCTGAGCCTAGGGGCACGGACGGAAGTTTGACGTAGGACTGTGATTGTTCAGAACAGTTGTTTGGTTTTAATGTAATTCTTTTCATTGTTCACAAATCTGTTGGTTTAACTCTTTTGAAACTCCAAATAGTAGCAATGGAAAGGGCCGTTTATTATATGTACTCATAACCATCAAACAGTTTGTAACGGACTGTCTAATTTCTGGTAGGAACTGTCTAACTGAAAAGGGTAAATGAATATCAGTCTGACACATAACCGGGTGGAAATATAGATGGAGAATATGAGAATATAAAGAACAAAAAACAAGTTGAAAATACTTATTATTTCGTGATATTTTGAGGTAAAATACACATGAAATCATGAAGTTGCTTTATTTTAAATGGTGATATTGTTATTTCTTTCTATTGTGTTATTTTTATTATTGGCAGAAGCTTTTTCGGTGAAACAGTATTCGTTTGCAGACTATCACAATCAAGTCATATTGGTTCTACTACTCAATCTATCATAGATGGAATTAAGTCATTGAGAATTATAAATATAAGTCATGAAGATTATTAATATTTTATTTCGTTTCATTTTTGTGACGCGATGTAATGCCGATCTCAATTAGTCCTCACATTATAATCGCTGCCATCCTCCTAGTATTGCTATCATTTTTCGCTGTACAATTGCCCATGTTTTCGCAGCCCGGAAGACACTGGCTTAAGATGTTCGTCATCCCATCATATATGTATGGGTGACACTTTCCTCGTTGCTTTAATGAAATCTTTCATGACATTTGATTGTTGCATGAAATCTTGCATCTGATTACTTCAACATTCGAAAAAGGTTTAGCTAATTCGTTTGATAGATCGAATTATTCACACACAATTTTGTGTTACATAAAACATTCAGAATGCATAATACAAGATTTACCTTCGCATCTGCTCGCAAAACATACCTCTTTTATTTGCTAAATTGCTCATTTGTGTTATTATTTCGACTGTCGATGTCTCAGGCTGGATAAATTTGCCGTCTAATGGTATATATTATTACATATATCATAAGAACGATTCTGCGTAATCTGCATTTGAAAACTCTTAATAAACGTTACATTTTTCGTAGAGTGACAACCCCCCCATATAGAAATCAAAGACGTAGTCCTTCGTCAAAAAAGTAAGGAATGTCCACGTGGACAAAGAAGGGAGGGGTATAATGAATGACCACGTTTGTCCACGGAGGGGGAAGGGGGCGTTTGGAATCGTGCATTTTCTGCTTTTTATGTGGACAACCCCTAACCGAATTGGAGCAAACGAAAAACACAACTTCAAAACAAGAACAAAAAATCCCATTCATCCTATTCTCTCAGAAATATGTTTATTTCAGCAGAAAGAACCAGCCAATACTCACAGATAAAGAGCTAGAGAAAGCAGCAGCAAAACTTTCAACAACGGCGAAAAATGGATGAATTGCATTCCGTGAAGTGTCCCATTCAGATGTCGCTTCACGCGTTCGCAGCGTTTGTGTACACATGCTAAGATTTCGTTCCCCCGGAAAAGTTTTCACTTTCGAAAAGCACTTTGCCTCGGCAAAGGGGGGAAAACGTCACACAAAAGTGCATTTTATTCCATCCCCTTCTCCGTCTGTCTCTGCGTACACTTACTTCCCCCTGCGCCTTTCGATATGTGAAAACACATTTTATTCCAACAAACTTCGTTTTTGACGTAGAACTACGTCTTTCATAAAGGGTGCAAAATCAGAAAACTGACCCGGTTTTTCGAAATAAAGTTAATAACTATTTTTGCCGCGAACGGATTTTGGCGAATCACATACCAAACGAATCGGAAATTCCCTAAGATTTGCTTGATATGCTATACTTTACAATCACATAGTCTGTATATGGTTTAAATTGATGAACATTGGAAGCATTCTCTTACATTTGTTCTGTCCATTTGTGTGCTTTCCCGAACAGAGCTGTCAATAACGAGCAACCTATCCACGAGTAACGAAGCGGAAATCGTAAGATGTTAAGTCTCCGTGAACAAAGGAAAAGAAGAAGAACAAAGGGGGATAATTGCCTAGAGTATAAACAGTGGGTCTCGCTGAGGCAAACTGTGCAAAGCTTAAAGCCTCTCAAAAACAAAGAATGGAAAGGAAAACTTTCATTCTTCGTGACGAAATTGACTGAACAACATAGTGGCTGGGCGAGCTGGACGGCGAGGGATCGAATGCATTTCTCAAGGCAATTGGGGCGGAGGAGGAGTAATATGATGGATAAAGTAAAGTTTTCCAAGGGCCTTTTTGAAGTTTAGAGACGAATGAACTGAAGAAGATTGAAGTCTCAAGCAAGGAAGGAAGGCAAACTTTCAGTATCGTTCTGTATTCAAAGCAATGAATATCGCTTGTTCTTCCTTGTTTTGTGTCATCACATGTCTTCGTTCCAGATTGTGCTGTGGACGCGACCAAATTACTCACTCGCTGATGTCTCCAGCATTGCAATCATTGCATCAAATTGACGCCATTGCATTAAGGTTCTGAGCCTCACAATTGTGTGGGGAATCATCAAGCTAGGCTATCGTCAGCTCACCAAGAAAATAAATGCTCTGGAATTTTGTCGGTGATTTGGTTTCGCATGATGGTAGGAAAACTCTCTCCACAAAGGATGACAGCTAAGCTAATCAGACTGGCAATATAAACAGAAAAGGCTTCTGTTGAGAAGAGCGCAATACGGAGATAAGTGTGTGTATATTTAGTTTCTTCAAGTCATCGATATATGGATATTTGCGTGCGGTCATGCGTGCTTCATAACCCGTACGTAAGAATAGTGCACCTTCGCTACGCTGAAACCCCATTCGTATCTGCTCCCGTGTACATTGGCCATGTCACGATGCAACAATCGCCCAATTTTTTATGCTATGATTGACGATTGTTTTGTGTTGTAAATTATGCAGTCCTAATGATTAATATAAACAAACGGGAGGGAAATATTTACGCTAGGTTCAGCCTTTTCCAAGCAGTTAATATTGATTGTTTTCTGTCATCAATGCAATGAACTGACGCTATGGTGAAGCAGGTGTTAAGGTTGTGCACCGAAAAATTATTAAGTTATTAATTTATTTGGGCTCGCGTGCCAGTCGCAAAACTGCTTTCAACTAGAATTACATTTGTGCTAATCTTGATCATAATGAAGCAGTGCTAATCTTTTTGAGGTTGTTGAGATTAACAGATAGAGTTTATTTCGTTTATTTAGTCACCAAGAAAGTAAATGTCGTTCTGGAATTTTGTATGTGATTTGGTTTCGCTTGCCAGTAGCAAAACTTTCCCCACTAAGCATGACAGGTGCGCTTATCTCGAGCATGTATTGTTCTACGAGCTCAAGAATGAATCATCAAACGATTATCGTCAAATGATTCTACAATAAAAAAAAACATTTCAGGGCGACCAAACTGGTAGAATGGTTATTTCAAAATGTTCGTAGCATTATAAAATAATATCCGCAGTTATAAACAAGCGACTTGGATTAAACCACAGCGTAGTTCTACGTCAACAATGCGGTCGTGTCTTGAACACATCCTCCTATAATGTGTCGGGGGGGACAGAACGAAATAGCATTGATTTATAAGGTGTGAAATTTGTGATTGCATATTACGGCGAGAGTGTCGTGATGAAAAGCATACGAAACGAACAGACACGAACACTCTTGCTGCTGGGGATGGAAGATTGGCGCCAAGAATCAAAGTTAGCATCTTAAAAAACAATAATTCCCACTTCCACTCGACAACATTAAAAGAACGAAGAATCAAAGCGAAGGTGAAGCTGGAACAGAAGAAGTTGGGCGAGAATAAATCATTTCATTTGTTTGTTTTTCATCCTTTCCTCCGTCCACCCACCCTCAAAAAGGTTTTCCGTTTCCTGCGTTATTGGATTTTCCACAATTTCACGTTTCCTTCTGAAAATGCCACTTTGAAGCAAGCATACACACACACATAGTGGCAAACACAAACTCCGACACATTCCTTTCCTTCTACCAGCAGATATCGCATTTTCTTTAACTCTTCCACAGGCAAAACCGACGCCAGCAACAGAATAAGGATGAAAAGTGTTGTTTTTCCCTTTGAAAAGTAAATACAGAACAGAGCTTGGATTGAGAGACCGGGGAGAGATGCTCTTTTCAATTTTGTTGATCTACGCAGCATCTACTAGTTGAAAACGCTAGATGAATGGGTTTCCGGTTCCTTCCCAGCCCCATTTCGCTGAATGGCATACGGAGAGAGAGACATCGGGGGAGTACGGAAAAATAGCCCGAGGAGCCTTCACTATTAAGAGGTTGGCCGGGTGATGTTTGCTCTCGGCTTCTGTCTCAGGATAGTAGATTTATTTACGAGATGGGTTTATAAAATAACCCACTTGGGTAAAAACGACGAAGAAATGCAAAAGATCAAAAAGCGTCGTCGTCGTCGTCCTTTGCGTCAGCTGGCAGCGAGCTGCTGCAGAAGATTCGCTTCTTCCCTCGGCACCGAAAGCGAGCTTGTCGCCTTCAATGTGATAAAATTGTGCTCTTGTGTGTCCCCGAGACAGCCACTGCAAAGTTTCTTCATTTGATGGAAATCATTTTAGGAAATTAGCTAAATGGGAGTGATTGCGTTTCAGTAGAAAATCAAATTTATTGCGAAAGTAGATGCTTCAAGTACAAACGAGCTACATTCGCATCCGATGGTTAGTCCATACAGGACTTTTCCTTGGGATTCTGACTCTCGGGAATTTGAGAACTTGTTATTATGTAATGCCAATAAATAAATCATTGACACAGTCCCATTCTCTAATCTCCAAAGGGCGCACCAACCTATTAACCCTAATTCTCTAGCGCTTTCACACGTCAAACACAACAAGCCGAAAGCATGCTTTCGAAGTTCGCTGCTGTTTCACCCTGATTAGCTTCCATTCTGGGCCGAATCAATCAAATCTGTCCGGACCGTTTAAAAATACCGCATCATAATCACTTGGAAAATTATCTCCGCAGCATCGCGTCAAATTGAAAACTCATCACTTTACAAATAGGCGCCGAATGTACGTTTGTTCGTTCGTTCGTTTTCAACTCAATCATCATTATCTCGCACATCAAAAAAATAAAAAAATAAAATGCGGGGCTAACCCTTCTGAAACTCAGCGGCAGTCTGTTCCGACTGTTAGACGCGTTTCGGATGGAATACAGTAAATCTGACGGCGCGGGGTATTATCGGTAGCATCGCATCGCGCCGTGTTGTTTCTTCATTTATACGCGCTAGGAAAATCAGTTCAGGCGAACGACACGAGTGATTATATCTTCTGTCAGGCGCTAATTGGAGCGATGTTTATTCCCTCTCATTATTTCGACTTCTGCACCACCCCCTAGACCTGGCTCTTACGCCACGCAAATCCCAACTGAGGGCCGAAATCCGTGCCGACATTATTTTCAGAATTCATGCTCCGCGACGTCCAAATCCGGGGGCGGCAGCGAATCTTCGGTGTGAGAACAACCAACTTTGTTTTAGGGGAGGTGGGGGTAAAACGGACATGTTAAGAAGAACTTCAATTATATCTTTGGAAACTCATGTTCCCCAAAACTTTGATGCAGTTTCTTGCAATTCAATATACTGTTTTTCTACCTAATTGGTCATATATTAAAAAAAAATATTTTCAGATGAAGTCCTACATTAACAGTGCGGTCGTGGAGCTCATTCTACTATTTTTGTTCGATGGTGTTGCTCTCTGACAAACACTATTATGATTTCGAGTAAATCAAACTCAAAGTTTGAAGCTGTGTAGTTTGAATAGCTTCCAACCATTCTCCCTAATTGTTTTTCTACATCTCTTAGTTACTCTCTCGCAAGGTCGTATAATGGTATTGTTACAAAAAAAAAGTCCTCTTTGAGGTCAATCAAGAGGGTTCTACGACTGGCTATCTGTATTTGACCCACTCTGACTGAAGAAAAACATATTTTTCATCGATTTGTTCCCCTATGACTGCACATTTTGATGATGAAATCATATAATTATTTTTCAGTAGGATTTACTCAACTAAACGATATATTTTACATATCAAAAAAATATGTATTTCCAAGTACAATTTTTGATTTTCTAAAAAAATATGTTTCAACGACAAACGGGTTAGTGTGCTTATGAAAAAGAGTACACCTATCCCTCGATTTACACTGAAGATAGGTTCTCGACAAAACCGTGTAAAATAAAATCCCCGATTTTTTTATGTAAAACCGCGTAAAACGAAATAAATTCCCCATATGTATTTAATTTAGTTATTTATTTAAGTGCATATATTGCATATATTGAGGGAATTTTGTAAAAAAATCTGTAAATAATAGTTGCGTAGGTTTTTTCGCCAAACCTTTATAGACCTCTTCGTATTGACTTAAACATCTGTTAATATCTCTCTGGAAATGGAGAGCTCGTTCAACATACGTGTCGCATTGTAGAAAAAGATTTCCCAATTTTCTTCCCAAATCAAGCCGCACACTGATGGATTTTGCTGTGAACGTAACTGGTTCAGATTGATCTTCATAAGAATTATTCGGCCTGATTCTCGAATACACTTCACGGTGGAAACGAAATAAACGGCACGCCATTGAACTACGTTTTACGAGTTAGTGAAGTGTCCAAGATAATAATGAGTTTTCAGGCAGAATGAGCACTTTTTAAATAAAAAATCATTAATGAAAATTAACTTCTTCGTATCAAACTGGTGTTCAATGTGAATGGAAAACTTTGTTTCCTTCATGTGGTATAATAATCTCATACAAAAATTTCATCCGAGGATAATTTGACATTATAATGATAAGTTTTAGTGGGAAACTAATTTCGCATCCAGATGTCGACGCCGTACCGTTGTCATCGCGGATACATTTCATTTCGTTTCCACCGTGAAGTGTATTTGAGAATCAGGTCCAATGTCTTCATCTGGTTTGTCGTCTTCATGAATCATGTGAACTAAATCCTCTTCATTCAGTTCGTCATCTGCCAATATTTCCTCAATATTTGCTTGAGCAAAATCTTCAAAACCTTCTCCTCCTATAGAATGAGCTAACTCGGTGATCTGGGAATATTCATGTTCTAATGGAAGTTTTTCGTTTCCACTTTCGACCGCTTTTGGCCATATTGCTTTCCAGCAAGCATTGAGGTTTGATTGTTTGATCTGAGCGTATGACAATCCAACATGTTTAACGCAATCTAAAATTGTAAATTTCTTCCAAGCACCCATAAGAGCTTGTGATTCGTCATTCTCCATTTGTTCCAAAATGTACTTCAATGTTTGCTTGATGTAAAGTGCTTTAAATGTCGAAATTATCCCTTGGTCTAAGGGCTGTAATAAGGAAGTTGTAATTTGTGGTAAAACAAACAACTTTCACATTTTCGTGTTGTAAATCTGGAGGATGACCAGGTGCGTTATCAATCAATAGAAGTACATTTGGAGGCAGTCCTTTTCTACTTAAATATCTCTTGATATATAGGAGAAAAAAAAATTATGAAACCATTCCTTGAAGACCACGGCTGTGACCCATGCTTTCTTATTAGCCATCAAATAAACAGGAAATTTTGTATATCAACTCCTTTGAATGAACGCGGATTTTTAGATTTGTTTATAATCAATGGCTTCATCATATATATATATATATGTTCTTTCAGGCATTTTTTTTTCCAGAACAATCCGGACTCATCAGCATTAAAGACCTTATCAGAAGTGTGAGAGTCAGTGGCAATTAGTTTAGCGAATTATCAGCAGATTCGCCTTTCATTTTTATGTTATGTAAAGCTTGCGGAAAATGATACCTTCTTTCCATCAGAAATAGTCGACGAGGACTGATTTTGAAGCGTTTCATAAATCCTTAAAGTCCTATTTGTAATAGCATAGGTATCAACTGTGATCTCCTTTTCTTTTGGTCTTCGATCCAAATCACTAGTGCTTTTTCCATATTTTCCAGGGTGACATCTCTCACATATGAAGTTATGCTCATACTGCTGCAAATTCCAGCTGCTATACTTTTCCTGATGGAATCTCCATTTTTTCGTAATGTCCTTACTGTGACTTCATTCATGGAAAATTGTTTAGCAACATCCGTTACTCTTTCTCTATCACGTAAACGATCTAAAATTTTTATTTTTGTTTTCTTTTCTATTTTTGTCGATGTTTTTGGCATTATAAAGCTTGAAAAAGTGATATAAATTTCCTTTATATAAATAAAAGCTATCAAATTGATAACTTACCAGTTCTAATACAAAAATTCGCACTCGTAGTCAAAAATATGAACTGTTTTTCGTTTGCTTCCACATGCACTACTTTGAAATCCGTAAATGTAAATGCAACAGTACGGGAAGTCCACCGTTATCGCCTTCAGTGATGCCAAATGAATGGGAGCCACAATGTTTTCAATGAAAGGTGTATATGCGAATATTCAGCTATATATACATTTTTAAAAGTTTTTCAAAATTTGTTAATTTAAAAACCGTGTAAAAGCGAAAACGTGTAAAACAAGTACCGTGTAAATAGGGATATAAGTGTACTTGCAGTCAATAAAAGACCTCGGTTGGATCTGAAATCTATCATGAAAAGTTTAGTGAGTTTAGTTAGCATGACTTTTCATTGAAATATTTGTGCAATAAAAGGTTAATATGGTGAAACCTTTCAACTGGAGTGGGAACTATTAGAACTATTGTTTTCGATGGTGGATCATGTATTGTGTTGTGTTTTTTTTTATTTATTTCCGAGATTTTTCATCAATCTTTAACATTTTTACGAAAAAACACAACATTCTTTACGTTCTTCGGGTTGTTCTTACAAAATCTACTGTTTTCACACGAAATAATTCAAACTGAAAACATGTCTCTATATTTGGCATCCCTGCACAATCGCGCAGTTATAAATTATGTCACTACTACATACAAACATGCATGATCTACGAAAATGACGGAGATCACAAGGAATTTCTCGAAGTGAACTAAGGTTTTTGTACAAAAAAGTACAATTTCCAGGCGTTGTTTAGGTATCAGGCTATTTATGAACAAAATGGCAAAAAAAGTAAACAAAAACAAGGGGCAGATGTCAAAATGTTAAACAGTTCTATACCTCCAAAAATGACCGTTACATGGTATTGATGACACGCATTTGAAGAAATTAAGTTCAAACGCCGCACTCTACGGAGTATTGAAATTGAATCCAACTGAATATGAATGACCCTGAATTATGTTCAATGCGGAGACGTTCTCGATGAAATATACTTCACTACTCTACTACATGAAAAAGCTCTACCTTTTGTGATACAGTTTGTGTAATTTTTCTACATTATTCCTCCCCGCATAATATGTCTGTCAGTTCCGATTCAAAATTTCCACGTCACTCAGAAAAGTTTAGTTCCACCTCTGCTGCTGGAGAGCTCATAGGCAACGCGTCAGCAGAATATTGACAGGTGAGGTCACACAATCGAAACAATCATTATTATCGATATTAGAACATGCGTCTTGGGAATTCTACCATTGCTTTTGTTCAGCCAATAATGCCATTGGCAGCTGACACTTAAATCATTCCAATTGAATTTAGCTCCCGTCACACACACTCCGCACCCCACCGGCCTTACAACGTTTGGCCCGATTATAACCACCAGAGGGACGACGTCAAATCAGCTTATATCACTTTGTGCTGTATTTTGTTTCGTCAAAAGTCTGCTCAAAACATTGTGTCCGCCCAGAGGATGAGGCACTATCGGAGTCGCTTCGTCGCACATGCCTTGATCGTCTCGGTGGCTCAAATAGAATAGAGAAATCCCGAAACGAGATTCTGTCTGCATAACAGAAAAAATGAAAATAATATTACAACATTTTACTGACACTAATCTTTTATGATATTTTCATACCGGCGCGAGGCAATTCCTGATGCGGCATGGTAGACGGTATATATGGTTCCCTGTTTTCTTTTCTTCCACTTGGAGTACGTGTGGGGGAGGAGATAGACTACTCGTATAGAGCTACCGATCGGATGGAAGTGAAACAGCACCTTTCGTAGTGACATATGTTATTTTCCCACACTTTCCACCGCTTTCCACGAGAGCAGCCAAGAGGCGATTCTGCTATAAACTCCCAGACGGCTTGGGGAAAATTATAACATTATCGGTGCCAGGGAAGATGAAGCATTTCCGCTTCCGGTGACTTTGGAAGATGTACCGAAATGGTTCCTGTTCTCCTCCGTTGTGTCTCTTCTTACAACGCCAAGAAGTACCGAGGATATAGTTTTCAAAATCGAGATCTCATGACTTTGTGTAATCCTAAAATTTGTGTGCCAAAACATCCTCATGATAATCAACTCTATGTTATTATTAGTTCCATGTACATTTGTTCGGCTAAACAAACAAAAACATATACATTTATGCCGAAAGGACAGGAAATAGCACTGTTTCCGAGCAAAATATATGAATACAAATGTGTCTACATTTGCACCGGAGAAGAGGATTGGGTCGATAGTAAACTTTTATATATGGTTTTTGTATGTTTTTGTTGAAACGACGTCAACCGCCGGGACTCAACCTTACACTTCCCGAAAATTGGGCAAAAACCTGGAATAAGTCTAGCTAGTTGGTGTGCTCAGGGGGAGGGTGGAGGCCAGTGACTGACGGCGTATATTCATTCCCTTAGGGTGTAAAGCATCAAACTAATGGCAGTCTGCCATACAGAGCCAAACATGTCGTTATATCTTGTCTCTATCCGCCGGTGTTTCGACTCCCCCTCCATTGGCACGATATCCCCACGTTTTGAAGTTCGGATAGATGGAGCAACTTTTTTGGTGGATAATTGTGCTTAAAATTCTCCCGAGACTTTAAAGTACCATGTTACTGGAGTATTCTGGTTCCTCTTTTTTTTCTTTGTTATGTGCTTCGGTTTTCGAAACGGCAGTTTCAGTTGGAGGTGAAAATTCATCCCAGGAGAAACAGTGGCCGAAATGAAGAAAAATTGTATTTTTGTTGCATTAAAATCCGATTACGAAAGAGAAAAATTATCCTCGCAAAATCGTTCATCTACTATCCGACCCTTTCAGTGTTTCACATCCATATGAGGATGGCTAGCCAAAATAACGTTTTTCAATATCATCTGATTGAGCATAGCTTTTTTTTACCCAGTAACTATAATCCCCCGAACTTTTAATATACTTGTTCAAAACATATTTTAATTTGTGGATTCCATCCCTAAAGTAAGAATCCGAAAGACTATTGCATCAATTCATCCTTAACCCATTATGACCCAGGTATACTCAAATTAGGACCAAAAGGGAAGGAGCCTTGGGAAACTCAGAATTGCCACCTGAAATTGTTCCTCAAGGTAAACACATTTACACATGAAATTTTATATAGTTAGACATAAATAAACAAATTTCATGTTGTTTAAATATTATTGTTGGATTTTGTGAAATATATAATTGTTTTACACATGGCACGTAGCTTTTCGTCACAAGATGCACTATTTTTTGTTGTTTTTAAAAATAAAATATATGGAATCGGCACGCCGTTGTTTTCGTCTCCATCTCACAAAATAACTGCAATTGACAGATGATCTTACACATATTGAAATATTGAGTTTCAGAAGTTGACAGGGGTTCAAAAATGAAAATTAAATTTGCATATTGAATTTCAAATGTTCAAAAAGATCTATCTATCAGAATATTTAGGAGGAATCACCCCTTTTATACAAAAAAAAACATGGTTATACTTTCAGAAACATTAAAGGATAGCCCCCTTATCAGAAAGGACAGCCATTCTCACACATTTTGATATAAGTTACCCTTACCAATTAAATAATTAAAATGTATTCGGAATAAATAGCGAATTGTAACTTGGCAGAAACAGTATTGTGTGATTTGGCGTTCCAACTCAACGAAGTGTATTTCAAATGATTTGCCTGAGTGCCATCTGAGTGAATCAAATGAGGAACAAGTCGCAGAACAAGAGCTTGATTCTTGGAGAAAACTAAATTCTTTTTCATCTCAAGAAGCAATGCACAATTTCTGGACCTGAATTGTCTTCAGATTCCCACTGAAATCCCTATGGGTGTTGTCGAATTATTCTCAGTCAATCCTATTCTCTTATTGAACGACAATACTTATTGAAAAACCTCAAAAATACTAAAATTCAAGTTCTCATCTTCCAAAATTTCCTGAATGTTCAAAATATAATTCCTTATTGTTCTTACTGTTGAACTCTTCTCGATATAAATTATTTTCGTAAAGATGTTGGGTATTGAAAAGAGTCAATTGTATGGTTGTATCACTGCTTTCATACGAGAAGAGTTGACTGCACAATGGCCTTGACAGTCCACAGATGAAACACCTCGCACACATAATGATAGCATTTGCCTTGCCATAACGTAGTTTCGACGAGGCAGCGTCTATTGCTTTCTTTCATTCTTTCTCTCTTCTATTCTTTTTTTCTCTTTCTCTCTCTCACTTCCACTCTTTTTCTCTATTTCTGTCTTTCCATCACTTTCTCTCTCTCACTTCCACTCTTTTTCTCTATTTCTGTCTTTCTATCACTTTCTCTTTTTCTCTTCCACTCTTTCCTCCTCCTCTCCTCTTGCACTCCCTTTCTCTGTTTCTCTATTTCCTTACTTCTATCTTTCTCTCTTTTCATCTTTCAGTCCATCTCCTTCTTTTTTCTCTCCATCTTTCTTTTCTTTTTTCTTTCTTTCTCTTCTTCTATCTTTTTTTGTCTCTTTTCCACCTTTTTCTCTTCCTTTCCTGCTCTCTTTTTCACAGAGCCTGTGTCTATTTCTTTCTATTTCTTCCTATCTTGCTTTTTTCCATACTCTTTCTCTTCTTCTCTCTATTTCTCTGACCTCTTCCTTCCTTACTCTTACTCTCTTTCTGTCTCTCACTGTCTTTCTTCTTTCTGTCTTTCTCTCTTTCTGTCTCTCACTGTCTTTCTTCATCCCTCTCCCACTGTTTTTCTCCCTCTCTCTCTCTCTCTCTCTCTCTCTCTCTTCTATTTCCATTTCTCTATTCGTTTCTACCTTTCTCTCTCTTTACCTGTTTTTATTTATTTCTCTTCCTTTATCCTCTCTCTCTCTTTTCATTTTTTCTTCTCTCAATATTTTTTTTCTCTCCCTATCTCTATCTCTTTCTTCCTTCCATTTTCTCTTTTCCACACTCCACCCTCTTTTTATTTTGGATTGTTTTGTCATTTCTACTTTCTTTTTTCTTGCTTTCTTTTTCTCTGTTTCTCTATTTCCCCCTTCTATTTTTTTCTCTTTCCAGCCTTCTCTCTTTTTGTCCTTCCTTCTTTTTTCCTTCCATCTTTCATACCTTTTCCCTTTTTTTCTCTTATTCTCTTTCTTTATCGCTTTTCCACATTAGTTTTCTTTCATTTCTGCTCTCTTTCTCTGTTTAAACTTTTCTCTTTCTATATCTACCTTTCTCAGACAGACCCTGTCTCTATTTCATTCACTATCTTTGTTTCTTACTTTCTCTTTTCCACACTTTTTCTCTCTATTTATCTCGTCTATCCCTCTTTCTCTTTCTCTCATTATGTCTCTCTCTCTCTCTCTCTCTTTTTTTTTCTTCTTCCTCCCTCTCTTTCTTCATTCTTCTCTCTCTGTTCCGCTCTCTCTCTTTCTTCTTCTTTCATTCTCTCTCTATCTCTCTCTTTTACTCTCTCTTTCTCCCTTTATCTTTCTCCTTTCCTTTTTTCTCTCATTCCCTTTTTTGTCTCTCTTTCTTTCTCTCTTTTATTCTCTCTTTCTCTTTTTCTATCTCCTTCTCTCTCTACTTTTCTCTTTCTCTTTTTCTTTCTTTCTCCCTGTCTCTATTTCTTTCTTTTTCTACCTATGATTCTATTTCTCTTTCCCTCTCTCCTCCTCTATGCCTTTTCATTTTCAATCTTAAGAAAGGCTGCTCGCTGGCAGGAGTGGCCCGGTTCAATTTTTGTTCAGTGGATGTTTCTCTTGGTACTACACTGAGCATATATCTCCATGAGCGCAGATAAACAATTGGATTGTGCCTCGCCGCAATATTAGATGCTCATTTTTACAAAGCATAGAACAAACGTACGGGAAGGAAGAATGCCCCAAATTTTAGTCAATTTAAACTATTACGGGCTGGGAAATCGTAGTGTGTTGTATACAAACAGACATTAGGGAAATTTCTGCGCACATATTACAATAACGATTTTTTTACGAATGTATTTAACAACGGCAAAATATCAAGCATAATATAATCAAAATTTCACCATTCTGATTGGTTCATTGGTACGAAGAATCTGTGCTCCTCAAGCAGTGTGGCGATAAATGAACACCTATCGTATCAACGAGACCAGTGAAGTCCATACTTTCTGTATAGCGAAGATAAACTTAAATTCAGCCACCTACTCCGTCATCAACGAAAGCGTTCCTCTTTGGTCTATAATCCCCATAGTTCTAGATATGTGCGAGCTCAGGATGATGGAAAATCCGTTTTTTTTTCACAAACCTTTAGTTTAGGCATGAGAATCGCGCGCGGGTGTATCATTTCAGTAAAGGGCCATCACTGGGAGAGACAGGCTGCCCCTCAGTGCTTACATTGATTTTTTAAGGAGAACATTTGCGTTCGCTAAGAAGAACATTTGCAGCTTAACTCTGGCCTTGCACGGAAATCCCACCAGGCGATAATCAGACGAGTATGCATGAGATGTAATTTACGATTTATTTTCAAGTCCCGTTATGGGCAGCGTTATTATATCGATAGGAAATAACCTTCTAAATTTTCAAACCAGCTTTTTGACGTAGGACTACGTCTAAGTGGACTATAAGGGTCGTAAAATGAAAATCTTAGCACTGATCATGTAGAAAATAATGAAAGATTGCGAACGCTTATAACTCGGCCATTTCTTAATAGATGGAAAATATATTTTATCAATTGATTTCTATGCATCTATCTATGATTTCTATGCATCCATCACAATAATTATATTTTTGGAGATACTTAACAATTGTTTAATTGAATCATTATAAAATGTCAAGCAATATCTAAGCGCGCTAATCACACGTTTTGTTTGGTTCAATTTGTGCGACCAAAACAGGCAACTAGAGTAACAGCGGAATACAATTTCAATACATCAATACTACTGCGAAAACAAACGTAGCTATCATTTCAATATCAATACACTGGAAGCCTGAAGAGAAGCAAAACATTGCGTCGTAAGTCCCACCCCTGTTAGATACTACATCCAGACGATTCGAATAAATTTCGCAGCTTCTTTCCAAATCGATCATTCTTTTCTAACCGCGCTGCAGAGTTCACACACTCATGCTACCGATCCGATCACACAGTGATGGTACAAATGTAAAATCACATGTGTCTGTATTCAGTTTGTTTACAAGAGCGAATTGGCAAAATAATGACACAAATTTCGACATATGGCCAGCTTCTCGCGAGAAGAAGAATACATTTATTGGCGCTTTTCAAGACCATCGAACCTTTCACTGAAGAGTTTTTTCAATACAATTCAATGCAAAGGCTCGTTGCATTCTAAAGGGATTTCCGGAGTAATGAACAAGTAAACTGATTTTTGCTTGCTGGATGTCATGTGCAAACTTATAAATGTTTTTGGACTTGTTAATGGTGAATTTCCGATCGATTATTAAATTTTCACGAATTCCTGCATTGTTCCTGAACGGAAAGTGACGTAAGACACATTGCAAGCTGGATAAGAAGAAGAAATTTAAGAAGAAATAAATTATGCTACACGTCGGTTACCGTCACACAGTGGTCCCTCAGAAATTATAGGTGGCATTAAATAAAAAAATGAATGCAAATTCGGTGTACCGGGGTTTTCGAATCTATCTATGAATCTATTTTTGAGTCGTTTTGGTTATGAACTTCAAACATGAAATAATTTTGCAACAGGCTTCGATAGACGAAATTTCCATATTTGATCTAGATAATCATTCGATAAATCACTGTACATCCAGCAGCTATTTTAATATACCCTTCACACATAATTAATTATGGTTACGTGAGGTTTACAGTCAAACTTCAAGCTATTAAGGAATCTGCTAAGCGCCAGAAATGATTCAGCTGTCTAGAACTTCGAATGCAAGATTTTAAGAACAAAATATTGCAAAAACAAACAATCCATCAATAGAAAACAGAGGTTCGCGGATCCGACTGGGATTTGACCAACGCATAAAGATGCGGAAAATATGAGCAAATAAACTCTCTTTCTGGAGGCACATGATTAATCATCGCACCGAAATGAAAGTGGGTGGCAGTGAATATGTGTACCGTGGCTATCCCGTCAGGAGTGAGAGCCTGTGTTTCTCGAACGCCAAGCCAAGCGCGCGCCAAGATCATCAATTTTGCGCGTCGCTGAAACCAAAGCAAATTTGCTGCTATCTTCATGGCGCTCTCTCGGGCCTGGAATCTCTGACATATCATAATCTGTCAGTTCATTACGGGGAGTCTACTCCAGTGCCCGAAACATGATACGATAAATTGGCCAATTGTTGAATGGGGCCGGCTTTGTGTGTGGGCTTACAGACCGAGAAGAAAAAGAAGAAAAAAATCCCAAGACCACAAGGGTTGGAATCGCGCAGTGACAAATGGCATTGCTGAGTGAATTGCGATTGTGTGGAAAATAAATGACTTCAACAATGGTACTTCAATTATGATTGATTAATTTATCGACTCGGCCAGATATGGCAGTTGGGATGAACAAAGGTCATGCCTATGTTGTGAACCTGGGGTGAGAGTGTCCACGGGGATTCTTGTGATAAACAAATCAATTGCATGTAATATGTTTATTTGACAGAAAACTGTAAGTGATCTTGCGCTCGGATGTAATTTTTACGGTTTCGATATTAAGCATTTTGAGGCACAGCTCACCGTTCGAATAAACTACAAGCAGCTTGCAATCGAAGACAAATGTTTCCAAGCGTTTGTTATTTTCTTCAGATTATTGGATCTCTACCACTCCTCACACATTCCAATTTCTCAGGATGTAAAATAGCCTCGATGACGAAGAGTTCACATGTTCAACCCCTAGCAGCGAGTGGTGTAGACAGTCAGTGGTATTTAGTGTTGCTATACTGCGAAGCTGAATACCAAAACCACCTCCATCGGTGGCCGGAGTAAATCATGTTTCGTGAATATGGTCATTGAACGGTCTGCTACTGCTATTCTCTGTTCGTTGGAGTCTCTCTGGAGTCGGTGTGCACCGTATGGCAAAGTTCCCAGGACTCCGAGCTGTTCTCTGTTTGGTGTTTCAGTTTCAGTCGAGCATTGCGACTTGACGACGAACGGTGGGTAGGGCGGGGGATAGGATGGGTGGCAAAATATGACCAAGTAGTGTTTACCGGTATGATATCTGAATAGCTCTGAAAGATCTCGTCGGACAGATCGCCGCATTCGCCGCTGCTGGGGGAGAGCAGAAAAATCGCCACGGAATTTGCCGTTGAATAGAAGCAAATGGGAACGAAACAGAAGTCCATTAATATTTCGTTTAGATAAACGATATTTATAATCTTCTTTGCTGCTTTTGGACGAAATAATAAAAAAAATCTATATTTACGACCGAGCGTGCGCTTCCAAAAGCAACACCGGAGGGAAGGTATCGTGTAACAATTCCGGCTGCCGGTGGCCCTATGCTTGGCGTGCGACATTGAGCGCGGCTGGAAGGCGGTGGAAAGCTGGCATTTTATAATGGGAATAAATCTCCGGCGGTACATAATAGCAGAATCAGGTTTTTATTCCATTAACTGATTCGCTAGCAAAGGCTAGCAAGGGTGGCAGCGATGGTGGTGGAAACATTCAATGATACGGAGACGTCAATGCTATCAGCGGACGAATTATAGCAAACTTATGGTGGCCAGCCCCAGGTGGGAGAGACTGACCGTGACAGTGATACTATTCAGCTATTGTGTACTAGTATATTATTTAATTTTACTTCGTTGACTCCAGACAGCCGTGTTTGATTGCAGATTAAATTAGAGGCCTCAAATAAATAAGCACTGAACAATGTTAAGTCCATAACAGAGGAATATTCGCACCCTTCTTACGTTATAAGTACAGATTGATCATTGAAAAAGTTTTGAGAATATTTTCCATTTTCAGCATATTTCCATATTTTTAGCCTTTTGAAAAGGCTTCCTAATTAAATCGATCGTAGAGCAGGGCTGCTATAATTACAGAATAATCCGTATCGGTATAGATGTAGTTTATGAAATATTTCACTATTCAATGCAATATTTCACTTACATGACAGCTGAAACCCTCCTCTTTATTTCGATTTCCAACATGTTTACATTCTTCTTCAGTTTGGTAATGGCATGGTTTGGCATCAAATCAAGTGGAAGTACGCAAACGCATTTTGCGCGAACAGCGGCAAAATCCAACACTCTCGGTACGCGATCTTGCCAAAAAGCTAAAACTTCCGAAGAGTACCGTGTTTAGTGTGTGTAAATCGTTTGACCAGCGCTTAACTGTGGATCGGAAGGTTGGAAGCGGAACAAATCGAAAAGTATGCTCCCGACAGATGGACCGAAAGGTGGTTGCCATTATTGAGAAACATCCCAACCTTTAAGTTAGGAAAATGGCTCGAAAAGTAGGAATATCAAAATCACATGTACAAAAAGTGAAGCAGAGGCATGGACTGAAGGCGTACAAAGTGAAAACGGTGCCCAATCGTGATGAAAAGCAAAATTTCACTGCAAAAAGCCGTGCTAATGTGCTCTACACCCAGTTCTTGCAAAAATGTTCATGCACCGTAATGGACGATGAAACTTATGGTCTCGAAGACTTCAAACAGCTTCCGGGTCTCGCTTTTTATACTGCAATGCGAAAGAATGCCGTAGCCGAGTGTTTCCGGACGAAGAAGCAGTCTAAATTCCCGAAAAAGTACTTGGTTTGGTAGGCCATATGCAGTTGAGGCCGAAAATCCAAATCTTTCGTCTCTACCGGCACTATCAACAAAGATGTCTACGAGAAGGAATGTCTCCAGAAGCGGTTGCTACCATTCATAAGAAGCCATGACTCTCCAGCGTTGTTTTGGCCAAATTTGGCCTCTTGTCACTATACAAAATCCATCCTGGAATGGTATAATGCACATGAGGTCAAATATGTGCCAAAAACAGCAAATCCACCGAACTGTCCAGAACTTCGCCCAGAGTAAAAGTACTGGGCTCTGATTAACCGAAAACTATTCGAAGAAGAAAGAAGAATAAAGCGAATGGCATTAATGATTTCAAGAGGAGATGGAAAAGCACCGCCGCCAGCATATCTAAGGATACTGTACGGAACCTAATGGCAGATGTTCCAAAGAAAGTTCGTAATGCACTGAAGATATAACTATCAATTTAATATCACAATTGCTTCATTAGAGTAATCCCTTGGTTTCACTATCATTTCACATGAGAACTACATTTGAATTATAACATAAGTGGCAGAAATCTTACAACACTACTCATTATCGTTTGTGTTTGCGTTGCGTTTCCTTAGCGTGAGCACGTAGAATTTACCCGTTCATAAATATTTAAATTTCTCCCGTGTTTCATCAGTTTTCATCATCGTTAACAGTTTACTGTGATTGCTTGGTAAGTGTTTCGCAGTTGACTATAAAATACACTCAAGTGTAATGTAATTTTCGTCCGAAAAATTGCAAAATGAAGTGTCCGAAAGTTGAATTCAATCTGTCCGAAATTTGATTTAGTGTCCGAAGTTCGATTCTTATTCGCTTCATTTGAAAAGCATACCAAAGTTCCAAAGTACAAAGCTTAAAAGCATATTGAACTAATTTCTTTTTTAAATACCAACCAAATAACACCTGTGCATAAAGTTTAGATCTGTTTTCTGCATCATATGCCTTATGCGTCCGAAATATGATTCAGAACAGTAACATCGAAGTAAGCTTTTCTTGTTTTAGATATAAGTCTATTTTACTGAAATAAACAATCGGACAGGTTTTACTACAGCGGTTGTCCGATAACTGGGCGGAAGGTACAGTCCGATTATCGAAGTATGTTCGTTAACTGGGTTGCCTTTCGAACTTCAAAAACAACGAGGGGAGCATCAATGATGCACTCATAAAATATTAATTGAAAAATATGGAAGGGCACTTGGCATATTAGAAATCGTATATAAAGTGAGATCGAATCAAAATCATACACAATGTCGATCAAAGTGTACATTTGAAATCGTATAAAATGCGAAAACCACTATTTTATTGATCACTACAGATTAAGTTCTAATTAGATGTAACAAACATCGGTTTTATGCTATACACTATCGTAAAGTCGATCTATACGAAATCATTTATGCATATCAGGCTGATTCAGTTTGTAATTCGTATGAACATATTGAATCAATCAATGCAGTACTGCCTAAAAATTGTATTACCCCAGCAAACATTAAATCGTATTACTTTTGCACATGCTTGGTCGCATATGAATTCGTATCTAATAACAATCGTATGAAATATCAATCAAAGGATGCATCATGTATATCCGAAATCGTATAGAACGCCAAAACACGATTTTCTATATCATTGCACAATGGCCCAGGAGATGCATTTAAGTGGAAATTAGCATTTGGAGCTCGACAATTATTCTCTAGACAAAAACTGTCTTCGACAAAGTTGTTATATATAGTAGAGCGCTCATTTTTATGTTATCAAAAATAGGGTGACCAGAATTGTCGATGAAATAAAAAATGTTACTTTCTTATCTTTATAGATAGAGGTAAACATAGTTCGATAATGTTGTAGTCCCAGTTTTTTGAGACATCATTGTAGAACAAAGTTTTTTTTATCTCTGGAAATAACCGATATAGCGCATTTTTTCTAAGTTACGTTAGGGCCATCATGAAAAAAACTGTTTTTTTGCTCTAACTTTTATATTTCAAATTCTACATACAAACTGTCTTCGGAAGACTTTTAGTACTTACTAATACAAATATTTTGCGATGCAGAACTTGTAAATAACTCAACATCACTCAAAGTTATTGATATTTTTCCCCAAAAAATAGGCTCTTTTCATTTGTTTGTCATTTTTTCTGGGGTAAACATAAAAAATGTTTGTTGACGGAATTTGAAAAAAAAAATTTACTCTATATAACATGTGACGTTCAAAACTATGTTAGTTTTTGTGTTTGAGTAAATTAAAATTAAAATCATGAGTTTTTCGGTAAAAAAACATCAATAACTTTGAGTAGAATTAAGATTTTGACAAGTTCTGCATCGCAAAATGTTGGTATTGATAAGCTCTAAAAGTCGTACGAAGACCATTTTGATGTAGAATTTTAAATATAAAAGTTAGAGTAAAAATACCCGTTTTTTCATAGTTACCCTAATGCAACTCAGATAGAAGGCGCTAAAAACAACCTTGTGGGAGATATTTATTGTTTAGACAAAAACTGTTTTAGACAAAGTTGTTACATATGATAGAGTGCTCAATTTTATGTTATAAAAAATAGGGCGGTCAAAATTGTAGATGAAATGAAAAATCTAACTTTCTTATCTTTATATATAGAGATAAACATAGTTCAACAATGTTGTAGCCCCAGTTATTTTAAATAGCTTTGTAGAACAAAGCTTGTTTCTATCTTTTAAAATAATCGATTTAACGCTTTTTCCAAAAATGCATTAGGGTGACCATGAAAAAACTTTTTTTTCTGCTTAAATTTTATATTTCAAACTCTACATCAAAACTGTCTTCGTACGACTTTTAGAGCTTATCGATACCAACATTTTGCGATGCAGAACTTGTCTATATCTTAATCCAACTCAAAGTTATTGATGGTTTTTTAACCAAAAACTCATGATTTTAATTTTAATTTACTCAAACACAAAAAATAACATAATTTTGAAAATCACACATCATGTAGAGTGAAAAATGCTCTTTCAAATGCCGCCAATAAACTTTGTTTACGTTTGCCGCAGAAAGAATGACGAACAAATGAAAAGAGCATGTTTTTTGGGAAGAAATATCAATAACTTTGAATGAAGTTGAGATATTGACAAGTTCTGCATCGAAAAATGTTTCTATTAGTAAGCTCTAAAAGTCTTTCGAAGACAGTTTGCATGTAAAATTTGAAACATAATAGTTAGAGCAAAAAAAACGATTTTTTCATAGTGACCCTAACGTAACTTAGAAAAAGGCGCTATATCGGTTATTTCAAGAGATAGAGAAAAACTTTGTTGTACAAAGATGCTTCAAATAATTAGAGCTACAACATTGTCAAACTATCTTTACCTCTATCTTTAAAGATAAGAAAGTTACATTTTTTTATTTCATCGACAATTTTGGTCATCCTATTTTTGACAACATAAAAACAAGCGCTCTATTATGAGTAACAACTTTGTCTAAGACAGTTTTTGTCTAGAGAATAACTGTCGAACTCTAAATGCTAATTTCCACTTAAATGCATCTCCTGGCCCATTATGCAATGGCACTTGCAGAATCGGAGACGACCAGCAGCGGCTTGGGAGATGGGATGACGGTTGCCTCGAAAATGCCGGCCACTTCTGCCGAGAAGACCTGGCAGATGTCTGCGACTTTTTTGCTGAAAATTATTCTGTTACAGCCATCGCTTACCCCAAATCCAACTCCTGATGGTCCCCAAATCCAACTCCTGATGAGCCGTCCGTATACCTGATTTCGTAGAGACGGTATTTTTCTGCAATGATGGCCTTGAAGTGCTCTGGCAAACCGGCCGAGCTCACCCCGGCTCGGAAGTTGTTCCTGATACCGTTCTCCACGAGAACAGTTGGGAACCTCCAGTCGTTCGCCCCAAACCAGGATTGTTTTGCCATCGGGGGAAGGTTGGAATGCGCCACCCGCTGCAGTGTCGTGTTACTAAGGACGATCAGGTGGGTCTCTCCCCTACCGCTGGTTTTCGACAAAAAACTGGCAGTCCTAGTTACAATGGTCGAGTCGATGATTAGGTTGAAGGGGGGTTGTTGATGGCAGGAGGCCGGAGACAGTCCGTAATGCCTTATTATAAATCGGTGCCAGAGTTTTTGGGAGCTTATCTCCGGCCAAACACGTCAGCTCGAGACCATAGGTGAGGCGGCTGCTGATGATAGCTTTGGCCACCCGTAACCTGATCTTCTTGTTGTTGCTCCGGTGCGTTTTCAGAAGGTTCAACCGGGTGGCACAGCTCTTTTTAATTACCTCGAAATGGCGGAGGAAGCTAAATTTGTGGTCAACCAACACCCCGAGGTTATTTAATGTTTTTCGACGAGGAATGTGTTTTTTGTATAGTTGGATCCTGGAGGTGGGACCTTGGTGTCTGTCACCATATGGCCGCTCTTCTGCACTGAAAGTTTGAATCCTCTCTCGACCGCCCACCGGCCAATGGCGTTGGTAGCTGCCTGTATCCTGATGCGTGGGATCTTGTTGGTGTCACCCACGGCCATCAGAAGAATGTCATCCGCGTAGACGAACAAGAAGACTACCCTAGGCAGGACCTGGAAAAGATTATTCATGGCGACGAGAAAGAGGGTGACGGCAAGAACAGAACCTAGGTACTCCTGTCTCCTCGTGAAAACTCGGGAGCTGATGTAACCGATTTTGACTTGAAAGGTTCGGCGTGTGGCGAAGTTTTTGATGAAGTGAAGAAGTTTGCCGTCAATTCCCCATTCTGCCAGAGTTTTCAAAACTAAAGGGATCCATGTTCTGTTATACGCCTTTTCCAGGTCCAGTACTACCATCGCTAATCGTTAATTGTTGGAGTGTTATCCCCAAATTAGTTATATTAGTGTCAGTGGTTGTTTTCTCTACCGTTCCCAGGTGAACTATCCGTAAAGGAACTAAAGAAACTTTTCTCAAAGAGTGACGGCTCTGGACTTTTTCAGTAGGTATTTTTAAGTGTTTTTTTTCCAACCAGTGAATTTCTAACAACTACCAATCGTATTGAAGTCTTTAAGAGTGCTTGGCTTGGCTCGGTGAAAATCGAAAAGCGCGTTTTTTTTTGCATTCTGCGTCGAATGACGACGATTTTTCATAAGTGTTTACTACATCAAATGTCTTAGCTATTTCGAGAATAATTTCAGGAATCTTCGGTTATGTTCCCGACATTACCTCCCACTTTTTTTCGTTTCAAATTTCTCTGTTAGCAGCTGTCGCAATTTCACTGACAGCCTAACAGCGCTTATGGCTATACTAAATAGATCAAATTTATAACAGAATCTCTCCAAAACAGTATATTCACACAGTAATGTGTGTTCACAACCTAAATATACCCTTTTCAAAATATTCAATATCATACCATTGGATGACATAAAAACAATTATAGAAAATAACAGACTTTAGACCATGTCATATTCCGCTATAATACAGCTTGAAAAAGTGCATCAGATTAAAAATTCAATTTTATACCGATCTATCAGGCCATCGCACGCACAGTAATCCGAGTTCCCTCCATTCCATTCCCAGTCAACTTATTGCGGACAGTCTGCGTCCAGCCGGCGCACAAATCTGATCCGATTTCGCTTCGCAAGGCTAAGCTCACTCACTCTCTCGCCGCGCGCTTCATTGAATTAAATCATGGGAGTGGATGAAATAATCTTAATTTCATTAATAAGAAGATTACATCTCGCTTGCCGGCCGCCAGCATCAAGCCAAATGCACACTGATTGACTGAGACTGTGTATATACATGCACTCATAGTTAAAAGGTCCGATAAAGTCGTGGATAACATTGCAGACGCTCGTAGACTTTGTCTTATTTATACTCACACGCAGCATAATATCTTCATGGATGCAAGTTCCCATCGCGCTCAGTCGCATTCCTTTCACGATTTTTATTGGATTCTGTGCAAGTTTAAACGCGATACTTGAATAGCGACCAATGAAGTTCGTCTTTTTTCAGATTCTCAGTGCAAAATTAATTAACAGCGAAAAATTCTCTCCACTCTTCATCCTTCATGAATTGATCGATTGCTTATGTCTCAGCGGTTGACCTATTTGTAGCTTTTTTTCTCTCCGCTCATTCCTGCCCGAAGCCGTAGCCTGAATGTCCAATCACTGGAGAGCCACTTTCCGAGGAATAATCAATTATCGTCACAATTATGAAGCGAATCAATCAATTTTGACGTGTCGACTTCTGCCAAGCGACATTGTGTCGCACACACACACGGGTCATTAGGGAGCCTCTGGCTCCGGTCGTGTGCTTTCCGGGTTGTCAGCTTTCTATCCATTAATTTGTCCGCTTCTGCATTCATTTTTCTTGGGTTACGTATTGCAAAATTTACCCAAGGAATAGTTTTTTGTTTGCCTTCTTTCGCTTCAGGAAGAGTGATCCTACAAGTAACCATGCACCATAAGCACAAAAGCACCTACTTGAACATGCTCGAAACTACTGCGGCGAGAAAACGAGAAATGGACCAAAACCGAAGGGTGTTCAACAACGACACCTCCACAATGGTGTCCCCCCTTCCCGTTGGCCGATTCAGTTGGTCACCCGATGAACGAACCCTACTCGTTGCGGCAACAGTTGAACGCGCGTGAAGATAAAGACAAACAGAACAGGGAAAGTGTTCCGTCCCACTGTTTCAATTTACTTCTAATTAGCTGTAATTTTAGGATTATTATTCTCTACTTCTCGTCCTAGAGTGTTTTTCTTTTCTTTTTTTTTGTTTTAGGCGCTGGTTTCACCTCCCGAGTTTGTCCCAATTTCGGGCCATGTCGTGTTGTAGATTACCCGAGAACGGGGGATCGAAAGTTGGTCTCCTCTTCGTGTGGAACCACCAGACAATGGAGGCAGAATGTAAATAGTAGGTACCGCCGAATAGGAATCGAGATGAGGAACCGTACCCGGGTTATTTCTGCTACAAAGGATTGCGCTTAGCCAGCAGCATCTTCCCTTTGCTTTTGTCTGTTTGTTTGCTTATTAGCATAAAAGCGAAACCTCTCACACCGCGCCGCTGCAACATAGCCGCCGGTAGCCCAAGGAGAGGCAGTGGAGAAGTTGTCATAGTTCTTCGTTTACCTAATGAGCAGGAGAAATGGAATGAAAAGAAATTATCTACCGGCAAAGTAGCGAGCAGGGTATGTTCCGCATACGATAATGGTTGACGAACATTTCGCTTTTCGGGTTTATTCTTCCGCAGCAGCTGAGCGCTCTTGTTACTGACGGTTACAATATCTTACGTGCATGAATGTTCGATTTTCATGCAGTAGTGTTTATGAAAAATTAGGTTACCAACAGTTATCCTTAGATAACATCGGTTTGAAAAATTGATCGAAACATGAGTTCCTATTCTAGTATATATTGATATGGCTTATTGTATCGACAGTATAACTTGCAACCGTAGAGCAAAAGAAAACTCGGATCTTTCGGAAGTTGAGTGGCAATATGTTCCATGCCCAAAACCCGTGTAAATTGATTTGTGAGACTCAAACAGTTCAACGGATATCTATCTCAAACTGAAATTACAATTTTCAGTCACTATTTTCTTCAATTTATCTATTTTTGTAGTTGAAACTACAGGTCAAGACCATTGGGTGGTTGACCGTAATGAGGTAAATACTCCAGACACATCTCGATCATTTCTGTATATATATTGTACCACTCTACCTGTGATACCAACGTTCATGATTTTTCAAGAAATTTCAAGATCGGAGCAATGAGGGCGAATTCGGAGTTAAGGTCGTTTTACTTAGGGTCTCGCAACTTCTCTGTACGGACCGGCAGCGCAGACGGAGCGGAGAAATTTGTGTTCGAAGCGGGAGAGTAAATTCGGGTTGACGTAATCGAGCCAAGCGTAGCTACTGGTGATTGAACCGATGTCGTACCGAAGAGCGACGAACGCACCCATACTACGAACTTCGACGTTCGATTTGTATGTATGGTGCTACTCGCCCGTGTAGTTCGTGCCCGGCACCGGCAAAATATTCTTTTCGAGAATTCTTTCATGCATTTGTCTGAAACGTGCTGTGTATGCCCGGAGCCATTCCGCTATATATACGCATACACATTTGTAACACACGCAATAATATTTGTCTTGCATGAAATGTGCCGTGCCGGTTACGCTACGTGCCTGATAATATAATATTACCTTAAATTCGCGTTGACGGAATTGAGCCAAGCGATACTCCGATACTGAATCCCATACACGGCCTGGGGAAAAACATCTACGAATCCGTCCTAACGAAGATACTTCTTCTGGGGACGAATCCGCTCATCCTACCAAGCCCCCCTCCAAAAAAATTGCAAGCCTCCCTCGTCAACCCACCGTTACTCCCTCTCCCCCCATTTTCGCTTTCGTTTGATAACTGAAACGGGTCTGACTTGCGAAAAAATTAGAAGTGAAGGAGTTGGCAAGTTCAAGAAGCTCCCTTCGGCGGAAGTCAAGATCTTGGACTGTCGCCAACTTGGAGAAAACACCCAGGAAGGAGATGAAAAGAAAATTACGCCTCAGACTCGTTTCGAGTTACCGTTGCTGGTGCCACCCTCCCTGACTACGTTATGGTGGCACAAATTGAGACTACCTGTGCGACTCTTGGTGCCCAAGCCCATGACTTGAAACAAATGCAAGTCAGTTGGTTACACAGTAGATTATTGCGCCAACAAGGAACGCTGTGCCACTTGCGGAGAGCAACATGTGGGGAAATCCTGCAATGCGACTGAGCTTAAGTGTCCATATTGCGGGGGATCCTCTCAGCTTGTGAAACTTACAAGAGTCGCTGGGAGAAACAGAAGCGCTCTTTGAAGGAACGCTCAAAACGCACTTTTGCGGATATTTTAAAGGGCGCTTCTCCACTGGCCCAACAACAACAACCAATCAACACACAAAATGTCTTCGCCATGTTGCCCGTTGACGAAATGGAAGAGAACACAGCTAACGGGGCACACCATTCATTTTCCAAGGGAATCCCCGGCGCAAAAATGTGACCACTCCCAAAGTTCAAGGACAAGCCCCTCCGGTGATACCCCCTGTTAGCATGCCTAAAAAATCGAGTGCAGCGGACAAGCAAAATCAGGTTCCTCCTGGTTTCCGTGGGAATAATTCACCTTCGAATGGCCCAGCACTCGAGGGGACATCAAAAACCCCAACTGTCCCTGTTTTTCCGTCCAGTTCAACTTCCCAATCGGGATTTATAAAGTTGACTGACCTTGTGGATCAAATCTTCAAGTGTTTTAATGTTTCCGACTCCATCAGAACCATTGTCATCTCAATGCTTCCAGTATTAAAGACAATTCTGCAACAATTGATGCAAACATGGCCCCTCCTTGCAATGATTATCTCTCTTGATGTCTAATTCAAATAGAGAGGTCGGAGATATCACTGTTTTACAGTGGAATAGTCGTAGTCTTATCCCTAAATTGGATACATTCAAATTTTTAATTCATAAGTTCAATTGTGATGTTTTTGCTCTGTCCTAAACTTGAACTTCTTCGCGAGATGATATCTCTTTTAATATTATACGCTTGGACCGAAATGACAGATACAGAGAGGTGCTATTGGGGATCAATAAGTGCCACTCATTTTTTCGTATTGACCTTCCACCTATTGGAGGGATCGAAGCTGTTGCTTGTCATGCAAACATCAGAGGCAAAGACCTCTGTATTGTCAGCTTGTGTTGGCCTCCGAGAGCTGCGGTTAACCGCAAGCAACTTGTTGACATGTGCTCACTCCTTCCTGAGCCACGATTGATCTTGGGAGACTTCAACTCTCATGGAACTGCCTGGGGGAACAGTACGACGACAATCGTTCATCTTTGATATATGACCTTTGTAACAGCTTCAATATGACCGTTTTGAATACTGGGGAAACAACACGTGTACCTAAACCTCCTGCTAACCCAAGTGCTCTTGACCTCTCGCTTTGCTCGAATTCACTATCGTTAGATTGCAAGTGGAATGTAATCCAGGACTTCAACGGTAGTGATCACTTGCCAATCAAAATTTCCATCACCATTGGGTCGAATTCTTCTGAATCTATAAACATGGCATATGACCTCACAAGACACATTGACTTGAAAAAAATATGCGGGCGCGATTGCTCTAGCCATCAATTCCAGAGATGGTTTCCCATCCCAAACCCATCCCAGGTTCCACTATTCGTCGAAGACCTCCCAATTTATGTTGGGATAGCCAATGTTCCAAGCTTTATGTAGAAAAATCGAATGCATTTAAAGCTTTTCGGAAACGTGGAACCCCTGAAAATTTTCAAACGTATTTTGCCCTTGAGAATCAGTTAAAAAATTTGATGAAGGGGGAATAGCGTGCTTATTGGCGAAATTTCGTGGGAGGTTTGTCACGAGAAACGTCAATGAAAAAATTATTGAAAATGGCTCGAAACATGAGAAATCGCTCTTCAACGAATGAAAGCGAAGAATATTCACATCGTTGGATTTTTAATTTTACACGGAAGGTTTGTCCTGATTCTGATCCTGTGCAAAGAATTGTTCGAGATATACCACAAGATAGGTGCGATCTTGATTCCGAATTTTCGATGGTAGAATTCTCTCTTGCTCTCCTTTCTTGTAACAATTCTGCTCCAGGATCGGATCGAATTGAGTTCAACTTGCTGAAAAACCTCCCTGATGTTGCGAAACATCGCTTGTTGAATGTATTCAATCGGTTTCTGGAGCATAATATCGTTCCAGATGACTGGAGACAAGTACGAGTTATAGCTATTCAAAAACCCGGAAAACCCGCGTCCGACTTCAATTCGTACCGCCCAATAGCAATGCTGTCTTGTATTCGGAAATTGTTGGAGAAAATGATCTTGTTTCGCCTTGATCGATGGGTTGAAACGAATGGCCCACTCTCAGATACACAATATTAGTTCCGCAGGGACAAGGGGACGAAGGATTGAATTGTCATGCGTTGCTTTTTTCAGAAATTCAATTGGCTTACGCCGAAAAAACAAATGGCTTCAGTATTCTTGGACTTAAAGGGGGCCTTTGATTCTGTTTCAATCGAGGTTTTGTCAGACAAATTACACTCTCGGGGTCTGCCGCCCCTATTGAATAATATGTTATATAACTTGC
Organism: Toxorhynchites rutilus septentrionalis; assembly: GCF_029784135.1. Taxonomy (NCBI): domain Eukaryota; kingdom Metazoa; phylum Arthropoda; class Insecta; order Diptera; family Culicidae; genus Toxorhynchites; species Toxorhynchites rutilus. Next base: position 181,707,114 of record NC_073746.1, read on the forward strand.
TTTGTGAGAAACATTTGAACTTTTCTAACGGAGATTCGGCAGTAAGTCGGGTCTCTTACATGGGACTCCACCAGGGCTCACGTTTAAGCCCTCTTTTGTACAACTTCTATGTAAGCGACATCGACAATTTCCTTACACAAAATTGCAGCCTAAACAACTTGCAGATGATGGAGTGGTGTCTGTCGTAGGATCAAACGAATCCGACCTGCAAGAACTCTTACAAGATACTTTGAACAATTTTCAACCTGGGCCATTGGACTAGGGATCGAGTTCTCCACGCAGAAAACAGAGATGGTGGTTTTTTCTAGGAAGCATAAACCAGCAAAACCAAAACTTCAACTTTTGGGTAAACCGATCACTCATGCTATGTCATTCAAGTATCTTGGGGTCTGGTTTGACTCCAAATGTACTTGGGGGCCCATATTAGGTATCTGAGTAAAAAATACCAACAAAGAATAAACTTTCTCCAAAATACACCTAATTAAACTCGAGCGAATTCAGTATCTTTGTCTCCGTATTGCGTTGGGAAGTATGCCCTCAACGCATACCATGAGCCTCGAGGTTTTGGCAGGCGTACTCCCACTAAAAGATCGCTTTAATTTATTATATCTTCGGTTCTTCATCCGGTGTAAGGTCATGGACCCATTGGTGATCGGAAATTTTGAGCAGCTGATCGAGTTAAATTTTCACTCTGGATTCATGAGTTCATATCATGAATTCATCTCCATACAGGTTGATCCTTCTTCGTATTTTCCCAACCCTGTTTGTTTTCCTGACTACATCAATTCCTCTGTACATTTTGATCTGTTCATGAAGGAGAAAATCCATGGAATTCCAGATTATCATCGATCGGGGATCGTTCCTACGATCTTCAATGCAAAGTATGGGCGTATCAATTGTGATAATATGTACTTCACTGATGGGTCCTCTATGAATGAGTCCACAGGATTTGGAGTGTTCAACGATTTTTTTAGCACCTCCCACAGTCTTCAGAATCCTTGCTCAGTGTATATTGCTGAATTGGCAGCAATACACTGGGCGCTGGACAGCGTCGCCTCACGACCTGTTGAACACTATTACAATGTAACGAATAGTCTTAGCTTTGTCGAAACTATCCGTTCAGTGAGGCCGGAAAAGCACTCGCCGTAATTCCTTGAGAGAATACGATAAATTTTGAGTGGTTTATCCAGACGCTGTTATGTCATTACCTTTGTCTGGGTCCCTTCACATTGCTCAATTCCGGGTAATGAGAGGGCTGACTCATTAGCAAAGACATCGAGCACGTTGTTTGGTCATGCGAGATGTATCTGGTCGCCAGATCGAATTTAGAAAACTCCCTTCGGGCTCGAGGAAGACAGCCCAATGTACCGGTGAGAGATGTGTTGGCTCGGTTAGACCTTGATTACATGTCCTATATATATGTTTTCCTCAAGCTATCGATCTTCGTGTGTGATTGTCCCTATATCCCTATACCCTTCTTTCCTCCCTTTGCGGGTAATTCGTCCCCTTGCTACAAAACAGTAGAATAAATTGAAACGTAAATATACGATAGATATACGAATAGATTTAAGAATTGAGTGTTCATCAACATTTCCTTATATCCCTTCCTTCTCCTAAAAATAGGTCACCCTTCTAAACTCGAGTATACCGCGAGCAATCGGTTTCCCACCTTACTAACCATAGATGTAAGAAAATTGTCTATATATATATATATATATATATATATATATATATATATATATAAAGTTTTAAAACTATATTTAAGAAATCGTATCCTTTGAACTTAGGTAACAGAGCCTGTAAAAATAAACGAATTAATAAAAAAAATTAAATAAATTGTATTTCATTCTGCAATTGCATTTAATAAACAACGTCAGAAGAAGGAGGAGCTTGAAAGAGCATCGCAGGCCATCAGGGACGGATTTTCTTTATACAAATCATCAAAAGTGTTTGAAAATGCTCGAATAGCACTGCTGAAAATGGCATTAACTGAAAAAAAAAATTTTACTCATCCGTTCATTCTCAAAACTCGCTTAGCCGGAAGAGATTGGTTTGGCGGATTCATGAAGCGCCTAAAATGTCACAATCATTGTCACCGAATGTCTAGATGCTGATTAAAAAAAAAAAAAACAGGGACCAGAACGATGAAAAAAAAATAAATTGATAGAATGAAAAGGTTGTTGTATCAACAATATCATTCTGATTGCATCAGGAGAAATTCACGCATGTAGACGAAGCTCTAAAAACTTAAATTTAAAGAACAGTGCCAATAATAGTGTTGCATTCATATTTAATGAAGTTGTTAATCTACAGAACCATTTCATGAGATTTAAGATTGTTGTTTACCGTTAAGCGTTTTCCAATGTTACCTACCCCTGTAAGGTATTAACTCAAAAGGAGAGACACAAACCGTATGCAAAGTAACTCTTGCCTCCGCGCAGATAATCCACTCTCAAGCAAAAGCTGAGTTTTCCGGAATAACTCATACCCACAAGCCCATCATCAAAATCCTTATGTTCCACATAGCTTAGAGTGCTTTGAAATTGGAACTTCCACCGAGACTTCCTTTCGGAGCAGTTCGTCTGTTGTGAGTGCGGGTGTATGTTTGTTTTCCTCTGAATTTCGTTTTGGGAGGGGAGGTCATGCACATGTGTGTATGCCATGCCAGCCAGCCATCCATCCGATACTCAAACGGTTCCATTCCAGGATCTTCCGGACGGAAAAGTTTCCTCAAGCGGAGATTAAGACGATACAAAACATTAGATCTCCTCTGCGTTCCGTCTTAATCTTTTAAATACATTTCCATGTAAAATGCAGCATCTTCCGTTCGAAGACAACGCGGTGGTGGCAGTGGCGGCAGCAGCTTTCCTCAGGCTTTTGTTTTTCCGCCCATCTTTGCGCGAAGAGGACTAACGCGCGTGTAAGAGAATACAGAATACAGCGAGTCGACAAGTTAAGCGTTTGCCTGTCGCTCCCCCCGCCGGCAGTCAGTCCCTCATGTTGAGATATGAGTGCCGTCGTCCTGGTGTGGCGGAAAAACAAAGCCGAGAAGAAAAACTGTTTTCCCACTGGATATTGAAAATGTCAACCTTAATGGAAGTCTCGTCTAATGCCGAAGCTTTCGCTCCGGGGACAGCCGGCTGTTTTGGAAGTTGATCCGGTAACAAAGTGATTGTACGGAGAGTTTTTCGACTTCCCCTATGGAGGGGCCGCGAGGAGGACGAGGACGTGATACTCTGGTTCGGTTCAGTTTTGTCGCGGTGAAAAGTTTCAACCTGAACACACGGCAAACTGTTGCATGGCTTGGGGGATCGCTGAGAGAGCCTGGCGCTCGTTGTAATTTTGCTATACTTCATTATCTTCATGGACCAGCTGCTGGCTTGGCATGAGTTTGTTTATACGAACAATTAAATATGCACAATTTGATATTTTTGTCAACCACTTACGATTGATGCGCTGTCACAAGAATGACAATCCTTGATGCTGTTCGTACCTGTAAAAGGAATAGAAAGAAAGACGTCATTACTCCAATCGATTTCGTTGAATTCTAAAGCGGATTAGAAAAGAAATGTCTTATGAATAATGTAGGATCGAGAATGTGTTTGTTCTCATTTGATTGAATTTGAGTCTTTTCTCAGTAATAATGTTTATAGAAACATCACATTTGATGCATTCGGAGACGATGACAAACATTATCAGGCAATTCGATTGAATTGTTGGAGCTTCAGCGAAATACGAACAGTGCCGGTTGTTCGCCGTAACCCGGAAAGGTTCCGAAGGATGGTATTTTGAAACACTCTGACGCATTCAATTCTAGACGAGTTTGGATTCAAGTCTAGAGAAACCTGAAGGTAAAACTAATTGGACAATTTCAAATTACAGCAGACGTTCCAAAATTCCACTTTTATACTTTATTATGTAAAACATATTTCTATTAATTATGTTTATTTTTAAAATGTGTTTTTTATGAAAAAATCCACCAATCACCGCATTCACTTTATGCACGCAAGCGGTTCCTCTCAGATTGTGATCATGAAATAGAATGATAGGAATGCAGAGAATGTTTTGAATATAAATATTTATATTGTAATGATGAGGTTTTAATGCAAATATTCAAAAATTTACAGATGAAATTGTAGAATAAAGGTTTGGACTACGTATTTCAAGTAATGAAAGAGCATCCAGACATAGTTTTCATTCGCATTTGTACAATTCAAAACTGCCTTTCGTGGCTGGTCATCTAATAAAGAGTCTAAGAAAAAAAGAAATCTGATAAAGAGTATCTTTCTTACAGTAACCACGATTGGCGATGTCCGGTAATCGTTCGAATACTGAATAAAAAAATCTATTTTTCACCGAAAAATTAAAGCGCAATCAAAAATCAAAGCGAACGAATTATTTAAGTCGATTAATTTATCCAAAATTAAAAGAAAAAAACACGATTTTTTATAAAAATTGCTTTGATTACATTAAAATCACTATGTAGGGACGTGTCATCCACCTCGTCATAAAACCTTGGTCTGCATATCTTTCGTCAGTGGAGTTTTGTCATTTTGTGTTGTCAGTATAACAGTGCATTTTTCATAGAAATAGCAAAAATCATAATTCTAGATCAACATGTCAAAAGTGTCTATATTCTTTGATCGATTCTCTTCACCGACTTTCTCTTTCGATAACCACGGCTTTTCAGACATATTTTGCTCCAGTTTTGCCATGTAGTTTGACAAACGAGGTCCCCTTTCACACTTCTTATCGTCGAACACATCAGGAACAATGAAAAAGAATGTAGATGAAGAGAATCGATCAAAGAAGATAAGCCCTTTTGACATGTTGATCTAGAATTATTTTTGTTTTGCGGTATAAAATACTCGGAAGGTGTTTGTTTATACTAACTAACCCGGCGAACTTCGTTCCGCCTGATCATTCTTGATGTGAATACATTCGAACATTTACATGTTCTTACTAAGCACAATCTTGGGTAAAATCCCCGAACTATTCATTAATTGATCTTTTTATCGGTCGTTAAACAATTCGATTTTGGCGACACAAAATATTCGGGCGTGTAAACGTGCCAAAAACGAACGGGTTTTTTGCATAATTTTCTAAAACTTTTTAGTGGTTAAAATATTTAGGGATCAATAAAAAAAAACATAACGCGAATATTTCAGTTTTTGCTCTCCTCGGGTATGTTATGGTATACAGATTTTATATTGTATCCCGTTTGAAAATTGTTTGGTTTCCGCGAAAAGTATCCATTTGTGTTGTTATATTCGAATCCGGTGGTGTTTGCTAAATTATCTTGATTATTTATCAGACAATGTGTTTTCAATTCGTTAATCGCAGGATTTTTTATTGCGAAGTGTCTTTCTTTTTGTCGCGTGTTTATCGTATGTGAACTGGCTATTTGTGTGAGTTTAACTAGTGCACCACGATTCGAGCAATAAGACATTATCTAAGTGGTGGTATTGTTTCGAATTACAAATTGATATGTGTGATTTACAAGTATGACCTCGATAATGGGCGATGTGTGTGTTTGTGTATTTGCCGCAATGATGATATCACCATAGGAGAAATGATGAGCTGCGAACATCTTGAGCTATGTTTTTTTCTCCATCATTTCTCTTCAATAACATTGGATGATGTGTATAATCCTTCAATCAAACATATAATATTTTTTTTGTCCGATAAAAATTAACAACAAACAAATTTGTGAGTTCCGCCATGCGATTTCCATGGGATAATGGTTGATGTTTCATTTATTTTCGTTGACTTTGCGGTGGCGAGTGTGTATGTGTGTGGCGCACTTGGCGCGAGTGTGTATATGTGTGGCGCACTTGGATTGTGCTACATGGACAACGTCCCATCAACGTGGGGTCAGCGTGGGAGAGAGAGACGTCGAGTGTTTTTTCGAGGAAGTCGTGTGGTCTCAATCACATGCACTAGCAGCGGCAGCTCGTTCATTTTATTATAAATCCGAATCGCAGGTATCAAGTTTTCGTTTTCGAGTTTTATATATAACTTGCAATAAATTGCAAATCTAGGTTCAAGATGCAAGAGTCCCAATTCGGAAAACTTCCGTGATCTCCGTGTATTACAATGGAAGAGCATTGATGTGCGACTAGGCACAAGTATTAAGTCCGATCCAAGGTCGAGCAGACCTTATCAGGTCACTCTTTAATATGTTCAATCTTCCAATGCATTTGATTTTCGAGTTTTTGCTCCGTCGAACAGAGGAGACCTTTTCAGGGTACCCTTCAATATCTTCAGCCGTTACGAAATCTACGTACGATGAATAACGAAATGCATGACCGGTCCGATAAGAATGTATATTTCCTTCAAATCTCATTTCACCGAATAGTTGAGAGTTCGCGTTTTTAGAATCGCGTCACCTACCGCATTGAGTCCTGATTATTCTTAACCATTGCCACTAACAACTATCCCTTCCACGATAAACGCTAGGGCACCACGCTATATAGGCGACCCTTCTGGCCTTCGGGCGGCGAATATCATACTAACATTCCTTGCCTTCCTCTGGTGACTGTAAGGACGTGGCCAGCGTCGTTATTGACCATTTGAAGCTCGAATCACCGAAAATTTCACAACGAGAATGATTTGCTAGTCCCAAGCGTCATTCTGTGTGTACTTTGTGCAATTTGGTTGGTTCAGGTCAATCACGGAGAGCAACTACGAATTGTACAGTCTACCCATACTCAAGCTCAAGCTCCTCGGGTATGTTATGGTATACACTGAAGACTCTACAGTTCCAGGGTTATAGATGGCAAAATATAGAATAACATATATGCCATGCGCAAAAGCTACGGGTACTCACAAATTGCAGATGTTTATTATTGGAAAAACTGAGAACCAATAGGGATTTCAAGAACGTTCAAATTCCTTTCAAATATGCCGCTTCGAAAAATGCATGGATGAGTCACGACATATTTCAGAAGTGGTTACATAAGTTTTTCGAACCAAATATTCGAAAATTTGGGAATCGAACCAAAGGTCGTTCTCCTTCTTGACAATTGTACGGCCCATAATTTCCAACATGGATGACAACTTGATAGAGGTAAAATTTCTACCGCCGAACGTGACCCCTTCACTACAGCCCATGGACCAACGGATCATTCAAATTACCAAAACAAGATACCGAGACAAATTACATCTTAAAATCGCCAATGAGGCTGACTTTAAGCAACGGATTAGGAAAATCAACCTTAAAGACGTTTCTTTTTGGCTGCATGGATGTCTCCGAAACAGTGATTCAACGATCTTGGAAAAATATAGGCTAGTTGGTACTGCTGCACGGAGACGACGTTCCTTTGCGTATATTGTTCAATTCCCAGATGGACATCGACACAGTTAAAACAACGGAATACCCCGAGGAAGAATTTTGCGTTGATGAATACTCAGACACGAAAATTATCGCTCTGGTACGATAATTGGTAAGGACGACAAAGGCTGCGACAACATAGAGGTAGAAAAAGATGACGAACATTTCTTGAATAAACAAGGAGACGAAGATTCGATTTTGGTGGACATCGTACTTCCAGGTCCAGCATTGACCCGAACCCACCAAGTCGCTCTAGAACTAACACCCGGGTAATCGAATGGGCTGAGGACAAACACTTCGAGATGGCTGATATGTTGCACCTCAGAATGATTCGTAATGTTGCGCTGCAGATGTGCTTGGATGAACTTTTCTGAATACAATGTTGTTTGTCATGAATTGAGATATAGTTTGCATTATTTGGAAATGCAAACAACAATCACTTGAATAAAGATGAAATAAGAAAAAGAAAATTAAGTTTTCAATAATTATTTCTTAAAGACAAAGTCGTTGGAAACTACAAATGGCTGCCTCTGAGGTTTTTACCATGCCATCTAGCATTTTTTGAAGTACACATCTCAACAAATTCAAATATCTCATCCCTGAAATTGTTACTCAGAGCTTGCTGCAGTGCAGCATGCATGGATTAACAATTTCAGGTACGGCACGTTTGTGTAATTAGAGGCGTCACATGATGAGCATGGTACGGTTCTGAGTACTGTTTTGATCATGCCCATTATATTACCGGAGCCATATTCCATATCCCATATATGCCATATTCCGGAACCAGTTGACCGATTCCAGCCATTTGTATTGGCAACATGATGGATCATATTTTGTTTCTTTTGTTGAGCTTAAATTGGTTGAATGAAGGACGAGAAAACCGAAAAATAGGATTTAAGAAAAACCGTAAAGCATGTGCCAAGATCTAACCGTGCAAAAAACGAATCATACCAAAATCGAGCGGGATCTGTACTTCTAGCGAAATTGGTCATCATAATATGAAATTATCATCAGACACAATTCTCGTTCAAAATTCTTGAATCATTGTATAAAAACATGTTCTTTCATTACAAGGAATACATCTTTGTTACGGAACAGCAAATGTTCATCTTTTTTTTCTAAAGTGCTGTATATGGAAATTATATGAGAAATAAATTTTCCGAATTTTCCTACCTTCCTTGAGAGTTTTCTGAAAATTTCCAACTTTTCTCCCGTTGGAGGTGGAACCCAACCCAATTAATCCGACCCTGGAGCTATCGTTTCGGTTTTAATCAATTTCAAAAAATTGCTTCGGAAACTGTTTCAAGAGAAAATTATTTTCATTATTTTTAGAAGGATTTTCCGAATTTTGTCATTTCAGTTTTACGTATTACATCATATGTTCGTGGCTACTGTAAGCGATATTGAAACAATCTTATTTATTATCAAAAGTTTTTACATAATCTAATTTTAAGAAAAAACTTCTCAAATAAGGTAAATGTTACCTTCGATTGAATGTTTTCCGGGTAATATTATACAGGATCTTTCAGATTAAACGCTCACGCAACAAATTTTAATAACTTCTACAAAAGTGAACCGATTGTTATTTTCAAAAAAACAAAAATAACGCTTTACGATGTAACCTTTTTTCGATAACGCGTTTTGAACGGTGAACAAAATTCTTCATGCACAACTCTGCCATTACGACTTCGATGCTGTCGTAAATCCGAGTTATTTCTTCTTTAAGTTCCTCCAAATTATGTGACTTATTAACATAGCAACGGTCCTTCACGTACCCCCAGAGGAAGTAATCGACGACGAGGAATGTTGAAATTCTTACCATACGAGGACAAAGTTTCATTAGGGCTTCGGTTGCTCGAGTAATACGATTGCACTAAAAATACACTTTCTTGTAAATTGTCCATCTTGACACTAAAAACCATGGAGAATGTAGTGCTACCATCGACGGAGCGAAACAAAATTTTGTATGGAGCTATTCGATTCTTTTGCTTGAGCGTTTATTCTGAAAAACCCTGTACCAGGCAATAGCCCTGAATCAACCCTATATTCACATACCGAACATCGAATAAACGCTTGATAGTCTTTATATTCTAATATAATCTATATAACTTAAAAATGGAAGGCCAAATAGTTGTGTTGCTAAGCGTAAAACTCGAGAAGGCGATGATCCGATTTGAGCCATCTTTATTTTGTTGTATTCTTCTCTTCCTGTAAATCAATATAGCGGAGAGAAAAATCGGAAAATTCTAAAGGAAGGACGGAAAATCCGGAAAACTTAATACCAATATGTTCTACAATTACATCATGATAAACGTTGATATTCCATTCGATATTTGCGCTAACGGAATTGACCTTCGTTCGAAAGTGAAAAATGGTTTTCAGGCAAAATAGCGCGCTCCTGTATCTTCTATCATTAAAAAATGGGTGGGTTATATCTATGATATAACCACACGGTTGTCGTGGGACTACCTTATAGTACCAATCATTTGTTTGTATTGATTAAATTTATGATTGAATGAAACAATTCTCGAATTCAATTGAATTCAATATATTTGATTTATAAGTAAAAAGATTGTATAATTCCATATAAGGTCAATTCATGCATTGTTATAGATTATGTTCTTCTGTGTTGGGGAAACACATTTCACTCGGAATAAAAATACCCCCGACTTTCATGTATTTGCAATGCCGATTTCCCCACGCGCCATGGATTTGAAATCTGTGTTAGGCAAATACATTCCAGTCGGAACAAAAAAGCCCCCGACTTACATGTATTCCGAATGCCAATTTCCCCACGCTCCATGTGTTTGAAGTCTGTGTTAAGGAAACACATTTCAGTCGGAACAAAAATACTCCCGACTTTCATGAATTTGCAATGCCGATCTCTCCAACGCTGCTTGGTTTTGAAGTCTGTGTTAGGGAACACATTTCGGTGAGAACAAAAGTCCCCATACTTTCATGTATTTGCAATGCCGATTTCCTCAAGGCTGCTTGGTTTTGATGGCTGTGTTAGAGAAACCGTAGATCGGGCCAATCAAAATGAGGCAGTTATGGCGTTTAGATAACGCTTAACATTTTACAGTTATTCAATTGTTATCTAATGAAAAATAACATTTTATTAATTGCGATAGAAACGTAGAAACCTTCCCCTTTCAACTGATGCAAACATCTTTCCGATCCAGTAAGAAATGTTCGAGTTATAAGCATTCAGAATCTTTCATTTTTTCCTGCATGTTCTGTGTTTAGGTTTTCATTTTACCCCCCATATACTCCGGTTAGACGTAGTCCCACGTCAAAAAAAGTATGGAAGTCCAAATGTGTTGGGAAGTGCAAAACTCTAGAAAGGAATCATCCGATTCAGGCGTTGTTCAATTTGATCTCGCGTTTGCGGAATTATGCTTCGTGTTCCGTTGATATGAAGCGAGAATGGCAATGGATTCTCAGATGGAATAACGGACTTTGGAAATAACAATTATGAATGTAAATTTATTTTTTGTATCAAACATGTGACAATGGGTGACAATGGGTCAAAGTAATATATTAGGTTGAGGAAAAAGTTATCCATTATTTTCTCGTTGGCTGGCTTTAGTGATCAATATCTCGTGTAATATCGATCATACAATTTCAAATTAGGCTCGTTGTAAAGGTGACATTTCACACTTAAAAAAAATATTTGTTGTTTTTTGTTTGTTCCATTCAGTTGTGAGTTACAGGGTGTTAACAATGCAGGTCAACATAAAGAAAATTCGGTACATTTTACACTTTTTATTTTATAAATGCGAAAATGCAAGCCAGGCCGCTGAATTGTGATTGATGTTTATGGTACCGATATTGCAACAGTAAAATACGTGCAATTTAATTTATTTACAAAAAAAAATTCAATTTTTCAATTTTTTTCAATTTTTTTTTAAATTCAAATTTTTTTTTAATTTTTTTTTCAAATTTTTTTCTAGTGCAATACACCTCTACTGCCAATTATGACCTCTACTGCCAAAAAATGGACCGTTTGTGGCTAGCGATTGACCAGAAACGTTCAGAATTGGTGTTGTGTTCAATCAGAACAACGCAAGGCCACACAATTCCGAGAGCTTGATTAGGATGATTTAATGCATCCACAATATAGTTCGGACCTGATACCAAAAGATTATCACATTTTTTCTCGAATTGGAAAATTTCTAGAGTGATTCGAAATTGGGATCAAGAGAATTCTTTCCAGTGTACTTGCAACATGTGAGATGTTCTTTAGTAGTGGCTTCACAATAATTGGATAAATGCCACATTTCTTGAAGTAAGGCTTTCAATTAGCGGCTTCAGCAATCCTGGAAAATGTGGATTCGGCGAAGTTTTGCTAAGGAAAAGCTTTTCTCCTTATACGTACGAAGAATTTGCCTCCAATTACTCTTCATAGGTCTGAAAAAGCCACGTCTAGGGGTGGTCTAATGCGCGTTAAATTTCGGAGAAATGCTGCTAATTGTGAGTGTATTGATGTATTTTTGCATGTACATTGCAATTGTTTTATTTCATGCTTGACCCACTCTCACCCCAACTCAGCGTAAACACGAGATTATTTCGAAAATGTTGAAACTCCCATCTAAAAGCATTTTTGGCGTCTAGAAACAACAATAATTACCTGTTACCACATTATTGCTCTAAAATTAAAAAATAAATGAAAATCGAAACGATAAATTTAATTGTGTACGAGACACATCGCAACCTTGTGCTAATCACGAAAGGTAGTGATGTGAATTTCAGAACCGATTTTCGTTCAACCTAGGAATTCATTATTCGAGGAAGATTCCAAAAAACACTATGTTAAGACGTTGAGAAGTTCCACAATGGAACGTAATGCCATAGTGCTTACATAGTAGATCACACGCTTGTGGTGAACACAGTTGTTAAAAACTAATTAACTAACGAATAAAACCATCATTGTTCAATGTCACACGCTGAACGAGACACTATTTCACATCTAATTCCACACCATCTGAGAAAGCCACGCTCATTCATTCCCGCGGATTCATTCGACACCCGAAAGCACACGGCACACAATTTGTTCCACCATAATTCCTCCCAAATTAGTGACACATTCTTCTCTAAACAACACCCACAACTCGTGCAACTTGTCACTCGGAGCCGTTGCAATCCTCGGCAGACGGTTGTTGTGACAAGATATAAATTTCACATCCAAACAGTCCGCCGACGCGTGTTTCGAGAACAGGTTCGATTGTAAACACACATCATCAATTCGTAGTCACGACCAATATTTAACAACTAAACTACACCAAGAAGCACGTGATGCTGTCTATCGAGATAAATGTGAATTTGGAGGTGCGGAAGATTGTCACACTCACCCTCCCTCACACACACACACACACACACACACACACGGGTAAGCTAATTCTTCTCGCACTCCCCGTCGATTATAACCGGTGGCAATTTCATCCATCTCATCACGCCCACATCTCGGCTGCTTCCCTTGGAGACTGTTAGTCGCCGGCAAAAAAAACAGTCTCCTGAAGTGGGTATAAATACATTGTCAATATTTATATTATTTTAATCCGTAGATTTGTGTACTTCACCACGATGATATATAGCCATCGATCGGATTCTATTTCATGCTGAGGAAGGTGTGTGAGGAAAGATGCACGCGGGGCCCAGAGATTACGGGACCGCCGTGGATGGGAGTGAATGGGAGGAAATTAAAAGTTGATCTACTGGCTGGCTTAGCTCAAGTGTTACCACACGAAATTGAAAGACATTAACACAACATAATCAATGTTGTAGCTGCCGGGATGCTGAGAGCTTCTTATCCTGGAGTGTTGTTCTCAACTCGGTCGTCAGCCTTCTTCAGCAAGTAGAAGACGATGAAGAAACACAAGAAGGAGTAGTAGGAACGTGTGTGTGTGTGTGTGTGTGTGTGTGTGTGTGTGTGTGTGTGTGTGTGGATGTGGGTTCTGATGAGAGTAAGATTAAAACTTTGTCCCATCTTTGTACCGAGTTACGAGCAGGAGACAACCGCGAAAGCGCACGTTCTCGACGTGACTTATCACTGTGCTGCAGGCGAAATTGTTTTCCACCATGCTGAGCCACCACCAATGTACATTTGTATAGAGGGTTTATTGGGGGGGGATGGGTAGTGCAGTGAGAGGACGGGTGGCGGAACGGTACGGCAGCACTTTAATCCAACAGGCTCTGTTTGCATTTTCTTAACGAGATGCTGCGAACATGGTCGACCGGCCGGCGGGCGGTGGATTAATACCTCAACGAGGAGATTCAGCATAATGTGTTGAATGTATCTTAATCAGTATCGTGGGTGTCCACTCGGGTTTCCGGATGGGTTCGCTATTGGAAGGATGCTGTAATCGATCGCTGGCGGAATACATTTCATCGTATTTATGATTGTGACAATGTGAGGGAAGTTGTTCACTATGTTTTTCCCATTGCATTTCAGAGCGGTAAACGAAGCCTTGGCTCATACGGTAATTCAATAAAGCTACCATCGTTACATCGCAGGATAATTACAGCGCAATTATTACGTGTCAATGTGTCAATAAACTATCTGAGGAGATGAAATGAAATAGGTAGAGGCAGCGTTGCCAATGTTCCAGTTTAAACTGGATTCTTCCAGGTTTTTTTCCTCGATCCAGTCAAACAGTTAAACCCTAAAATCTAACAAGTTTTTTTTTGAATATAGTCCAGTTTTATCCTGTTTTTAATATGGTTGCTTCATTTTACCAAGTTTTGTAAAATAAATTCACGATGCATAGTAATTATCCCTCTCTCACTTTTCCTATTCCTTGACCAATTTTGTTTGTTGACATTTTTCTTTCGATCGATCCAAGGTAAATACCCCTTGGATCGATCTTTCTTTTCTTACACACTCCCAGCGATATTTTTTTTCCGGAACTCGGAAGTGTAAGCCGAATTTCAATAAGGTTAGCGCGGTACCCAGTATGGTACCCTGAGGTTAGACATCAATTGAATATAGGCTACCCAAAATCAAAATCGATATGGCGTCATTTGTTTGCCAGCATATCATTTGCGAGGATTGAAATCGTTGAAATCACGGAGAAAGTAAAAATAAAGAAAAATGCGCTGCTTTATTTCTAACTGCATGAGCGATTTTCATATTTCGGTTTCACATGGAGGTGTTCACATTTAACATGGAGTTTAAAGTTAGCCACTATTCGACTATATAACCGGACCGAGTTCTAAACAACAGTAATTGACAGAACCAAAATATCAGTGAATCGCAGCAACATTGGGTACACTGGCAATATAAGGGATTTGACGTTTTTTTTTTGGGTGTAGGTACCACGAGGGGTATGACCCTCATGGTACCTACACCCAAAATTGATTTTTAGCTCATGTTTTTCATCCCGATTTATGACATTAAATGAGACATGACTTAACAGAAAATGTCATGACTTATAAATACTGGTAAGCATTTGTATAATATACATGGTACAGCAATATAAGATTAATACGAGCGAGCGAAACAAAAGACAAATAAGCTTTCCGCATACCTTGCCACATACACGGCCCAGACCGAGATAGATATTGTTCTCCTTCATGCGCTCCTTTTTTACTCTAAGAAAACACTTTCCAACTTCATTATATAATCGGGTGCAATATTATCACGTATTTGCTGAACAACTGCTGAAGCATCCATAGCCATGTGGATAGCGTGGTCGTGTAAAATAGCTTTGCATTCCCGTCGGCCTTGGTTCGATCCCCATTGACGTCGTATGGACTTTTTTTTTTGGCACAATCCCAAATGAAATGAGAAAAGAAAACAGAAAGAGATGTCTACTCGCATGCATACAAACCATTATTAAGCTTTTAAAACAGCTCATTACTTGCCCATTTGACTCTCTAGCACACGGAATGGCATCATTTCTGCCAAAGATGAAATGTTTTCTGTCAACGCTAGTTTGGGTGTACCCAAGCAGCAACGTGCTACAATGTCTTTGAGTTTATATGAATATTATATGTTCTAGTTCCTCCAAAATGTTCTGAAATTCAGTCTAATTGATCTATCATTTCAACCACGACTGCTGCAATGTTCATGACAATACATTTTACCCAAAATTGTTCCTAGAGCCCGCGTACTATGCTGGTTTTGAAATTATATAAACATCAGTTATAGTTCCTTTAAACCATTCTAAAGCTCAGAAGATCATAGGGTCAATGTGCTCCATTGACTTTAATTGATATGAATGTAAAAACCAAGTAAACTTTCTTCCGTTTTCATTCGTTTACATCAATCGACCAATCAACAAAATGAAAATCCGAAAATTTCATGCGTCACAACATGGCGGTAACCTGAAAAGGAAAATATGTAGAATAAATTGGACCGGCTATATATTCTATTATTTATCGCATCAATTCCAATCGAAATCCAATCGCAACGATTGAAAGTTAACTCTGGTAAACCTGAAAAAGTAACTGAGAGAACTCCTCTAGAAGCAATCATCCCGGCGATATCATATGTTATTCGTAGCTTATACACTTTATAAAACATAATTCGTGACGGCGGAGAGTTATTATTGGGAAACCTGGAAAGATAACCGGAAGTACTATATAACTAATCGGACCGGCGGTATATCGAACTCTAATCTCGAAGGGGAGAGTTATCTTTTGAAAATCTGAGAAGCCGAGAGAACTCCTCTAGAAACCCGAAGATATGTTCCATCATGCATCGCGCGTACTATTTCTAAAAATTTAATCGTGACGGAGGGGAGTTATCTTTTGTTAACTTGAGAAGGTAATCGAGAGAATACCTCTAAAACCAATATTACCGCCGATATGTTCCGTTATCAATCGCGCGTACTCTGTATCGAACTTCAATCGCGACAGAGGAGAGTTATCTTTCTTCAGGTAATAGCCACGAATAACAACTTGCAGCCGTTCTCCTTAGGGGCTTTGGAACCTCTGCTGTGGTTCTCAATAATTTAAAGTTTTCTGGACATGGAGATCCATCATTCGCAGTCGGAGTTTTTTTTATTCCATATTCTTCGTGAGTGCGAAAAAGATAGCTACGAAAATGGTAAAAAAACACTACAGAAATGTCAAAACTCGAGAAGCAAAAGAACAGAGGATTGAGTTTAGATTTTATGCAGTGATCTATAACCAGAAATCGTGTACCGTTTTGTCTCATATTGCGAACAGTCTCAAATTCCGAACAATTCATTTTTAAATGTAAATTTACTAAACTTTTATGTTATAAATAATTGATTAATAAAAACACAGACATTCTTTGGGATATAGGCTTCATTTTGACATCATTTACAGGTATCGATACAGCCTATAATGTATAATATCAAACATTTGCAAAAAGTGAAAAAATGTTTGCGTTAGCAAATTCCGTAAAAAACAAGCATAATTCATTGTTCAGTTTTCGTAGTTGTATCGATTATTTTGTTTGCTGTTTTCATGTTAATTGCTAGAGAATGTAAGAATCTACAATAAATGGATGAAAAAAATGATATTTTATGTAGAAATCTTTATTAAAATTAGTATTGAAGTTGTGTTCGGAATATGAATCAAGTTTCTACGCATGATTCAAATTCTGAACACTTCATTTTCAAATGTAAATTTACTGAACTTTAATGTTATAAATCATTTAATAATCAAAACCCTGACATTCTATGGGTTATAGCCTTCATTTTAACATCAATTACAGGTGTCTATACAGCGTATAATTCATAAGCATTTGCAAAAAAATGTGACTGTCAAAACCAGTGATAAAATGTTTGCGTTAGTAGATTTCGTAAAAAACGAGCATCGTTATTTTTTCAATAAAAAGCAAGTACAATCAATAATTACAAAAACAAAATACACATTTTTGTGAGTATAGCATTTTTTTAAAAAAAGACTGGCTAATTGGCTTGAATTTGATATATCGTTCAAATGAATCCGTTCAGTAGTTCAAAAGTTATGATTTTTTTTAAAAAAGGCATTTTCGCTGTTCGGAATTTGAGACAAAAGCGTTCAGAATATGAGTCAGAGGCAAAAGAGGTGTATTTGTAAATCAATTATATTGCAGTCAAGTGAAAAAGAAGGCTCTATTATTAAATTAATTTCGCGAAAAAGTACCATTTTGAGTAATGAGACTTAAGCTTAAGTGTTCGGAATAAGAGACAAAACGGTATGTCAATTAATCACATTGTCGAGCAAAACAAAAAGAGATTTTTAAGTTTTATCCAAATAAAACGGTATTTTCTAGAGATTCTAGAAGAAAAGATCCTCAAATATTGTTTTACAGTAATGTGTGAGTGGTGGGAATAGTTATTTTGATCTGCTCGAATGCTAAATTAATGGTTTATTTCGCTTTTTTTATGAACCATATACGTTTCTAAGAAAAGACTATTTCTCGGGCATTGGAATAAGTAAAAAAATGATTTTAGATCAATGAAAGCCGAAATTCTTAGAATAAAACGATTTCACAGGATCCAGTTTTATTCCAGTTTTTTTAAGACCAGTTTGTCAAAAAATATGATTGGCAACCCAGGGTAGAGGATACCGTGGTGACAGTTACGCGTAAATTCATCAAAGAAAATATAAAACCATGATTGAAATTCAGAGAACATCAGTTTACTGCCATTACGCCCAGAAATCTGAAAAATCTCTTCCTGGTTGTGTCCACAACAAATTGATTGATGATCAAAACATAGTTCAAGAAGGTCGGCAATTGTAGAAGATCGTGGTTTTAAAGAGCCGAATTTGATTACATTTACATTTCTGTTAAATACTATGGACGAAAAGATAGGAGCTCGGTTTCCTATCTCGTGATAATTGTGATGATACATTAGTTCGCAAAAAAAAGAGGTTGTGTTCAAGACACGACCGCATTGTTGACGTAGAACTACGCTGTAGTTTATTTCAAGTCGCTTGTTTATAACTGCGGATATTATTTTATAATTCTACGAAAATTTTGAAATAACCATTCTACCAGTTTGGTCGCCCTGAAATGTTTTTTTTTTATTGTAGAATTTGATGATAATTGTTTGATGATTCATTCTTGTGCTCGCAGAACAATACATGCTCGAGATAAGCGCAGCTGTCATCCTTAGTGGAGAAAGTTTTGCTACTTGCAAGCGAAACCAAGGGCCTGATTCTCGAATACACTTCACGGTGGAATCGAAATAAACGGCACGCCATTGAACTACGTTTTACGAGTTAGTGAAGTGTCGAAGATAATGATGAGTTTTCAGGCAGAATGAGCACTTTTCAAATAAAAAATCATTAATGAAAATTAACTTCTTCGTATCAAACTGGTGTTTAATGTGAGTGGAAAACTTTGTTTTCTTTATGTGGTATAATAATCTCATACAAAAATTTCATCTGAAGATAATTTGATATTATAATGATAAGTTTAGTGGGAAACTAATCTCGTATCAAGATGTCGACACCGTACCGTTGTCATCGCGAATACGTTTCATTCCATTTCCACCGTGTAGTGTATTCGTAGTGTATTCGAAAATCAGGCCCCAAATTACATACAAAATTCCAGAACAACATTTACTTTCTTGGTGACTAAATAAACGAAATAAACTCCATCTGTTAATCTCAACAGCCTCGAAAAGAGTAGCACTGCTTCATTATGATCAAGATTAGTGCAAATACAAACCTTGTTGAAAGCAGTTTTGCGACTGGCATGCGAGCCCAAATAAATTAATAACTTAATATAACTTATTGAATAACTTGGTATTCCTCAAATATTTGTTTGGTGCACAACCTTAACACCTGCTTCACCATAGTGTCAGTTCAATGTATTGATGACAGAAAACAAACAATGTTAACTGCTTGGAAAAAGGCTGAATATTTGCCTCAGCAGAGATTCATTACTAATACCCTAGCGTAAATATTTTCCTCCCGCTATCTCCCTTTCTTGTTTATATTTATCATTACGACTGCATAATTTTCAACACCAAACAATCGTCAATCATAGCATAAAAAAATAGGCGATTGTTGCATCGTTACAGGACCACACGGGAGCAGATACAAATGGGGTTTCAGCGTAGCGAAGATGCACTATTTTTACGTACGGGTTATGAAGCACGCACGTACGCACACAAATATCCAGATGGGTTGAATCAACTAAATATACACACACTTATCTCCGTTCTGCGCTCTGCTCAACAGAAGCCCTTTCTGTTAATATTGCCAGTCTACATTAGCTTAGCTATCACCCTTTGTAGAGAGAGTTTTCCTACCGTCATGAGAAACCAAATCATTGACAAAATTCCAGAACATTTATTTTCTTGGTGAGCTGACGATAGCCTAGCTTGATGATTCCCCACACAATTGTGTAGCTCAGAACCTTAATGTAATGGCGTCAGTTTGATGCAATGATTGCAATGCTAGAGACATCAGCGAGTGAGTACAGCTCAATTCGAAACGAAGACATGTGATGACGCAAAACAAGGAAGAACAAGCGATTGTCATTGCTTTGAATACAGAACGATACTGAAAGTTTGCCTTCCTTCCTTGCTTGAGACTTCAATCTTCTTCACTTCATTCATCTCTAACCTCCAAAAAATCCCTTGGAAAACTTTACTTTATTCATCATATTACTCCTCCACCCCCACTGCCTTGAGAAAGGCATTGGATCCCTCACCGTCCAGCTCGCCCAGCAACGATGTTGTTCAGTCGATTTCCTCACGAAGAATGAAGGTTTGCCTCAGCGAGATCCACTGTTTATACTCTAGGCAAATATTCCCCTTCGTTCTTCTTCCTTTCCTTTTTTCACTTTACGTCTTACGATTTCCCCTTCGTTGCTCGTCGATAAGTTGCTCGTTATTGACAGCTCTGTTCGGGAAAGCACACAAATGAACAGAACAAATGTATGAGGAAATAGGAATGCTTCCAATTTTCATCAATTTAAACCTAATAAAGACTGGGATTTTAACGTAACGTAGCATATCAAATAAATCTTAGGGAATTTCCGATTCGTTTGGTATATAAATCGCCAAAATCCGTTCGAGGCAAAAATAGTTATTAACGTTAACTTTATTTCATAAAAACGTGACATGTTTTCTGATTTGGCACCCTTAATGAAATTCATGGAAATAAATTTTCAGTGCGAGGAATGCGCTGACGGATGACTGAAGAAGATCCATGTTGCAGCTCGGCATGTTATCGTAATCATCACAACGAACAAACAACGCACAGAGTACATAATGTGGGTAACTTTTTGTTCGGTCGAAAATGTGATAAAATCTTGCGTTTTAACACACTGGCAGGGAACTCGTGTCCATCATCTCGATTGTTCGGAGGGGCAGTGCGTCTTGTGTTGCAAAGTCATGTCGACTGCAAGTCAAGCTAATTTAATTAACATCATTCGGCTGTCATATGCACCACATGGTCGAAGTTCTCTTTATTTTATTTTTTCGTGTTGCTCATCATGACTTTTTCATTTTACCATTTCCAGCAGACAACGGACAAACTCTCCAAAGGACCGTCCCCTTCATAATACACCCAACTATATGGGTGATGCTTTTTGTTCATTTTTTTCTTCTCTCACTCGCATGAATGCGTCGATCTTTGTTCGCTTATCTTTTTTTTTCTTTATTTTCTTTCATTCGCTCTCGGTCCAATCTCTCTCAAAAGCCCCGATGATACATGGAACCGTTTGTGATGCCACCTTCTCAGCCCACGCAAACCGCTATGATTAGTCTTTGATGGTCTCCCTGTCGATTGGTGGAAGTTGTGGAAAAAAGGGCGAGATATGTTTCACGTCTCATCCATCCTCGTTCTCGCTCTCTTCGGTTTCACTGTCATCTATGAACCCTTAGTAACTGTATTATAGTTGACTTTTGTGTCCCCTGACCCTGTCCACATCGAGATAGCAACAACTGAAACTGGCGAACTTTGAACTTGATTGTATTTTTTTTTGTTGTTGTTTGTTTGCTTCGAACTGCTTTTTTCGTCACAATATGATATCATCATTATCATCAACGTCATTCGAGAGGTTACTGCAGTGTTTTTTGGATCAACTTTGCTTTGTTATCAAACACTGTTTTGATTTTTTTGTGTATCTCAGCTTAACGTAAATTTGTTTACTATCAATAAGCTGCAGGAGGATGTAATCTGCTAAAACACAACTTCACCGTTCTGTCTAAACTGTTCTGTGCAATGTTGTCTCCACACGAACACATATTCCAATTTTTTCCACCTTGAAGCAGTGAAACAGAATATCCGCCTCTGATCCGAGAGTGCACTTCTGGCCTTCTGTCGTGATGGCAACTAATCCGCTAGGATGCATTGTTTCGTCCTGCCTCCCCATCCCCCTATATGCTTCACAATCACCAAACAATTATTCCGCACCACTGCATAAATCTCTTATCAGCGATAAACGCACACATAGAGAGAGAGAGTGAGCCGGAGGACATTGCCGGTGGCGACAGTGACGGGACGATGGCGGCGCGCTGATGATCATGATGTTTTATTAACTTGTGCGATTAAACATGATACCCTCCTCTCGTTCCGTTCTGGCGAGACCGGTCTCGGGATGATATCGGCGGTGGAACATGGCGACGACGCGACGCTAATAACTTCCAAGTAGATGATTATTGTCTTGTCTGATGCTTGCCGAAGCCTCGGCTCTGGTTTCACGCAGGAAATTGTGTGGGCGGCTGAATGATGGTGAATTCGATGACATGTGGAATTATCGCACAAAAGCCATGGAAATGAAGTGTGGTAATTCGGGCCGAAGCGTTGTTTTCCTAGGAAGATCCGGGGATGGGAAAGAAGTAGATAATGGTCTTCACGGTTTTATGCTGACATTTTATGGGCCGAGGATATTGTTTCAAGATTCGTTCGTGGGTGGAGGGGTCAAAAGCTTACGGCTATCACTGTGACACTTGCTGCCTCCTCGTTGGTGGTATTCCATTGGCGAAGTTTTTGTCTTGAAACTCTGCGTTGAAACACGTTTAAAGCGTATCTATCAGCGTCATTTCGTCAAATCTTTTGTCCTGGCGATATTGTAAGCGATAACCTTCTTAAGTTGTCCAAGGGTCGACAACGGCTTGAACGGCTTTAACGAGCCATAAAACCGAACCATAAGCTACGGAGCGCCCCCAGTCGCCTCTAATGAGGGGCGAAAATCAGCCAATCCGGTTTTAGAAGTTTTACTGTTAATTATCTTCCTCCTTCTGGCCGGTGTTCCGGTCTTGTGGGAGGACGGAAATTGGCAGATTCATAATGACGACCGTCGTGAAATATGCCACAAAAGCAGCAGCGGTAAAATCTGCGAACCATCGGGTCATCGGGTATTTTTAATTACGTACGCAGAGTGACACCGGAAGTCCATCGCATTTTGAAGTACGCAAACAATCGTCATTGCAGCAATTGTCCCAGCAATGATGATAATGGTGGGGATGTTGCAATTCAGGACCCGTTGAGATTGGAGGGGAAACTCGGACGGGTCCGTGATTACTCACGTTAATGCTGATGTGCGGGAAAATTTGGGTTAGTGTAATTAGTTGGACATGTTTGCGAATGGCCCCATGAACAGGGGGAATTGATGCGCTCAAGTTGTGTCTGATCGTTGATCGGCATAGCGATGAATAAAGGGTGTGTCACATCAAATTGCATCACGGAAAAAACGCTGTAGAAATTTAATTTTTAGGAATTATATCTTCAGCTTTCGCTTATAATCAGATAAGAGTGTATAGATCACGTTGGCCATGCTTCACTGTCAATTTTTCGTAAATTTGGAAAAATGTCGTCGAACGAAAAAGATCGTCGTGAATTAATCTTGTACACTCATTTCGAGAATCCGGAGTTGTCACATCGGGACATCGGTAAGATGCTGGGAATCGTCCAATCCACGGTCATCAGAGTACTAAAACGATACTTCGAGAACCTAACCATCGACCGGAAGGTGAAGAACGGCAAAAATGGATGCTCCGTCAGTGAAAAAGATCACAAGCGCGTAGTTAAGCAGTTTAGACGTGATCCGAGAAGTTCGGTCCGGGATGTCGCCAATAAGCTGAATTTATCAAGTTCATTCGTCCAGCGGACCAAGCAGCGGGAGGGCCTGCGTACATACAAGGTTCAGAAGGCTCCTAACCGCGACGAAAGGCAAAACATGGTGGGGAAAACGCGAGCCCGGAAGCTGTACAACGAAATGCTGACGAAGCCGCATTGCCTAGTAATGGACGACGAAACCTATGTCAAAGCGGACTTTCGTCAGCTGCCGGGCCTGTTGTTCTTCTCCGCAGAGGACGAATTCAGCGTTCCGGAGGAGATTCGCAAGCAGAAACTATCCAAGTTTGCCAAAAAGTACATGGTGTGGCAAGCGATCTGCTCTTGCGGAAAGCGGAGAGCTCCCTTCGTGATGACCGGCACGGTAAACGGGCAGGTTTACCTTAAGGAGTGCCTACAGAAGCGCTTACTACCACTATTGAAGCTGCACGAGGGCCCGACCATCTTCTGGCCGGATCTCGCTTCGTGCCACTATTCAAAGGACGTGTTGGAGTGGTACGAAGCCTTCACTTCACCTTCGTGCCAAAGGAAATGAACCCGCCCAACGCGCCGGAGCTTCGCCCAATAGAGAAATATTGGGCGATTATGAAGCAGGCCCTCCGGAAGAACCCAAAAGTTGTCAAATCGGAGGCGGACTTCAAGAGAAAATGGATTTCTGTTCAAAAAAAACTACAACCTAACGTTGTACAGAACCTTATGGACGGGGTAAAGAGGAAGGTGCGAGCATACGGGCTTGGGCTCGAAGTATGAATAAAAAGAAAATGCCAAAAATTGTTTAATAGTTTTTATTTTAGTGTCTAAAATTTTCAAAAGGATCGGTCTACTGGGCGAATTTCTACAGCGTTTTTTTTCCGTGATGCAATTTGATGTGACACACCCTTTATATTCCGTCAGCTAATTTGGAACCAAGTCACAGAACCGTCCTGTACTTGGATGCAGCTGGGCACCGAGCGATTGTTAGTTGTTTATTGGCCTCAATCAACATTAAACGGTGATAAATATTTAGTTTCGATGATAGGTACCTACCTACCAACTGAAACGAACATGTCGCTTTCTCGCCATTTAGAGGCTGTTTTCGCATAATTTGTAATGCAAGTACAAATTGTTGTATTTGCGGTGGTTGTAAATGCAACGTGTTCTGGCTGATGCATTCGAAGCACGACTTGCGTTTAACTATGTCAACATAATTTATGCGGAAAATTTAATGATTCGGTCCCAGGGCTCTGACCAGAATACGAGGTACATAACATAAGTATTTTGCTCGTGAGCAGAATGGATGCATTAGCTGGATTTGTGTTTTTTTATTTTCATATGAACTCTTTTAGTTCAATTTTCACATTAAATTTTCCCCCGAATAACGCAGCACTCACTGCTGAAATATACTTTTTTTCACATCTGGTTTGTAATGGACTGCACTTTGACGTCACTTTTAACCTGGAAACAATGTTCAAGTTCATGAAAATTAAGAAAAAAATCCGGAAAAAAGTCAATTATTCACGAATTATTAGTCATCCAGACAAGATGGCAGTGGCGGCGAGACTTCTTAAATGGTCTTTCTCAAGGCCAAGTGTTCAGTTTTCCAAATCGGCCCTTTTCAAGGATGAAGGTGAATGAACTGAGAAAGTCTGTGAGTCTAAGAAAACTTCTATAATTCAAAACATCATCATCATTACAACAACAAATCCGAATTCGCTGCTAAATTCACAAAAGCTCTCCAGCAAAAAATCATAAGAATCAGTTCACGTTTGATCGTTCCAGATATTATTTTAGAATGCAACAAATTGTTGACGTGGGACTACGTCTAACCGGAGTATATGGGGGTGAAATGAAAACCTATACACAGAACATGCAGGAAAAAAATTAAGATTCCGAATGCTTATAACTCGAACATTTCTTAATAAATCGAAAAGATGTTTGCATCAATTGATCGAAAATGTTCCTACGCGTCTATCACAATTAATAAAATGTTATTTTCCATTAGATAAACAGTTGAATAACTGTAAAATGTCAAGCCGTATATAAACGCCCTAACTGCCATGTTTTGATTGGCCCGAATTACGGTTTCCCCAACACAGACTTCAAACATTTTCCGTTCTTTGGTATAAATTTTTAATATCAATTACAATTCGACAGTCAGTCAGTGGTTTTGTAGAAGCTGTTTGTAGCCTGTTTCGAAAGTAATTTTAGGGCTATTGAAACAAATGTTTGGATCAAAAAGTAACAAGCATATAACGCGTAGACATTTTATCTGTCGAATGAATTGTATATCATGAACGAAATATCAGTTGTTTAGGAGCTATTAACGCTCAAAATCTCGTTCTCCGGCGTAACGCTTTCGTTGTCGAAAGTTTGAACTTACACTCCAGTATAGAAATGAAAGACGTAGTCCTATGTCAACACATTTGTTTACTCTCAGCGCTTGCACACACACACACTTATGGAAATCATGCAGCACACTAGAATATAAATTGAAGCATTGTTTATTTACAATGACACAAAACAGCAAGATTATCACCTGGTTCCATAGAAGTTGGACAGAGTGTTAGTCGTAGTCCTATGACAAAATATTGAGCAAAAACGCGAGTATAATAAAGTTAACAAAATGCGTAAGCCCTAACGTGATGCGCCCAGCTACCATTACATCATGTTTGCCTGCTGTCTATCCACAGTGGCTGTCAACACTGACATCGCTGACGTGGCGTAGCTTTTTTTTGTTGTTTTTCTGTAGTGAATTCGGAAACCAAAATCAATTCTGTATCGATCGAGTGTCACACACTGTGCTTTGCTCTCTGTCTCTGTGTTCACCCATGGAAGCGACCATTTATTGGTTATTAGTTTGGCCGCAGTGTCTTGTTTTTACTACGCTTCCTGCACTTGCATTAACCGAAACGGCACAGTGCGCATTCATGTCGCTGTCAGACAGAGCGCTGACACGTGTCAACATTGTGACAATGGAGTGTATAAACACGCACGATGGGTTCGCCCATTGTGGGGCACTATTTCCAGCATCGAGTGCATTTATCAATCATTTCGGTTGATTCGGAGGGAAAAAAGCAAGCGTATGCATTTTTGCGGTTTCGAAGCAGGGACGGATTATGATCCGATAATCCGCTTACTTCCTTACGGTAGTAACGGAACGTCAAAACTTAGTCGACTTTTGTGATTTACCATCCGAAACGGGAACAAAACTTTTCCAACTGGAATCTGATAGCTTCCGATATGATTTGAGCACCACTTTAAGTGGACATAAGTGCCGATTTATGGTAGGATAGCAGGAGGAAACTTCGATCTTTACTTTCGTCAAACTTTGAACACATCATTAGGTAACGTCCGCGTGGAAAGGCTATGACGTGCCGATTGTTATCATATCTCTTCCGAACTTTTCCTCTCTCTCCGTATGTCTGTCTGTCTTCTCTTCCGCTATGGGTTCGAATGTGTTTCACCGTTGAATGACAGCAGCCGAGCGGATCAACTGGATGAATCTACGAAAGGTGGGGGCGGGAACAAGCGGAGTTACGTCCGAATGAAATAATAGACGGAGAATCTCTTCAGCGCGAGTAAAACATAATTCGGTTTCTGTTCGGCTGTCAAAGTTAATCCCGCTAAGTTGACAGATGAAGCCGCTTATCACATGCTATTGTTAAAGTGTGAACCATCCAACCCAGCTGTATGCGCTGTATGCTAGATGTCCTCCTGACGGCACCCGGGTGTGGGAGGCTGTGCGATGCTGCCTACGTTCCGAACAGGATGGACTAATTTACTTTAATTTCTGAGGCTTGTAAGCTGACACGTTTGTTTCGGGAGTTTCGTCCCAATAGATTCTCATGCACAAATTTCAATGACTTGTGAACTTATTCACGAACCAAAACGGTGCTAATATGAATAATAGCACCTGGTATACTTTATAAACAAAAGTTGTCATCCATGCTTGAGGGAAGGATTAATCGAAAACTCCATGTATTGCGGCACTGTGTAGATGTAAAGTGCATTGTTCTGTATGTTCAAACAGAAAAATAGAAGACGAAAAACGCAAAACTAATTATTTTTGTTATATATGCGAAAGATATCACACGAAGAAGAATTAAAGAAAAAAAATTTAAATATAAACATAAAAACATTGTTTAGTAAATACTTATCAGAAGTTTACAAGAATAAAGGAATCTTGTTCATCTTTCATAATCTCACAATGTTATAACATCACTGCTTTATCATGTAAAAAAATGCGACCAGTACGACACACTTGTCGAAATTGATTAAATTTATAAGTCGCAAATGATTAAATTTATAAGTTCAATCTTGAAGCATAATATTAGCTTTAGTATCATTGATTTTTCTTTTTATTCTTTATTTTGCATCTTTTCACATTGGATTGAACATGAGAAAGCAGTACTACACGCTACATATGAATGCCAAAGTAACTCTCATTCAGACTGATTCGAATGCTATAGGGGAGAGGGGGGCACATTCGGACACTTTTTTCCCTTGATTTTTAATATTTTTTGTACTTGAAAAAAATCCTGGATTCATCCTGATTGTCATTTGGACATCAATGTATCATATGAGCGTATTAGAGGTGTGCGTTGATGCGATTACGAATGGTTTATTCGAATTTTTGAAAATTGCCTTTTTGTCCGAATGTGCCTCATGTGTGGGGCAGTTTCGGACAGTCCTGGGGCACTTTCGGGCAGCTTCCTGCTGTACACTCTTGGATGGTTTCAGCCTGCATAATTTAATGCAAATCAACAAAGTTACTAATATTAACTCACGGATCCTCGATTTTGTGCTGGTGAATGAAGCGGCAGTCACGAAATGTTCTGTTATAGAAGCTCTCGAACCCTTAATCGGTCTTGACAACTACCATCCTGCTTTGGAAATTCATATTAATCTGTCGATACCCGTCCGCTTCGACAATACCACTGAAGTGCGCGAGCTCGACTTCCGAAGAACCGACTTTGTTGCATTAAGGCTTTCACTCGCCCAGGCAGATTGGCAGTTCCTGGATTCCTGTCCATCGATAGATGAAGCCGTGAACTACTTTGAGGAAGTCGTGAGCCGAGTAATTTCTGACTGTGTACCGTTGAGCAGACCTGCTCCGAAGCCTGCCTGGTCCAATGCTCGACTACGTCATTTGAAGCGATTGAGATCAAGAGCGCTTCGCAAGTATTGTAACACCCGTAATTCTATTGCCAAATATTTGCTGTCAGTAGCCTGCAAGGAATACCGAACGTACAATCGTTTCCTTTACAATAGGTATACACGGCGCATTCAGGACAATCTACGGCGTAATCCAAGACAGTTCTGGTCGTTTGTGAAAACAAAACGGAAGGAGGATGGGCTACCATTGGAAATTCACCTGGGCAACAGAATTGCCTGCAGCTCATTTGAAAAATGCAAGCTCCTGGCTGAGCACTTCAGAAGTGTTTTTAACGATCGCTCCGCTTCATCGATCCAGATTGGAGATACGATAAGAGATACTCCCAGAGACATTTTTGATTTTGATATCGCTACGATTTCATCAGCCTGTGTTAAATCTGCTATAAAAAAACTGAAATTCTCCAACACTGCTGGTCCCGACGGAATTCCTTCCTGCGTACTGAAGAATTGCTCTTCTGAATTTATAATACCGCTGTCGAAACTGTTCAATATCTCGATACAGCAGGGTGTGTTTCCAACACGTTGGAAATATTCATTTATGTTCCCGGTTTACAAAGAATGGAGACAAGCAGAACGTCGTAAACTATCGAGGAATCACATCGCTTAACGCCTGTTCTAAGATATTCGAAATCATAATCAACGACGCATTATTTTCTTGCTGCAAAAATTATATTTCTGCTGATCAACACGGTTTCTACCCTAAGAGGTCCCTCTCAACGAATCTTGTTCCTTTCGTTTCGCTTTGCCTCAGGAATATGGAAGTTGGAGCGCAGGTGGATGTTGTGTACACCGACATCAAGGCTGCTTTTGATAGGGTTGATCATAACATGCTGCTTGCCAAACTTGAGAAGCTTGGAGTATCTCCAAGGCTCACTCGTTGGTTCAGGTCGTATCTTACGAACCGAAAACTGTGTGTGAAAATTGGTACGGATCTCTCGGAAAAGTTCACCAATAGCTCAGGAGTACCTCAAGGCAGCAACCTCGGACCGATGCTGTTTTCTATATTTTTGAACGAGATTGGGTTGATCCTCCCATAGGTAGTCGATTGTTCTATGCGGATGACGTCAAAATTTTTATGACAGTTCGGGAAACGGCTGACTGCTAGCGACTGCAGCACCTGCTAAACACTTTCGATGAGTGGTGCTTAAGAAACTTCCTTTCACTAAATGTTCAAAAATGCAACGTCATTACATTTCATCGAAAACTCAAGCCAATAACGTTTACATACATGATCGATCATCATCCTTTGCTACGTGTAGAAAAAATACGTGAACTCGGAATTACGCTTGACTTAGCTTTAAAATTCAAGCCGCACTACTCGGACATAATATCCAAGGCCAATAAGCTTCTTGGATTCATCTTCAAAATTTCGGATCAATTTCGCGATCCCACTTGCCTGAAAGCATTATTCTGTACGCTTGTTCGATCGGTTCTGGAATTCGGCGTGGTGGTTTGGTGCCCCTATCAAACATTGTGGGTGGAAAGAATCGAATCAATTCAAAGAAAATCGTCCGTTATGCTCTACGTACTCTTCCATGGAATGATCCAATTAATCTCCCACCCTACGAGGCTCGCTGCCAATTACTGGGACTTGAGACACTCCAGAATAGAAGGAAGGTAAGCCAGGCATTGTTTGCAGCCAAAGTGCTTTTGGGAGAAATTGATAGTCCTGGTATTCTTGCGGAGATATACATCTATGCACCTGAGAGAGTCCTTCGTACAAGAAGCTTCCTTCATCTTGGACCACGTTTGGCGAACTACGGCTTACACGACCCTATTCGCTTTATGTCAGCACGATTCAATATGTTTTATGAATTCTTCGACTTCAACCAATCTGCCGAAGCTTTCCGTTGCCGGATTCAACATGGACCACTGAATCAAGAATGAATACTGGACGAAGACGCTTCCAACGATGAATTGTGCTGAATGATTATGTTTATATTAATGTTTATATTTTGACCATGATATGTTTTTATGTGCTCCTTTCAATGTATGATGTAAAGATGTGGGGTTTTTACGCCATTTTGGCTTTTCCCCGCCAATTTTTCAATATGACGATATATAGTCAGATCAAATAAATAAAGATGAAATGAAATGAAACGAAAAAAAAATAATAATTTGATTTTTATCAACAATTACGCAATTATTACGCAACAATTTCCGTTTGCTCTTATTTCCATCATATTCTGCATTTTTCTGTTTATCAGTGTTTGTCTGAAAGGAAACTGCTTGCTATGAGGGTCAGTAAAAATTCGTGATTTTGCTTTCTTCCGTTTTCGAGTGGTGGTTTTCCGCGGTGAAGTTTTTGGAAAAGGTTCAACATTTTTCGGGGACAAAGTTGCCAAAGTAAAATCTATCTGTGCTGTAGACGCAATGTTTTGCAGCATTGTTGTTTTACCCGATGAGTCAGTTGCTACCTCCGCTCCCGTAGTTGAAATTATTTGAGCATTAAAAATCCTTGTCCGAAAAAACCTTTTTAAGAATTGATGTGTTGTTTTCGTAAGTAATAAACGACCAGCTGTTGGTGGAAGGGCTGTTAACTTACTCTAATGTTTACAAGCGTTGTCCGAAACTGCCTCCCTTTCCCCTATGATTAAAATTGGTGAGTTGGGGAAAAAAATATTAGAGAGATCAACCTATAACTAATATTGGATCTTTATTTTGAAAAAATCTGTAAATCTGTATAAATCCAAAAAAAAACTGCAATCTGCATCTACAGAATCTTGGTATCAAAAAATCTAGATATGGTAACCCTGCTCGTCACACTGGACACTACCTTTTCCCACTTTTCCGGAAAAAAATTGCACTCCACTTCTTGAATCACATCATAACTCTCATCATAAGAATTTGCGCGCTTCAGTAAAATTTGTGAAGTAGTGCAGCAACATATTCTTCACCGATGACTCATACCTGAATTCACCGACAAAAGACCCGACATAGATAGTGGAGCAAAATTCAATTACTGATAAAACAAAGCGAGCAAAAGGGTTGGAATAGAGCTTACAATTGCAATTACAAGTGCAGTGCGCAGAGCTCATTCTCTCCAGCATTATCAACAATTAGCCGACGGCCAAACGGACCCGGAGTGAGCAAAATGACACACAAAAAAAGGAAAACTTCTCCAATTGTATGCAGATTTGTTCCTCCTCAAATCGTTCTCCAGTGGAATCTATTTCTGCATAAGGGAGGGGTGGTGGTGGTGGTGGAATGGGAAAAAGCAATCAGAAGTTAGTTCCCACGGCAAGATTCTATTTTGCTTGGTTGGTTGTGCCGAGAACAGCTGAACAGTTATCGAGATTTCCAGATTTAATTTCATTCCAGCCCAGATGTATAGCCGCGGCGAGTGGCGGGAAACTGAGAACTAAGGTTTTTTTTGCTGCGCTGTCGCCTGGAGATAATTTGATAACTTACCCACCGCCGCCACCCAAAACCCACCCACTCGGCTGATAGCATATTGGCTCAGCACTTCGTTCTCTCACTCTCCCTGCGAGGGAGACCGAATCCACTGGCGCTGATTTTCCCCTCGGGCTTCTTTGCGAAAGGAAAATAAGCAACAGGGTCATGAAAAGTAATATTCTAGAAGTAATAAAAGAGAGCAACATTCCCAGCGTATTGTGTCGGAGCCGCGGAGAGTGATGGAACTGGGAAGGATCCTTTCGGATGACTGGCTGGTGGTAAGCAAACAAAAAGGGTGCAAGTCTCGAGCGGTCGATCGATCAGCCCGCCGAGGGATTTGCTTTGTCACATTTATTAGGGAAGAATTACCCTGCCGAGGTTGTAATTTTTCACTTTTGCTCACGTGGCGTGTTCAGAGGTCGTGTTCTGTGGGCGGATCCGTGAAAACGACGGCTCAAAAGGATGCTGCTGCCCTTTTTTATGGTTTTGACGTGTTAATTAGGGGCGCGGAGCGCATGATGGGTATCGATTTTTATCACTGGTGTCTATAGAACGCAGTTTGAATTCACAGAGTTTCCATTGATGAAAGAAAATGTTATAAAACTACAAAGGAAGAAAGGTCTTGAGCTCTCCTCCACTATTAGTCCAACTATCGAAAAAGTGATATATACTGTAATTTTTTTTTTTAATTCAAGAGGGGAAATGTTTCTGAGAGTTTCAAACTATGTTAACCATCGATCGTGTTAGGTATTGTCCTAAAGTTTCAAAATATTCATTGGAATTCGTTCTGCGATACCCCATTGCTTCAGAACCGATACCACCAGCAAGGTACCGATTTTCATACAGCATCTACGCATCTAACAGTTTTTTTTTATCCCAACAGTTTATTTTATTAGGCTCATTTAGCAATTCAGCTGTAACACCATCGATAAACATTTGTTTTATCTATCACACAGTAGCCGTTTAGGCGTAAGAGAATTCCTATTCTATCGATGCACAACTCATGTCACCTTTTTTGGCGTAAGAATATTCCTATTTTCCGAATGCTCACAGTTGGACTGTTCACAGCGGAGCTGTTGATATGAGGCTTCCATTGTTGTGTTATCAATAGTGTCAATTACCGGTGTAGCAGGCCGAAAATGTGAGCGGTAAGGGGCTGGGATTACCGTCACATGATGATTGTTGCGCGGACATAATAGCTAGAATAACACACAAAGATGGTCAGTTGAGGGGCCCTGAGTTATGATCTCATAATCGTTCGCTTAGTAGCGGACACGCAACCAATTAGGCTACGAAGACCCCCTTATATATACAGTCAACCCTCCTATAACGCGGAACTCTCAGAACGCGGTTTCCATATAACGCGGAGATGAAATTGCGACAGCCCTCCTTTAACGCGGTACTCTTATAGCGCGGTTTCTGTTCAACAACGTCCCATCAGCTTTTTTCATGCACCCAATGCATGATTTTAACTGGATATGTTTATATTAGATTGGGGAAAAAGTTATCCATTATTTTCTCGTTGGCTGGTTTTAGTGTTCAATATCTCGTGTAATATCGATCATACAATTTCAAGTTCAGGCTCGTTGTAAAGGTGGCATTTCACACTTGAACAAAATTATTGTTTTTTGTTTGTTCCATTCAGTTGTGAATTACACGGTGTTAACAATGGAGGTCAACAAAGAGAAAAATTTGGTTCATTTTACACTTTTTATTTCATAAATGCGAAAATGCAAGCCAGGCCGATGAAATTGTGTTTTATGTTTATGGTGTATATTGCAACAGTAAAATACGTGCCCTTCAATTTATTTTCATAAACATGTTTTTTAATTGTTTGTTTTTCGAAATTTTTGTTTAAATTTCACACACACTCAAAAAAAACAGCTTGAAGATATTTATCAATCTAGAAAAGCCGTAAGAGCACATTTAAATATGAATAAGAGTAGTACTGAATCTCTAAATCCAAAAAAAAAATTTCAAAATTTAAATATGTTTTTACTACTAAAATTTTTGATGAAATATTTTTTTGATAATTTTTCTTGATACACCGTGGTAGGATGCACATTCAGTATTTTTTTCAAATTTTTATCTCGGATTTTTTGAGGATGGCGTGAAATAATCGAAAAAGTACGTTTTTCACTATAGATCCTATGTCAAACCACATAGGGGTTCAAATAAACCACCAAAATTTCTTATTTAATATCCTTTACAATATTTGCCATACAGCTAGTGATTTGGTTTGGGGGCACTTTTTACTCCCTTACCCGGTCAGGCCCTTTTCCAACAAAACGGTGCATTTGACCCAAATCGGACAATACGAAGCATATTAAAAATAGTTTTGAATTTCACCCAAAAATAATGGTATATTTTTCCCCAACCTAATGAAAATATTTAGTTTAGTTTTGACGTAGAACGTCTTTGATTTCTATATAGGGGAGTCACTCTACGAAAAATGTTACATTTATTAAGAGTTTTCAAAATCGTTCTTACAATATATGCTATAAAATATACCATTAGACAGCAAATTTATCCAGCAATTTTGAAGTAGGACTACGTCTTTCATTTCTATACTAGGGTGTAAGTTCAAACTTTCGAAAACAAAAGCGTTATGCCGGAGAACGAGATTTTGAGCGTTAATAGCTCCTAAACAACTGAACGAAATAGTATGATAAACAATTCATTCGACAGATAAAATGTCTACGCGTTATATGCTTGTTACTTTTTGATCCAAAAATTTGTTTCAATAGCCCTAAAATTACTTTCAAAACAGGCTATTAAAATCACACCAATCGGTATATAAGCGAGTGCCGCTCGGAAATCCACTCAATTATAATTGCGCAACGATTGAGGTACGATCGCTGGAATGGATAGATGTTTCCTTAACACAGACTTCAAAACCATGAGTCAGGGGAAATCGGCATTCCAAAATAGATGTAAGCAGTGGATACTTTCATACTCGCTTGCGTTTCTGGAAATCGAAATGTTTCCCTAACACAGACTTCAAAACCATGGAGCCAGGGGAAATTGGCATAGAAAATTAGATGGAAGCAGCGAGTACTATTGTACTCGGATTGACTATGGATTTGATATGGTATGATACGGTGCAGTGAATATGATCAAAATGGATATTATATTACATATACAAGAAATCACATTTATAAAAGCAGCGTTGTAACATATTTGTTTACGAATGCTGCAATCGATCGTCGTTATTGGGAAGGGGGTCTTATTTTCGCTATGTAATTCCGAGGAGAAATCCATTCCTTCTCAAGCGTTAATAATCCTGCTGCGGATCAACGATGATTCTAACTGTCGGGGCTTGGGGAGTGGGTACTATTTGCGCTGGGTATTTCCGATGGGGAATCGATTCCCCCTTTGAACGTTAATCATTCTTTTCCGGCTAAACGAAGTGGTATGATAATCACTTTATTCGAAAGACTTAGTTTCACGTTTCACGTCTAAGATTTATGTGTTTGTTACTTATTGATTGCTAAGTCAACGTTAGTCCTACGTCCACCTTGCGGTTATATCAAAGATATAGCCCACTTCTAGTTTTTTCGCCTGAGACTTCAACAGTGGAAATAATAAAACAAGTGTACAATTGAACAAATATAAGAGGCTCGTTAATTGAGCCGAAAAACCAATAGACTTATCGAATTTTACTCGCTAACTGGACTTTGCAGCAAAAGCAATACATCGAATTCAAGATAACATCTATTATTGATACATAACTACTTTGCATCCCAGTTAACGTTCGCCCTGTTATAGACAAGTCCAGTTGAAGATAGTCCAGTTAGGGAATGACTTCTGTATATGACGGAGTGACGAACATCATATCATCATAATGTCTTCCGGGCTGCGGGCTGTACAGCGAAAAATGATATCAATACTAGGATGGCCGCGATTATCATGCGAGAACCTATTGAGATCGGCATTACATCGCATCACAAAAATGAAACGAAATGAAATATTAATCTTCATGACCCATATTCATAATTCTCAATGACTCAATTCATTCTATGATAGATTGAGCAGTAGAACCATCTCGACTTGATTGTGATAGTCTGCAAACGAACATTATTCCACCGAAAAAGCTACTGCTCCCGATTATGAGTACAAACAGTAACAAACCGTTTGGCGATTATGAATACATATAACAAACGGCCCTTTTCAGGGCTACTATTTCCCTTCTTCTTTTTATTTTATTTTTTTATAATCTTCTGTACATCTTCAAATATACCTTGAACAATAACCAAAATACCAAAACACTTCACTTTATTCCTAACATTCGAAACATTCGACCTTCCAGACAGGGGTCCCCCTTGAGCATTTCAGTTCCACTCACTTGAATACCCAATAGATCTTTGTTCGCCTATCCGCCTGTCATCCTACAGCAAGCGCGTGTTGCTTTGGCGCAGATATCTTATGAGCAACACAACATCGAGGGATTGTAACACATTTCATCGATAAATCTAAACGTATTAATCAATTACATTTTTAATGTTGAATAATACCGAAGTTTTATGAGTTTTCAGAGCACGGTCACAAAACGGAATCGACCAATTAACTAGAACGATTTCAATAGTACTACACTCTCGACCATTTAGGCAACGAATGAGGTGTTATTTTTTTTTAATTTACTACCTAAGATGCTAGAAAAACGGTCACATATTTTCCCACTCTTAGAAGCAGCAAAGCCACGCGCCACGAGTCGTCGGGCAGGTTCAATTTTCGGAACGATCATTTTGTGCCCATTACATTTAATGGAAGGATTCAAGACCGGTTGACCGGTGCTGCCTGGTTGGGGGGCACCGAAAAAATGGTTAACCATTTGTTAGCTCAAAACTGAAAAAGCAAAAGCCAGCCGGTAAACAAGAAAAAACACCCAAAAATACGTGCCAGTGGGCACATTATGATCCCTGGACCGCCCCCTCAAAAACAACCGGCAAA
This sequence comes from Toxorhynchites rutilus septentrionalis, assembly GCF_029784135.1. NCBI lineage: Eukaryota > Metazoa > Arthropoda > Insecta > Diptera > Culicidae > Toxorhynchites > Toxorhynchites rutilus. The sequence goes on from NC_073746.1 coordinate 181,743,940, forward strand.
TGAATGCCAAAGAGCGGAGAAAATTGTTGTTATCAAAACAAAATCACATTACATTGCTCAAATTCCGAAATTGCCAAAAGGGCTTTCGCTGAGGAGAGGAAAACATCTAAATTGAATTTCATTGTTATTACTGCTCTTTTCAGCCGCTTTATGTTCGCTGGGATTTTGGGGGGTGGGTGAGGGAAGTGATGGTGGCTAAGACCCGTTGTTGCGATGCGCAGCCCTTCCTCTGTTCCCGTCCCGGGGTACACTGTGCCAACGATTCGCCACCACTCGGTTGTCTCCATAAAACTTTATTACAATATCTTGTGCTGTTATTTTTATTATTCATTTTTCGAAGTGTCCGTGCTAAAAAGCACATACACTGTGGACCAAGAACCGAACTCGAGTTTCAGGTGCAATGGTTTTGGAGTGCTTTCACTTGGCACAAAACGGGACTCTTTAACTCCGGCGAATTCTTTCGGGTTGGATTGTTAGTGGAACGTTCAGTGGAGGAATTCATCCGCTCTAGGAATCGAAGAGCCAGAGTCTGGTGTTAGCGTTATTTTCAAACAGCATTCCCCTCGATTCGATCCTAGTATTTGCCATGTCTACACACCCGGAGGCCGAATTGTTATAAGTTTTTTCTTCCACTCCACCAAACGACTTCTTCTGTCTACAATGCTCTATGGGTATAAAGATATATACGAACCACCAACCAAGTGATGTTTTTATCACTGAACTTCGTTCCGTTCCGTTCCACGGTTGTGTGTGCAGTCGTCGTCCGGACGACACATAGCTATCTCTCGGCGCAGATAATCATCTTTACATTCCGTTTCAGTTGGCTGTCCTTTCTACCTAATATAGTCCCCATCCACAGGCGCACAGAATAGAGTGTGAACTACTAACTGCGATACGGAATATGTAGATGTCTATCTAAACAATACCTCGGGTTGGCAGCAGTGCTGCTCCAAATGTTCCCTCGGTCGAATGGCCTTGGGCAGTGTGTTTGAGCACATCCATGGCAGGCGAGAAGTTTTTTATTTTGTGTAAAACTATAGTACATTTTAACATTTTACATCAAATCACTTACAAATGTCACACATTTTGAAAATATGTGACATGTGTTAAATTAATAGTTTTAGTCTGCATGCTTCGGCAGTGGAAATGTTATGGGTACAATCATTGAAAATAAATTGATTTTTCTACGCTCTTTTATTACGTTTTACGTCCTACTCAGCCAAATAAGAAAACATACCACGCTTTTTTTCAACAATTACCGATAGGCTATATGTTTTTAGATCAACATTGATGTATTTTAAATGTTAATTTTGCCCTTTACCGGAGACAATTTCTGAGAAATCGACTCAAGTCATGAAGTGTTCTGAGTATTCGGTTATTGAAAACGTTAAGTCATCACGAGTAATCCACAGCAATCGCCAATACTTCGTAGCCGTGTGGGTCTTCTAGTATGATAACGGATTTGTGCTAGCCAAACTTCCCATTGGTTCAGAATTTGTTGAACCTCAAGGCTATGTAAATACCACAATATGCATAATTTTCGCAAAAAAAGATTCGTTGGATTTACCTGTTATTGTTGTCATCAATTGGTAAAAAAGTACCATCTCAAATTTGTTGCTATCGATTACAACATTAATACAGAGAGGAATCAATAAGCTTCCCTACCAGCGTCTAGACAGTGCTGAGGCTCATGGATATCTGAGTTACTTCATGCTTCAGTTAGGTATACGAATCCACTGTCACGCATATGCTTTTCAAATTTTTACAAACTTCAAATGGATTCGATGGATTACACTGAAAACCGAACACCGTCTATCGTCAACGATTCCCAATAGTTTTTTTGTCACACACCCATCTTGAACCGTTTGCGTTTGCTTGTCTGCTATCAGCTTGTACTTTATGCAACAATATATCAGTTCACACTTTTTCTAAAAGAATTTTAATGTCTAGTGAATCTGTCCACGAATCCAAACGGTGCTCCTAATAATACATAACGGTACTCAGTTTGCACAAGTATTCCGGCACAGGGCATTGTTCGGTATGTTCAAACAGAAAATAAAAGGCGGAAGACGCCAAACTAAAGCCTGTCCACGTTAAATTTCAGACACTTTTCTTTCAGTGTAGTTTATGAAATATTTCACTAATCAATGAAATATTTCACTGACATGACAGCTGAAACCCTCCTCTTTATTTCGATGACCAACATGTTTATATTCTTCTTCAGTTCGGTAAAATGGCGTCGAATCAAGTGGAAGTACGCAAATGCATTTTGCGCGAACGGCAGCAAAATCCAACACTCTCGGTACGCGATCTCGCCAAAAAGCTAAAACTGCCGAAAGTACCGTGTTTAGTGTGTGCAAATCGTTTGACCAGCGCTTAATTGTGGATCGGAAGGTTGGAAGCGGAACAAATCGAAAAGTATGCTCCGATAGATGGACCGAAAGGTGGCTGCCATTATTAAGAAACATCCAACTTTTCAGTTAGAAATGTGGCTCGAAAAGTTGGAAAATCAAAATCATATGTACAAAAAGTGAAGCAGAGGCATGTACTCAAGACGTACAAAATGAAAAAGGTGTCTAATCGTGATGACAAGCAAAATTTCACTGCAAAAAGCCGTGCTAAGGTGCTCTACACACAGTTTTTGCAAAAATGTTCATGCACCATAATGGACGATGAAACTTATGTTCTCGAAGACTTCAAACAGCTTCCGTGTCTCGTTTTTTATACTGCAATGCGAAGGAATGCCGTAGCCGAGTATTTCCGGACCTAGTTGCAGACTAAATTCCCCAAAAAGTATTTGGTTTGGCAGGCCATATACAGTTGTGGCCGAAAATCCAAATCTTTCGTCTCTACCGGCACTATCAACAAAGATGTCTACGAGAAGGAATGTCTCCAGAAGCGGTTGCTACCATTCATAAGAAGCCACAACTCTCCAGCGTTGTTTTGGCCAGATTTGGCCTCTTGTCACTATGCAAAATCCAGATGAAGAAAGCTCGTGAATTTTACAGACAACGTAATTATCATCGAAAAGTTTTCCTTGTTTTAGATATAAGTCTATCTTACTGAAATAAACAACCGGTTTTGTTGTATTACGTGAATTTTTGTTTTACTGGCATCATCTTGGTGTCCGAAATTTAACGTGGACAGGCTTAAATAAATTTGTGATACGTACGAATAACTGAACTGCATTTTGGGGACTGTTACGAAAGAAACCATACGAATTACAGCATATAGTTTCATATTAAAACAACACATTAAAACAAATTGTTCAGTAAATACTTATCTGAAGTTCACATAAACATAGAAGAATCTTCCTAATCCTTCGTAATCTCACTTACTATACACATTCTGCGTATAATCTCACAAAGTTATACATCACTGCTTTTGCAAGTAAAAATTCCGACCGCAAAGGGTTGAATCCGCCGAAGATTTGTAGGAACTTGATACTTGAGACCCCAAAATTGAGTGGCGTGCGAAAGAACCGCGAAAGCGCTGCGGCCGGCAACGCAATGAAAATGGTTGCATGGGTATCACATAAATTAACGCACAAAAACATATTGGCCGAATTGTCAGCAGCGAAGCACTACTAAGACGCAACGAAATCGGCCCATTTCTGGATCACCGGTGATGGAAAATGGGTAAAATACAAGAATATAGAATATTGTTTTTAAGTATATACCGTATAAAAGTCTGGTTCATTTAGAATTTAGCCACAAAAACATTCCAATTTCCTAATGAAAAAATGAAGGATAAAATAGATAAAATATTTTTTGTACGTTTATATTTTATAATGAAAAATACAAAACTGAAATAAAATTACTTCAACTTGCGATCTGTTGGGTAAAATTAATTGAAATTTTGCGTAGATATAGTTCTATGTGCATTGTTTACACTCTGTGAGTTGATTTCATCAGGTGCGCCAAAGTTTGTGCGAGCGCGATAAAAAAGTAAGGATTTGTTGCATCGTGCCATCGGAAAAAAGTTGAGAATCACGAATTACACGCTGGCTGGTATCTTAAAACGATTCGAAGAACGTTTGACTGTTGATCGGATGCAAAGACCCAGAAAAAAGCCGTGGTTGGTGCCTTTAAACGGAAACCGAACGCTTCAGCTCGAGATTTGGCAAAAAGGTGCACGTGAGCGAGATTTTCGTGTAGAATACCTAAACTCCAACTAAACTACGTACGTTTAAGGTTCAGAAGTTCTCAAGCCGTGACGAGAAACAGAATACAGTCGCAAAAAGCCGTGCCCGAAAGTTGTACGACCATAAGTTAACGAAAACACACTGCTGCGCGATGGATGACGAGACAGATGTGAAGGCGGACTTCAACCAGATTCCAGGAAACCTATATGTGACTATCAAGGATACGTTGGATGTTCCCGAGATCCTCCGGATACAGAATATGTCGAAGTTTGCCAAGAAGTTCTTAATGTGGTAAGCGATTTGTAAGCGGAATACACCTCTTGTTACTCGTCACCATAAATCGACAGGTGTATTTGGAAGAATGTCTCCAAAAGCGGTTTCTCCCACTCTTGAAGGCTCACAGCGGTCCGACGATCTTCTGACCGAATTTGGCATCATGCCTCTACCCGAAGGACGTGCCAGAGTGGTGTAAGGTGAATGATGTCGATTTCGTGCGGAAAGATCTGAACCTCCCAAACACTCCGGAAATGCGCCCAAAAGAAAATACTGGGCCATTATGAAGGACACCTTCTAAAACGACATAAAGTGATTAAGAATGTAGAAGAAATGAAGAAAGCATGGGTTAATCTGCAAAACTGTCGATTCTAAGCTCTTGCAGAACCTTATGGCTGAGATTAAGGCTAAGGTTCGTCCATTCGGATATAAAGGCGAAATAAATTAAATAAATGATGCCGAAACTAGCTTTAATTGCTTCTTTTTACTCCATGAAAATTTGGAGATAATCGGATAAAAACTCGAATGTTGAGAATGAAGTTTGTGAAGGAGATTTGTTTTCGATAGAGCGAAAATCTGGATACTTTGGAATTGAAATGAATTCATACTTTTTGCTATAAAATCAATATTATTCTGCTTTTTGATTTTTTTCGAGACCCTTATTCTCAATAACAAATGAGAGAAATGATAGTGTGTATGCAGGGTTGCCAATGATATTTTTCAAAAAACTGGAAGATTGCTCTTAAAAAAACTGGAAGAAAACTGGATCTGTAAAACCATTTTATTTTAGGAAGATCGGCTATGATTTATCTAAAATGATTTTTTTACCCATTCAATGCTTGAGAAATAGAATTTTCCTTGAAGCTTAGTGTAGTGTTTATATGTAGTTCATAAAACTTTAACTGTAATTACATTCCATTCTTTGTTTTACGAGACTTTAAGCTTTGCAGTTCATTCGCCTCTAGTAACTGTTATTACTGTAAAACAATATTTGAAGGACGGAACATAACTTGAAGTGTCTCGTTTTTATAGCTTCATGTCCATAAAATCGCTGATTGAAGATCGTCGCAAAACTGCGAATAGTTCAATATCTCAAAAAGATATGGATTAGTATGAAATACGAGAAAAATACCACAAAGAACTTCCCACAATATTGTTTTAATACTCAAATAAGCACATTCAATGCCAAAACAATACTGCTCAAGTATTACTTTGGTATTGAAATAATCAAATATTTGTATTGAGAAACTATTTTTCTCATTTTTTTTAAATTATTCATTTGTAATTTACTTCTTATATCAGACTTGTCCAAACCAAATTTGGTATCAAGATCAAAATATTCTTAAATATTTCATCTTACTCGGGAAAGTATGTTTGAAAAAAATATACAAAGTATGCTTTCTTGCAAACTAAGCACTATGATGCATATGCATTTTATGCAAAGTATGCTATTAGCTCTTTAGGAGAGTTTAGATTATGCATAAACTTAATGATATTTAGAACTAAAATTCCTTTGAGTGACCATGAGAAACTAATATCCATTTGATATAAACGGAATCATGGTTACTTGGGTTTTATATTCATATGAATTAAAGTCAATGGAGACTATTCACTCTATGACCTTCTGAACTTCAGAATGATTTGAAGGATCTGTAACATCTGATGTTTATATAAACTCAAAGCTCTATATAAACGCGGGCTCTATGAACTATTTTGGGTAGGTTTTCTTGCTAAGAACATTGTACCAGTAGTGGATAAAAAGATAGATCAATTGATCTGAGCTTCAGAATGGTTTGGAGGACCTAGAACGTCTGGTATTTATATAATTTAAACACAGTGTAGCACGTTGCGTCTTGGGTAGGCTGTTGAATAAGATAAAAATGGAGTGATACCCTGCTTTGAAGTAGTTTGATAAGTTTCTAGCATTTGGAAAAAGCTCTTTGTTTTAGCATTTTCGACATAACACCGACGAATTAAACGAAATGGGAAGAACCAAATAACAACCTAGCCTGTCGCAAAAGTCCATAAGGTAGATAAAACACAACTGAAAAACAGTATGCGCGTTCTACGAACTGCATAGAAATCTCGGTAAAAGTATATGGTAGAACATTTTGAGAGCGAAAATGTTGCGGCTTCCACTGTTTACTATATCTTTAGAACCCAAAATACTACTCATAAGCAAGAAAGTGGAAGAGCTGCCAGAATTTTGGACGCAAAAGGATTTCGTTCTCTTTCTCGTGTCTTCAACAAACGATGTCCACAAAATCGTTAATCTATCCGACGGAGGAAATAATCTTCAACTTGTTTAATCGCAAACAGCCAAATCAAATTAGGGCCATATCCCCCTCCAATTTCCCGGATAATTTGTTTAGATATCTGCGCCTTCAACTGTCACAGCCAACATTACGTTGCGCACAACATAAATAGTGCCATAAATTATTTGTAAATAAACAAGAGTGAGAGGGGACACAGAACAACGGTGGGGAACCGTTGTAACAAAAAAAAAACTAGTGTTTTTAGGTGGAGGAGGGAAAATGTTTGTCACTTTGTGTGTATTGAATTACATGAAAAATGAAATAAAACGCAAATCGAAAGAAGAGGGTTCACTGAAGCCACTGATCGTGTAAGACAGACGCATGGGACAACGCACGTTGTTTGAACGCTTCTTTCTGCCAAAGTAATTGGCAGAAAAAATCATTTTCAAACATAAGAAGCAGACAACGTAAGTGAGACTTTAATGATGAAATCCTACTCGACAAGTGCATGACCTTCTTTGTCGATGCGTTTATCCCACTGTGCGACTATCGGATTACACCAAGTGGTATATGTTTTTCTACCAATTTAAAGCTATTTGCCACTCAATCAACATTGGAAAGAAAATTGGGGGCATTTCTCGGGTTTGGCTACTGCTTATCCCACTGTCGGGTTTTCCTTCACTAGCTTCCGTAAAATGCAAGCAGAACTGCTTCTGGCTTTCGAGCATGACAAAACAGAAAAAAAACACAAAAAACCGTAATAAAGAAGGAGTCAAGTTTTGTAACGTAAATGAGATTGGCGTTTGTTTCTTTTTCCTCTGTTTTCCTTTTATTTTCTACGGAAACGTTGTGGGGGGACATGAGCGTGTTCCCTTCATCTGGATTGAAATATTACATTTTCATCGACGTTCTTCGCCACTTTGAAGGTTTTCCTTGTGGTAGACAACGAAGCACCCACGCGACTCATACCATCCTCCCCCCTAAGCATTCCGTCCAAGGAGGAAGTTTGCCATGGGAACAACCCCTCCGGAGGAAATGCGGTGGCAGTCTCTTTTCTCTGTCTCCTCCGCACAATTTTCCTTTGACATATTGTGGATCAGGTGCAGTTCGGCTCACGGAGTGGAATTTAATACTTTTTAATAGTGTCGCAGAAGTTGGAATTGGATGATAAAGGACACTCGCTGCCAGTGACTACAAGCACAACAGTATCTGTGCAGCCGTAAAAATGGTTCGTAGCTACACAATTATGCGGACTGTAGGCTTTGCCAGGAGTTACTTTTTCCACTCTTTTAATGGGGTTTAGCTTGGAAAAAGTACACACATAAAGTATTACGTCGATGAGTGCGATGGACACATTTTTCAAAAGAGAATCGCTTGTTTCTAGTATTACAAAGCTATGATAGAGCACTTTCGAATGAAAACAATTTTCTATGTGTCATTGTAAAATAACAAAGTCCAGTTTTGGACCCATCTGTGAAAAAAGTGCTGGTAGGCAGACATCTTCTCTCCCCTACAGAACGTGAATCAACATTTTTACCCTACACCAACCTGTGTATGCTATTTTTTACCCGCAAATCCCTTCCTAGAAATATTGGAACGTATCCTGGCAGCAATTAAATATTTGAACATTAAAATGATTTTTATGTGGCAGCGTGTGTATGTTTCGCGAGTTCCTGCGTTCCTAGCATGATTCCAACACCAAAATACATTCGCGCCATATATTACAGGACGGAAACCCGTCGTCATGCTCGATCACGGTTAACACATCGAAGGCCGCCGCCGCACCCACGCGCTCCACGTGAACGCGAAATATCAAACGCCGGCTCACTCGTTTCAGCGACACAAAGACCCCCCCCCCCTATGGTGAGCCGGGATGGGCTTTAACATTTCGCATCATACGTCGCCGGAGACTGGCAGACTAGTGTTGGCAAGGAGGGTACCCTTGAGCCCCGCGTTGAAGTTTGCTGCGAAGCAACATTTTCGTATCATGTTTTTACAGAACTTGTGAAATGCTATTGGAGATATAATTCCGGTTGGCGCTATAAAAATATCATCATACAATGAAAAAAGGCACAAGAGGCATACCAAATACTATTTGATAATAAAATGAGTAAAAAAAATTACTAAACGGTTTAATTGTGATTAGACATAATAATGTACTAAAAACTAAAAAATAATTAGGCAAGTTAGCAGTTATCACACCTCTCCTTCATGATTCTAGAACATCGATAAGACTAAAATAAAATCGTGGGACATATGATGAAGTCGCTAATAGTGGACAATGGAAATCCAACGTGTATTTTCTAGTTTTTAGTACATTATCTGTTTCATTAGAATATTTCTCTATAATAAAACCATTGTACTGTATTCTATCAGTCAAAAAATTTCATTTGATACCGATATTGAGTGGATTGCAGAAAATACATAGTGTGTTCTCCAAGTCAAGTTCGTTCGTTTGATACACATATCTCAATCAACCTTTTTTTTTGAGATGATATGGAATCAGCTATTTTGTAGCGGCGGCCAAATTCCATTTTTCAAGATGAGCAGTTTTAAGATGACAGCAGAGATAAAGGTGTTTTATAAATTCTGTTAGTTCCTATTGGTCAAATTTATATTAATGTGGGACAACCCTACAGACATACAAACAGTTCAAACTAAATAATACCGTTAATAAAGTAATTTGCTATTTTGTGATTGCGGCCATCTTGGATTTGGATTTTTCATGACCTACTGTGATCTACTATTCAAGTCCTTTCATTTAATGCCCATATTAATCGAGTTTTGAAAAAATATGTAGCCCGCTATTTCATAAATAACCGTATTCTACTAGTCAGACCATTTCATTTGATACCCATATTAACGGGATTTTGACATGATATGTAGTCTGCCATTTGGTAGTGGCATCCATCTTGGATTTGCATTTTTCAAGAATATCTATGTTCTACTAGTCATGCCCTTTCATTTGATACCCATATTAATGAAGTTTTGAGAAAATATATAGTCCACCATTTTATAGTGGCAGCCATCTTGGGTTTTTATTTTTCATAAATAACTATGTTCTACCAGTGAAGTCCTTTCATTTGATACCCATATTAACGGGGTTTTGGCATAATATCTTCTTCTTCTTCTTCAATGGCACTAACGTTCCTAGAGGAACTTCACCGTCTCAACGTAGTATTACTTGCGTCATTTTTATTAGTACTTAGTTGAGATTTCTATGCCAAATAACACGCCTTGGGTGCATTCTGAGTGGCAAGCTCTAGAATACGCGTGATCACAATGCAAGTCGGAGGAAATTTCTTTGACGAAAAATTCCCCCGACCAGAACGGGAATCGAACCCGAACACCCGGCATGTTAGTTATGACGCTAACCACTCGGCCACGGGAGCACATATATGTAGTCCGGTGGCATAATATGTAGTCCGTTATTTGGCAGTGGCAGTCATCTTGGATTTTTGTATTCTACTAGTCAAGACCTTTCATTTGATACCTATATTAATGAGGTTTTGAGAAAATATATAGTGCACAATGTTG